>NC_133774.1:21043459-21334101 GCF_003597395.2 Chelonoidis abingdonii
ATGATGCAATTCATATCATGTATGACGCAATACCAGCTTCAGATTGCATCATTCATTGTGTTGCCTAAAAAGCAAGTACTGTCCAAACCCAGTCATAGATTTATTCATAGATCCAGTCAAAGATGTATTTTAGTCATTTCTGGTTTAAATTGAGATCTCTTCCCTTTATAAGTCACTTATCCTCTGCCATTCCAAGTCAAGGGTCGTATATACTGACCCAATAGCATATCTTGAAAACTAGAGCCAATCAACAATTTTAAGCATCATTTTCGTTCTCAGTGACCCAGAATTAGTAAAGTTTGACTACCTTTATTTCAGAAGCATTTTGACTGTAGAGCAGTGTTATTATGGTACTGGCCCAGAAAGAATGCAAGTACCAGAAATTTTCTAGAGAAGGTGTAGTGGCCAACATATTCAAAAATGGATGGCTAAAGCTAGAGATGTGGATAAATTGACATGATATTTTTTTCCAAAACTCTTGAGTGCCCAGCATCTCCCATTGAAACAGCTTGAAGTATAGTTTTGCACTGAGGGTGTGTGTGTGGACACACCTGTATGCACATATATGAGATTACATCCTGTTGAATGAAACTAAAGATTGCAAACACAAGTGCTCAAAAGTTAGGAAATGCCAGGATTAAAGTTGCTTGGGAAACATTAATTCAGACCCTTGTGAGACACTGGATTGCAACCCAAGAGAGCTGAGGATAAAGCTCTGCGAGACTTCCTATGTGATGTTGGGCAAGACGGTATTATCATTCATACTCACAAAGAGCTGAGCTCAAGCAACCTTGATTCTGGCATTTATTAACTTTTGAGCATATAACTTTGTTTTTTAAAATGAGTGTGCCAAGTCTGTGTACACAGTTGTATTATCAAGTAATAACTAGATACTACTGATCTCCAGAGTTCATAGTAGAACCTAACAAACCAGGCATCCAACATTCCATTGTGATCTAGCTAATATATGTGTAAACCACTGGCTAGCATATGTTGTGCTCCCTTCTAGTGGCTAGCCTACATGGAGGATAACACACTGCTTCTGCTATTAGTACTCCTTTATCTCAAGTGGTAGAGCTTGTGCTGTGGATTGAAAGGTGCTGGGTTCAAAACCTGTTGCTGAGCCTCTAAAGTATCTATTGGAACCTCTCCACCTCTGGGGGAGGTGCAAACCACAAAATGAGAACCTGTGTGTTACTCATACATTCACAGTGGCACTGCTTTTTAGAATGAATGAGACTTGTTTCTAATATAGTAGACTCAGACATCTATTGCCAGAATAGACCTAGTGCACCCTCAGTTATCTGATTAGCAAAATACTATGGGATACTTGCCTCCTTCACAAGTTAGTGTTGAGGACTTGTCAGTAATAAATTCAGTGAAATGCACAGAATTATTAATACTGGTAAGTGAAGTTGCTGAGATTAGAATTTCTGGTTTCCTTGCTTCCACGCCAGCACTACTGCCCATAAAATAGTGAGATGGCGGCAGCGGTGGTGGCTGCTGCTGCTGTGCCCTGTCTGGAGCCAGAGCTCTGTGAGGCTGTGGAGCATGCTCGGTGGAATGATCAGAGACTTCAGCAGCAAGCCTCTTAAAAGCTCTGCTGAGCATTTGAAAATGGCAGGTTTCAGAGTTTTATAATTTAGCACTGGGGCAAAGGAGAGATTATCAGCCTGTCGTATTTCCAGTTCTGGCTTCAAAGCATGAAAGCACTATAGCTCTTAACAATTTTTCGTCGATTTCTTTGAACACTAACCAAAGTTTGTTGTTTTCACTAACCTCTTTCTCAGAAATGGCTGAGATGTTTTTGCTTAAACTAAAAAATCTAGTCTGAGAGAAAGCATGGAAAACTTAGGCCACAACAAGTAAAGTCTGACAAAGTTAAAAGTAACTGGAAACAGGCTGGTAATGGAAAGTGTTAGGCAACTGTAAGTGTTGCTACTGACTTTGCTTAAAATCAAATGTAGTGGTTGTGATTTTTACATCCTATAATTGCAAGGAAATGCAGGAAAATCCTACCACATTAGGAATGTTAGTTTGGTTGCGGTTGTGATGGGACCACTGCCAAGTGTGATGACTAATGGCCTCATGGTTTCCGGTACTCCCTCATCTTTCTATAGCCATTTGTTGTCTCTTGTCTTATACTTAGATTGTAAGCTCTATGAAGGCAGGGACCATGTTCTTGTGTGGCTCCTCACACACTGGGGTCCTGCTACATGGCTAGGGCTCCTAAGCACGTTAGTAACATAAATAATAAGTGGTAGTCTTAGGCATTACAGAAAATACTGCAGAATAAGTGACTGCTTAACATATGCTTTTGACATTTTTGACTTGTCTGTTCTAAAATAATGCATTTCATTATTCACCTTATGTTTCTGGGGGGAGGGATAGCTCAGTGGTTTGAGCATTGGCCTGCTAAACCCAGGGTTGTGAGCTCAATCCTTGAGGGGGCCACTTAGGGATCTGGGGCAAAAATTGGTCCTGCTAGTAAAGGCAGGGGGCTGGACTCAATGACCTTTCAAGGTCCCTTCCAGTTCTCAGAGATTGGTATATCTTCAATTATATATATATATATTTTTATGTTTCAAGGTGCACTGGATCGTTGTGTAATGGGAATAACGGCAGTGGAGATCTTGAATGCTTGTGATGAAGCAGTTCCAGCTGCAGTAGATTCCCTTAGTCACCCAGCCGTCAATCTAAAACAGGCTATGACTAGACGGAGCCTTGCTGCTCTAAAAAACGTGGCCCATCAGAAACTACAGACTCTTGCTACTAACCTTCTGGCTTCGGAAGCATCTGACAAAGTAAGGTTTTTTGTTTGTTTTTAATGCAATAGCTGGAACGTGTTTGTTTTGTTTGCCATAATTGAACCTATGTAGAAAATCTTAATAATTTTAATCTCAAAGGACCCAATCCAACAGCCTTTAAAGTAAATGGAAAGACTCTCATTCAATTCAGTTGGCTTTAGGTCAGGCCCAAAAAAGAAATGTTCTTTGAGGCTATTAAAATGAATTGAAGTTGATTAGAACTTTCTGTAGCTTCTAACATAAAGGTAACTAGTGAAATTTATATTTCAATTTATAAATGCATTTTCTTTTGAAGTTAATTTATATATAATGGTTCTGAATTTAAATATGTACTATTTCTCTATCCCATCTGAAAAGAGAGCAGGGAGGGAAAAGATATATTATGACTAAAATTTTGAAAAATAAGTTTTACTGTGACATTTAAGAAACACTTCTTTTAAGTGGTCATGGCCCATTATGTGATGATTATTATTTTTTTTACAATCTTGTTTATCTCAGTTTTAATAGCACATTTTATAGTGCAATTAGTGATAAAAGCCCCTGATATGAAACTAGTCTTTATGTATAGCTTGTGAACATATTCAGCCTGCAGCAATGATAATTGTTGCCTAGTCTACAAGGAAAACAATTATAGAAGGGGGTTGGGGGGAGAAGGAGTCTAAGAAGCTAAAGGCTGCTGGGGGATAATCACGTTATGAAAAATGTATGCTGACAGAATCATTGGGGATTTCTCTTGCCACTCTCCACTCATTAGGGATTTCTTTCACCACTCTTCAGTGTAGAGATTGCGGGTCTCTTTGAGAGAAATCTTAGCAAAGAGACACCTTCTTGATGACTTCAGTTTCCGGACTCTGGCAAGAGAGGTTCAGAAAAATAACTGAAAGATTAAAGTGGAGGGTTGCTTAATATATTTTTCTCTGTTGGGAAATGTGCAAAAGTATGGCAGATGAAGCATTCATTCTTTTACCTTCATTGTTTTTGTTAGGAAACTTAAATCCAGAATATTTAATGTTATGGGTATGGTAATTTACTACTGTGATGCATTTGATGATGATGATAAATCAGAGCACCAAAATCCAGTGTACTTTTGTTTTATATATTTTTGCTATTTTTTTTTTTTACTTCAGAATATACTGTTTGAATTATTGTAATTGTCTTAATTGTGGTGCTCACATAGACTGTGCTTAGAAAAATCAATCACATTTTCTTTGCAGTACAGGAGAACACGTACACATCAGGCATGCTCTGGCTTTCAACACAGACTTTATTGAACCTAGGTGGGTGCGAATCTTTAGTGGTACAGTGTTTTTTAATTTCAAAACAATTTTAACTCCCTTTGGTAATCTGAGTACACATACAGCGCTGATAGTTTTAAGAGAAATTTAGAGTGCTGTGGTAAAAATATGGAGCTCTGAAAACGTGAAACTTCCTCTCAGTTTGATTTAATAAACACAAGTAACAATTGGTTTCAAGAGAAACCATAATAGAACATAAAATGGCATCTCTAAATAGTAGCATCAGATACAGTAAGATTGTTAGGGCCCAAGATTTCCTCCGATGTCAAACTATTAGAGTCCCATTCAGTTTTTTTAAATGTAGATGCAATCTTTATGGATTTTGACTGGAAAACATGTCAGTGCCTATCGTTTACGGTAGGATGCAAGTCTAGTTTATTTTGTCAAATTTTTAAACCCCTGTATCTTGGGGTGGAGGTATATGTTTTTATAGATACAGACACATACACAGGAACATGCATAAACATGCACACACACAGTGGAGAAAACCCAGATGTTTTCAGGTGAGTGTTTGCTGATATCCCTCTACATCTTTACTCCATTGTCCTCAGTTAAGCTTATCATATGACCTTGAAAATTGGGAATACCCCTTCCAACATCCAGAGCCTTTCCTGGGATCCTGGATGGTCCTACCAATAATCCCCCCCTCCTTTTTTTTTTTTAAAGTAACCACTTATAAACCTGATCTCCTGAAGAAGCCACTGACTACATGAGCCAGTGAAATTGATAGTGAGTCTGCTGAATGCATGTTCTCTTGAAAGCTCCTTTTACCCCCTCCCTGGCTTTTAACATGTAAGTGAGGGGAGGAGGAAGGTGGCAACAAGACCTCCCAGTAGACTCTGGAACCAAAACTCCTCTACAGAGTCCAAGTGGTGCTACAAGTGATCTACACGCAACTCTGTTGCACAACCATTATGTCCACATGATTGCTGACCTACCCTCAGTTGGTGGATACACTTCCCCTCACCAGTTGTGGCAGGGTACAGGGACTGTAAAAGGAACCAGTTAGTTGACCTTGCTTAATTTTTCCTTTTATATCATGCAGCATCCAGACTTACTTGATAACACTGGCTCTTAGTCTGAGTGATCCTTTTCTCTAGTGGTGTTTAACCTGTTCAGCCTGTGGGCTGAATATATTATTTCAGAAAGGTCAAGAGGCTATAATCAATAGTTTTAACTTTTTAGTAGGCTTATGCAGAGCCAGCTGAGCTCTTATTTCGCTCTTTTTTGGCCTCCCACAGCCTGGCAGGGAAGAAAGCATTGAAGCAGCTAGAGTTATTTTCTCCCTCCTCCCCTGTGATTCAGCAAGCTGCGAATGGGGGGCAGTACTGAGCAACTGGAGCAGGGATAGGACAGTGGCTGCCTGGAGTGATTCTGGCTTACATCAGAGCTGTTCCTGGTGCTGCAGGGAAAGCATTGGCAGACAGCTGGGGAGGTGGAGCCCCATATCTCCTTCCTTTAGTGACAAGACTGTTTCAAACGCTTCAGTTAAAAAAATTTCAGGGTGGAGCTCAAGGAACATATTTTCAATTATAATCAAATATGCATTTTCTTCTTAACTTAGTTACCCTCATTAAACATATTTTAGAGCCTTTAGGGCCATGAAATAGTTACTAGTGCCCTACTTCAAGCATTCACTGCTCTAATAGTCGATCAGTCCCACTGGAACTAGCTTACTGGGGTCAGTTGTGGGATTTTATTTAACTTTGGAGTATAAGTCATTGATTTACTTAAACAGCAAGGTTAAAAAAGAAATTTTAGCAACACAGTATAATAGTAATTAAGAAAAATGCCATAGTGAGAGAGAAGAGTTGATGTGAAGTTACCAAATAACTGTGTTCTGAACGAATGAGCTAGCAGTCTGCAATATTCTTGGCTACTGTAGAAACTAAGTGGGGAAAAATATGAAGTGAGTTTTAAATGAATAAAAAGATGAATAAACTGGGTTTTATGTACAATTACATGCATCAATTCAAACTGTCATTATTTTACAATATATAGCATGGTTTCTTGCTTGTTTCAAGCCTGTCCTTTGAATTTTGGAGAATGCCTTGTGAAGGAGACACTCGGATGCCTTTTTGAGAGTCAGCCTTTCTTATATTAAGAAATTCTACTGCAGACTTAAATTCCTACTCTGAACCTAATCTGTAATGACCATTACATCTAGCAGGATGAGCTAGCTCAGCTGTACTCTGTCATAGAATTTGCCTTCTGTCTGAATAATTAGTCTGCGGACTGGATGATCAGTTTCTACTCATATTATTACATACATCTGAATGTATGTTCACACCGCAGGTTCACATCACACTGATGGTGGGAAAGAAAAATATAAACGCCTTAGTCTATATTTCTGTATGCATTTATGTGTTACCCATGCTTGTGTCATGGACCCACAAGATTTGTGCTACGCCCCAACTTTTAAACAGGCACTTGGAGGAACCCCTTTAGACCTCCGAGAGGTCCCACTTTTCCTTTAGGCCGCCATACTGCCTCCAAGACTGAGATTCTGGGCTCCATCGCGCCTGTTTCACACTGCAAGCTCTGCCCAGGAAGTCCAACTGAGATAGACGTTTGGTCAGAGACTGTTTGCCTTCTTCAGTGATCAGTACAGCATAGCAAGTATTCGCAATGATGCCAGATGGCCTTTCTGAAAACAGTGTAGTTTTATTGGTTAACTGGGACACAGCATAAGGAAGTCCTTAGGTTAGCACAGAGAAGCAAAGGTTAAGATGTAGTCTTACTGGCCAATCCAGGGCTCCCTTGAGCCATGCTGCTGAAGGAACTACTTTTGTTCCTCTCTCTTATTCTGCCCCTTTGTCTATAAGCGCCTATGTCTCTCCTAGCCTCCTGTCACCTCTTAGTCCATTGTCCTCCTCCGGCAGACTCCTGCTGAGTTTAAATGTTCTGCCTGCTTGTCAGTTGTTGTTGTCTTTCTGGATCCTCAATTGATACGAGTCAGTTTCAGCCAGAACTTTACCAATCCAAGTATCAGAGGGGTAGCCGTGTTAGTCTGGATCTGTAAAAGCAGCAGAGAATCCTGTGGCACCTTATAGTCTAACAGACGTTTTGGAGCATGAGCTTTCGTGGGTGAATACCCACTTCGTCAGACGCATGTAGTGGAAATTTCCAGGGGCAGGTTAAAGCTATAATGCTACATGCAAGCAAGCTAGAGTAACGGGAGGTTTTTGTTGGTCTGTCAATAAGAAGGTAGGAGGGCCGCACTAGGTGTCTTAGAGCAGTTAAGTGTGAATTACCAAGGGGAAGGAGAAACTGGTTTCTGGTAAACATGGAAGCCAGTCAGCATTCAATGTGCGTTGTCCTGTCTTTAGGCGCCTGAAACTGAGAGGGTTGTCAAGCAAATTTTGAGCAGATGTATGTAATTCATGAAAGCTCAGAGCATCCTCAGTATGCTTGTTGAAAAATCTGTTACCTGAGGAAGTCTTTAGTTGCTGCAGAAATCCTGATGCCGACCCTTAATGGCGCGAATAGGTGCCAGAGGCGGAAGGTTGATATGCGTTCTACCAATGTTCCTCTATCCGGTTTTTTAAAATATTGCATATTCCTGATACTCTGACAATTGGTGTCCATTTAATTCTTTTCCGGTAAGAGACACTGCCAGATGAATATGGAGACAGAATCGAATAGTTATGCAAACAGGGGTAAATGAACAATTAATTGAGCGAAAGTCGTGGCTTAATTATTTGAATGGCCTGGTATTATTAAATTGGTGCTGAACGTGGGCAGTGTGATGTAATAGATTAGCCCTGGGTGATGGTGTGGCTGATCTTGAGGCTTTCAGTAGTTCTTGAAGCATTATTAACTTTCTGACTGTACTACGCTTTAGTATCAGCGCTCATCAAAGTTGCGAGGCAAGGTGGCCGTTTGGCGTTTCACAACAGGACAGGGTGTAAGTATAGAAGATACATGTAAAACTGGGAGCAGAGATGAAATGCTGTTCCTCCACCCGTAGAGGGGGGGTGTTGGTGTGCAGTGGAGGGGGGCCGGAGCAGAGTACGAGGCCGGGTGCAGGTGCTGCTTGACGATATTCGCCCGGTTCAATGGCGTTGCAGCTTGTCCTGGGGGCAAGGATTGGCCTGCCGCCCAAGCCGGGATAAGGGTTAGAAGAAGTTCATGGGCGACCAGAGGGCTCAAAGGATTGGGTTTGGAGAATTCGCCTTGATGAGCGTGAGGGAGGTCTCTTATAGCTGGGGCCTGATTATAGGATAATTGGCCAGAGGGAGTTCTGGGGTCTTTTTTTGGGTCTGCAGTAGAGGCTTCTGGACAAGCTGGCTCTAACGTCCTTAATTCCAGTGCGGATAGTTATGGGAAGAATGCTGTGTGGAGTTGTAGTTGTGCAAAATGAGGGGGGAGGGTCGGTCTTGAGGGGTCGGTTAGAGCAGATTGCGGTTGGTACGTGACACTCAGGTGGGCTGGTAGTACAACGGATCGTGTGATGTGCCGGGGAATGGAAGCTGGAGCATTGAAAGCGCTTAGCCATAGCGTCCAGTAGGTTTCGATATAGGGGGGGGTTAAGTGACCAATCACTTATTCGACCGTATGCTAGAAAGTGACCTCCCGGGCTGAGAAGGAGGCGGCCACTAGGCTGTAAGGCTAGACGTGGTCGGGTGAAGTTGTGAATCTGGGTGGATTACTTTTTCCTAGAGTCACTCCTCCATGGTCCAAATGAGTGAAGATGCAATCAGTAGCGTAGGTAGAGAAGGAGGCGGTAACGTGGTACAAGCGTGAGGAAGCTGTCCAGGTCAGCCATAAAACAGCATTGCATATGTGGGGCATGCTAGTGACCCCTATGTGAGCGGCCCACGGATCGGAGATATATATTGTCGAAAATTTGAAAATATGTTGTGTGAAGTGATAAAGCACAGAGCTCAGCAGCCATTGTCGCTGTGGCATCATTCACAGAGGAAGTACGGTGGGCCAGACTAAGTCTTAGTGGAAATCCAATGCGTTGTGATTGTGTAAAACAGCCTGCACATCTCATGGTCTAGATGTGTTTTCTGGGAAGGCTGACCATCAATGTAATTCCTCCTTCAGGGAAATACAGTGGTTCTACCGGCGCGATACTGGGAAGTGCTGTGGCATACGGGTCTTGAGCAGGAAGCAGGCTCACACAATAATCCATGACAGTCCTTCATGAGAGTGGGCTGGCGGCAGTTGGTGAGCGAAGGCTCTCTACGCACGAAGGATAGGGCATCGCCAGAGCTCTCCGGGGTTATGGTGATCGTGGGTAAGATATGAATAACCTGTCAAGGGCTAAGGGTAGTGATATTGTCCGGGTAGTTATGGATTCCAGTAGAAATGGAAGTTTTCTACTGCTTGAGTGGAATTGCTCCCTACCACATGGAGTTCATATATCCTCTGAGGGAATGGCCCTCAATGGTCACAGATAGAATGGGCTATGCTAGAGAGTTGTCTACCTGTGAGCGGACGGTTGATGGGATGACGGAGCGAGGCCCCTCTCCTTATAGGAGGGTCTCCTAGGGTCACTGACAACTCGTTACCATTGGATTGACAAAGACGATCTCCTTTACAAAGCCTCTCGGTTATTGATAATGTCATCAAGGTGGTTATCTGCAGCCTTTGTGGAGAGAGTGCAGATGGCGGGGCGGAAGATGCTTGGCCTGATTCAGAGGGCACGCTAAAGGGGTAAGTTTTCAATTGATGGCTGCTGGGAAGTAATTTCGGAGTGCTCTACAATATACGGAATGCCAATTAACCGCCAGGAGTAGGTGTTTTTCTTTCCTCCCTCCTCCTCCCAGGATGTCTCTTTTCCTTCCTGTCCTGTTACCCGAAACGACGCATTCCTGGTATAGTCCACGTTCCATCATTTGACGGTCAAAACCCCTAGATGACGAATAGTTCCACATACACCATCCCCAGCAAAATCGACCCCAATCCAACGTATCCTCCCCTGAGACACCTAATCAGAGATCTACCATCCCAAGCTCTCATCTTTTGAATATATGGACCGCTGACATATATAAGTGAGCCCATTGCTTTTTTGAAAACAAACAATTTTTCCCACAGATCACACTTCACAGGCCCTTCGGATGCAGGGCCATCTCCCCACGAACCAACTGATGTCGCACCAACCAGGGCTGAAAGTGAAAGGCTCGAGACCAGCACACTATTATTCACTCTCAAGCCACTAACTGGCCAATTGCTGGCACTGTATTGATGTGTCATACAAAATACCTGAATCTTTCATCCCATAATTATCCATAGAACCCGAACCAAGAAGCATTAAACTCTCAGGACCAACCAATGCGCACACAACAAGCTGAAACACGAGAAGCAAAGGCAATAATATAACAGATATCGAGGATTATTAACATCGTACTGCCAGAACTCATAGTGTCTCCCTTCCCCGAACTAGTCCCTTGCATCACCACCTCTCTTCTGAGCTTACAAGGCACAAACGCAGCGCATTTGCTTGAGGGACTGAGCCTGTGTGGGAAGTAATCAGCCTTATGCTAGGGGGACCTAGAGTTCTGACAAATCTCTGAGATAATTTATGCTGAGGCCACGCCCAACTTCGTTTGGTTTCTGGGGCCCCTGGTGCAATTTTATTCCGGCCACAGATCAAAGCATTACAACAGAACCGACATTCGGACCACCACACAGAACCACAGCCAACAACCACATCAGTACCAGTTCAATTTCGTACATCGGCAAACGCCGACCATAAAAACAATGGAAAAAAATAAGACCTCAAATGCCACAGGCCCCTGCTAAAGTGAGTCCCACACACCTCTAACAAAATAAACATTTAAACATCAATATGTTAATCAAATTCAGATTTATAAAGCAAATAAAAAAAAGAGATGATAAATATCCGGTTATAGAAGCGGGGCTTAATCAATCCACCTGCCACTCTAGACAAGATCTCAAAGACAGACACCTACTAAAGTGTCATCCTGGCAGCAAAAAAAAAAAAACTTCAGGACCAGTTCAAGAGAGCCGCTCGACTTCAGATCACTTGCAATTTGACAACCCATCAGCTCAGACAAACAAGGACTGGTGAAATGGCTGCCATAATACAGAAACCAGTTTCTCCTCCTTGTTTCACCACACTCAACTGCAGAAAACAGGGGCCTCACCTCCTGAGCACTACCGTACTCTACTGCTTCAGCTATAATAACCTGCCCCTGGAAATTTCCACTACATGTGTCTGACGAAGTGGGTATTCACCCACGAAAGCTCATGCTCCAAAACGTCTGTTAGTCTATAAGGTGCCACAGGATTCTCTGCTGCTTTTACCAATCCAGTCATACCACCCCAGATGGTAACATAAACACCTAATGTCTATCATTCTTCCCTCAGAGCATCTTTTTGCTCCCACTCAAGTAGGTTGCTACCATGCATATCATTCCTAAAAAATATTACAGAGAATTCCCATTTCATGACAGCTTGCACGATGGTAGTGGATTTCCTTTTCTTGTCTCTCTTAATAATTTTAAATGTTTAAAAAAAGTTTTAATATCCTTTTCAATATCTTTCAGTCATCACAATTCCCACCATCATGATTATTCTTTTTTTCTTTAGACTTAGCAAGCACAAAGGTATTTAGTGAAGATACCGTTTACTTTCTGTCCCAGATAGGTAATAAAGATGGTTAATAATACCAAGCCAACACTGATCCCTCTGCTACTCCTCTAGATATTGATTTCCAATTTTGATATTGCTATTTATCACTATTTGTTTATGGTTTACCGTTCTGTTTTCCAAGTTGAGTTGAATTTTTTTTAAATAAGATGATTTTGTGAAACAATACAAAATCCAGATCATTAATACTAAAATCCAAATATATTGTATCAGCTGCGTCCCTTTCAATAATTGGTAATGTTGGAACTGGGTCAGAGCCTACCATATGATCCTTAGCCAATATAAAGAAGTCTTACTCTTTGTGTGTGTGCGTGCGTGTGCGTACACACTAAAGCTGCAGCACAGAAGCATTGATCCATATTTTTTCATGTCAGTTGTAGTAGATTGACTTGCCTGAAAAATTCCTCCATTATGATGTGGCTGAAGTTTGATTTTATAATGGTGCGTTGTGGGAAACCAGGAAATAATGTTAATAAAATATACTTCTGAGGCTTACAGAAGAAGAATGAAGGGATATATGTGTAGCTGAATAATCTCATTGCTGAAACTAATAAGGGAGAAAGATTTTAATGAAATCTAACACAAGACCAGTTTAATGGATTTGCTTTTTCTATTTAAAACGTTTTAACAACACTTTTTCTATGTTTACATATGTTCAGTAAAGAAAATAAAATTACAGTTATTCATTAAAATCATATCATTAACCATTAGTAAGGCACGTGTTGATCAATTGTATGCATTTGTGTGTGCATTTGGAAATACAGTATTTATAGTTTATGTAAATATTACCCAGATAGTATAATAATGGGCTATTTATCAATGAGAGTAATAAATAAATGCTTGAATGACAACCATGCTAACTAGAGCTTTCAGTGAAGATTTAGATTTTAGAGTGAAGTTTAAGTAAATTGTACAGATGTTACGTTATCAATGCTGCAGGATGAGTTTATACATTAGTCTAGTCTATGGAGACTGTAAACCCCCCGCACCGCCAAAGAAATAGGCAAATAACGTAACCGTTTAAAGAAAAAACAAAGGAATTTAGTGTTAATATATGATGATCAGTTTTTGCTCTTTAAGTTTCAGGTTAAAATTATTGCATAAGCTGGAAGCATTTATATGTTTTTGAATTCTGTTTTTGATTTTATATTTTGATTTTAATACTATTATCAACAAGAGAAATCTATTTGGAGAGCTATTTTTCTAAGTTGATTTGTATGCCAATTAGTGGCTAATATTTTGAAATTGGCTGTTTTTAAACAGTCATTTCAGCATTTGGGGGCAAATAGAATAAAACATATATATCCCAAGCAAATGTTTGTATAAGTTTTTTTTAAACTGTAGTGAGGATAATAGTAAGGTTACATGTGTTCTTGATTAAATGTCCCATATTTAGTCATGAGCATTGACCTTGTGTGATGTTAGATTCCCATCCTCCCCATTATTTAAATTTAAACCTTTTCAACTATATTTTGCTTTTTATTATTTGAAATTTTGAAAGAATAATTAGTTTTACATATCTATAGTAGGGTACGCAAAGCCCATACAACTCCTCAACCTCTTCCTGATTTGATCTTGCTGGGCTGAAGCTGGCCACCCTGAAATACTTACCAGCAATATCAGGTTGAAGAGACCCTCTAGCTGGATGCAATAAAAAGTGAGAAAGCAAACATCAAAACTAGGCTCCGTGACAGAGATTTCTTGGGTCTGAGGGAGAGGGACTCTACAGGGTAGCTAAATAACTCCTCAAGGAAGAACTTTAGGGGTAAAGCCTGAAGAAAAGGTTTGGGCTGGACTTGTTTCATGTGTATTTGTTTGTTATTGGAGTCAAACACAGGAAGGGGATAAGCTTTGCCTCTTCAAAGGGCTTATGAATTTGTCATAGAATGGATGGGAAAGTCACCTGCTCAAGCTATTGCCTATAATGAAGAAAATTAAAATGTAACAGAGGCTAAATTCTGATGGTGGCAAATTGGAAAATCCTTGAAATTACATATTAAAGGAAAGAATATGTGCTTCAGTTTTTGCTTAATATATTCTTTAATTATTGCTGATAGCTCATATGTGAGCACTAATAATAATTAAATTCTCATACCTAACAGTAACCTGTCAAATTGGAGTATAAGGTAATTAAATTAGCCTACTTTAAGTTTTTGAAGTGAATCCTCAGAAATGATTTGATTCTGGAATTAAGGCGTACTAGTATTTTAGTAGCGACAACAATAGGACAGCAGAGGGCATCAGCGATCCATTCCCATTTTAGAGCCATGTTTTTTTCTTTTTTTTACATATTCTGTATTCAAAAACATTTCATTAATATTTATACAGTATATCCTTTAGCATACCATGATGCATTTGACAAATACTAACCATGTGCTTAAGTTTATGTATGTGATTGTTCCCAGTGAACTCAAATGTGTCTGTTTGCATGCAAGTAGGGTTGGACTCTTAAATATTACAGCTGCACAAGTATGATTTCAAAACTGTGCTCTAGATGAGTCCATTTTTAATGAACAAATTTTCCAAATCTAATTAAGATCTAATTAATCACTGCATATTTCTCTTTCAACTATAGTGAGTAGCATATATAAGAGATGCATTGATAGCAATTTTATAGCTAAAATATTTCTTCTATGTTATCTCTAACTTTCACTATATTGCCCCCCTCCTGCCATAAACAAAATATTTTGTATAAATAAATATAGTTCTGTACACTGTATTCTGATAAATTATTAGACTTTATAGTACATAAGGCATAAGAGTAATTAATGCACTGTAAATTAGATCCCCACTTTCCTTTTCTATTATACCATTTAAAAAAATAACATGTTTAAAAATGGTTTCTTCTGCTCATCGATACTGAGAAATTGAGTAATTTCCTTCCATACTCTCATTTCCTGTGATCTGTTTTTCAAGGCTAATTTATTAAATAAATGGAACTTCTTGATTCTCTGTCCCTATAACACAGAACTTGGCTATTCATTGTTTTTTTTCTGACTGTCTTAGGCCATCTGGGTGTTCAGTCTGTGCTGCCGCTGATGGTTGAGCTATGTACTAAAATGTAACAGGAAAAAAGGGGTTGGGGGAACAGGTTCTTGTTTATAATTGTCTTCATGTCCAAAGTGAAGAGACCGCTGGAAAGAGAGTCTAATTTTTATGGTGCAAAAGAAATAAGGATTTAAACTGGGATGCTGAACTAAAAGGACTACTTGGAAAAAATATTTAGCAGAGCAGCAGATGCTATTGAAGGTTAACTCAATTGATCTGAGTTTTGGTTTGGTAGAGAGGCACCATGCACACTATAACTTGCTGTAAGTAGATTCTGCATATTTAAAAATCAGTCCTTAGAAATGTATTTTCAGCTGGCCCTCTCCCTTGCCAAACACCTGTTAAGAGGCCCATGGAAGTGTTCATTTTTAAGCAATCCAAACTCTGTGTAAGAGCAGATGTTAGATTATTTGCATGTGTGACTATTCACCTTCTAGCCAGGTGGCATGTGTATGTCCCTGATGCATACAGCTCGTGCATCTGAAGGTCCAAGAACCTCAGCTTGAGGTCAGAGTTGATGAACTGGAAGAATGGAGGAAGACAGCACATCTATTTATTTACAGAGATGCTGGAGCAGACATACCTCTGTCATGGTACTCCAGGTGAGGAAGTCTGTCATGAGTGGAGACCAAAGTTGAGTGGAGGGACAGATGAGACCCATCTTCTGGCAAAGGGAGAGGAGGTTGATTCACGTCTAATGCATTGAGAAGTTCTTTCCAGGAGACTAAGTTGTCGACCAAGTAGCATGTTACGGGAATTCAGTCCTTAGAAATACTGACAAATGAGCATGTGATAGCAGGGCTTTGGAGCGGAACCCGAAGCTGGAGCACGGAGCAGCTCCAGAGCAGTGGAGCTGCAGGTTTTTGCCTGGAGCTGGAGCGGAGCTGGAGCACAGCTCCAAAGCCCTATGTGATAGCGCTGAGAACCTTTCAGTGACTTGCCTACTGGTTGAGATATGGGTTGATCTTACGTGGCTTTTTATAAAAACATTCTAATGAGTGCTAAGGAAGACATAGTAATCGTACATAAAGTAGAACCTCAGAGATACAAACACCTTGGGAATTTCGTAAGATTGTTCGTAACCCTGAAATGTTTGTCTCTCTGAACTAAATGTCATGGTTATTCTTTCAGAAGTTCTACAATGGAACATTGACTTAATACAGCTTTGAAACTTTACTATGCAAAAGAAAAATGCTGCCTTTGCCCATCTTAATTTAAATGAAACAAGCACAGAAACAGTTTCTTTACTTTGTCACATCTTAGTTTAAACTTTCCCTTTATTTTTTTCAGTAGTTTACATTTAACACAGTACTGTACTGTATTTGCTTTTTTTTTTTTTTTTGTCTCTGCTGCTGCCTAATTGCATAATTCGAGTTCAGAATGAGGTCAGATTGTACTTCTGGTGTTCATAACTCTGAAGTTCTGCTGTACTGTACTGATATCAGGAGATAGGAGAGAGATCCTGAATGATTAATTTAGATGATTAGGGAAAAGTTTAAGACCAGAGCTTCCATAATGGCTTTCTCTGGAATCCTCTTCCAAAGATTTCTAGCAGCCTTATTTCTTCCTCTGCAGTTGGACGCTTTCCTATGCCAGTCAATGAAAACTTCAGCAGGCACCACTGCAGTAAACAGGTTAGCAGCATGCTGGCTGGAGGTGGCTTTGGAACCCCAGCAGCAGCTGTGCTCTCTCTGCCTTTGCTACCATCCAGAGTGAGATCAGCTAAAATCAACACCACCCATGAAAACGGTGCCAGTATTCAGTGTCATTGCCCAATACTCATACTCAACTGAGCAGTTCTCTTCTCATTCCCCTCACCCCCTGGAGGGCCATATGAAACATGGCTAGTGCTGTGAGTGGCACCGTCCACAGGCACTCTGAAGCAGAAGTGTCAATAAGCCTGTATTATTTAAAACTTTAAGCGAGCAAGTGAAGGGAAATCTGAATCTTAACTTTTGCTTTCTTGTGACACTGTACTGACAATGGTACCTGTGTGTTATATGTAGCTGCTGCCATTGTAGCCTTGAGGGGTTCCCCCTCCATACCAGTGGAATGCTTGACCCAGATAAGGAGGAGAAAGAAGAGGACTAGGGGTGACATGTTCAGCGAGGTCCTGCAAGCCAGTGCAGCATCAGACCGTGAACAGAGGGCATGGATCATGAATGTTGCAGACTGTATTGTGAAGGAAAGAGTGAACAGGAGAAAGGCCAAGGACTCAGAGAGGGAGATGCACCAGGACATAATGGGGCTTCTCTGGCAGCAAACGCTGATGCTGCAGACAATTCTGGACCTACAGTTTCAACACTTCTGGGCTTGCCTCCCTTTGCAGTTCTTGGAGAATGGCAACATTCCCTATACTTCCTTCAATGTTCCGTATGGCATCAGGGCGCACATTCCTGCCCCTGTCACTCCACATCGAGGTACTTTAAGGACAAACACAGCTTCACATACACTGATCTGTTAAAGCCATGGTTGATGCATGTGTAGCTAAAATGGACATGAATATTCCTTCCCCATCTTTTAAGCCCTGTTCTATATGTAACTTTAGCATCCTTGTTGCCAAGATGGAGTCTGCTCTGCAGGCAGTCCCAGCTAAGAAAAGGTGTTTGTAGGAACACAGCAGGGGAAGTCCCGTCCACCCAACAGGCACCTGATACAACCCCCCCAAAGTGAACACACACGCACACTGAAATAGTACAATGAAGCTAGGAAAGTGAAATATTTATTCACAGGGGGATGAATGGAGAAAAACAACAGGGGAAAGACATGGGGAGCGGTAACAGTGTTACATTCAACACAAGGCCCCGCAGGCCCAGTGGTATCACTGTCTGAAAGGGAAAACACCAAGCCATGCGTTTGCACTCAGAGTTCAGGAGTCCTGGGCAAAGTTCCTGTCTGGTGGTGAGTCTTGGGTGTTCTTGGTTGTCTTTGGCACCACTAAACTTTCCCCAACAACCCCCTCTTGTGCCCTCTTCTGCTGCTTTCTGCAAACCCACTTAGCTAGCTACAGCCTCCCTTCTTACTGCCAATACAAGGTCACAAACCCCAGTACTCACTGCCTCATACAATTCTGGGCAGCTCTGGTTTGTCCTTCTCAGGTGATTCCTCCTTGGCACAGTGCTGCTCGTGTGCTGGGGTGTTGCTGGTCAGCTGCTCCAGACTTTGGGCAGGGTCTTGGCTGCTTCACTAAATGAGGAGCTGCTTGCTGTAGTTCTTCTGTGTGGCGCTCCAGACACATACCCTGTTGCTCTCCCTCCCTTCATACTCCCCCCTCAGGGCAGAGATTTAAAGGGGCCACCCTCGCTAAACCCCAAAAGGGTTACACATAAATTTGTTAAGGTTTTAATATATTTGCTTTTAACTTGCACAGAAATTTTTTGAAGTATTTTATTACATAGCAAAACTCTGTTGTTTGGAAAATAATTCATCTTTATTAAGTCGCAACGTATGTTGCAAACTGGCTGGTGGCATTGAAAGCACCCACTGATTTGAGATTATACACTTTGACAGAGCTCATAGAATCCCTGACAATGTAATGATCATAATTGTACAGCAAGGGCCACAAAGTTAATAGGGTGCATTGTCTGTTACATTCCATAGATGTGCACCAAGCACCGCAAAGCTCCTAACAGTTCCAAACTGCAGCACCGGGCTGAGCACAGTGCGTTACTGTGGCTCGCTGTTAGAGCTTTTTCAAAGCCTCCCTGAACTGCATAGCTCCACATTGAGCTCTTCTGATAGCCCTTGTATCTGGCTGTTCAAAAGCAGCCGACAGCAGTTCCTGCTCTCCCTTCCACCGTAATGGATACTTTTCCCACTGTACTTCACAAAGATGCAAACTGCTGCAGGCAGCTAAACCATATTTTTCTTACTGAGATCCAATCTTGTGAGTAAACTGTGTCAGCGCCTCTTCAGTATACCAAAAGCGTACTCAATTGTCTTGCTGCACCTACTGAGCCAGTAGCTGAATGTTTCCCGGTGCTGTGAAGGTGGCCAGTGTATGGTGTCATGACCAGGGAAGTAAGGCATAGGCATAAGATCACTATTGGCATTTCAATATCGCCAATAGTATTCTGCCAGGTGGGAAAGAGAGCCCCTGCTTGTAGCTTTCTGAACAGTCCAGTGTTGTTAAAGATCCGAGAGTCATGCACCTTCCCTGACCAGTGAACACTGATGTTGGTTAAGCGTACCTGAGTAAGCTGGAGTAAGCTTGGCACACCGATCCAGGAATATGACCTTATGCATCCAAAAGTTCTACAGCCACTGCTCATAATTACACACCTGCATGTGATGTGATCCCACCAGTCAGCGCTCATTTCTCAGGCCCAAAAGTGGTGTTCCACTGTTTGGAGCGCTGTGAATGCCATCAACAGTCTTTAATTGGGTCTTGCTAAGTCCCATAGTAATCTGACCTCCAGGAAATTGTCATGTTCCCCAAGGCTCTTCTTGCAGCTCTGCAAATACCAGAGGATTGTGCATCCTGTATTTGCAACGCTTGTGACAATAGTGCAGAGCTGTGCAGGCTCCATCGTTCTGTCAGACATGGAGGACTATGACAAGTCCCTTGTGGGTTCTTCATGAGATTTACAAAAATTATGGTACAGAGATGGCATTATGGGGACGCGAAAGTTGCATGATGTGAACTTGACCCCCTGTCCAAGTCACTCCTGCATGACTCATTTCTTCCTCACCATGCATTGCCAAAACTTCCCATAAGTCAGTGTGCTGGATGGTGGCAAGTTGCACACTGGATACCTACCCATGGTGTACTGCACTGTGCATTGAAACAAGCACTCCTGCTGAGAACTGCAGGGCGGATGCAGAGACCCAAGTATGCATACACACAAGCGCTATGCATACTGCGGCAACTTTATACTGATGTAACTTGTGGTGGCGGAAGTTTGTAGTGTAGATATGCCCTAAGGGCTGGTCTACTTTACAGAGTTAGGTTAGCTCAACTAGCTTGCTTAGGGCTGTGAAGAAAATTATGCCTTGTATAATGTAATTAAGCCAAATAAGGCCCTGGTGTAGACACCACTAGGTATTTTTCTGTCAACCTAGCTAACACCTCTCAGAGAGGTGGATTTCCTACAGTGACAGAAGCACTCCCTCTGTTACTGTAGTAAGTATCTGCACTGCAGCGGTGCCACTGTAGTTTTTCTAATATAGACATACCCAAAGACATCTGCTAGGGGTTTCATTAATACAAAACTGTGTATCCAGCAAACAGAAATTTAAAACTGAATTGAAGAAGGTCCAGTTTGTTATCACAAGTATGTTCCAGAGAAATAACAGGGCCTCAAGGAAAGGAGTTAAATAAAAGTATGTGGTCAAGAATAAAAGCTATACATTTCTATATATTGTTGCAAGAAGCTTAAAAGCAAAACAATAGGTGAGCTAGAATGCCTAGCTAAAGAAGACTGGATGGAGACATTGTAATAAACACTTTCGAAACACGGGGAATGTCAAACCAGGGCATTTTGTTGTATATTATAAACTGTACTGGACGCGCACATAAGGTTGTGGTGGGGGAATAGCACTGTATCTGAAAGAGTATGTAGAAATTTTATCACATTAGATTTCAAGTGGAAAGGACCATATATGATAATCTGTATGCATACCAATTCCAAATCATCATCATAAAAATATATTAGTAGCATTGTACTACCAGCCTCTGAATTAGGAAAATACATTAAATATGCACTGTGGAGGAAAATCAAAGATATAACTAAATCAAATACAGATGCAATAATGATGACTTTGACACTCCCCTCCCCAGCTAGCCACATATTACAGCTGAGCAAGCTTTATAGAAGCAATTTCTCAACCCATTAAATGATTGCTTCTTAGCATTAGTTCTAGAGCACACAAGAGGAGAGGATACTCTTGACTTGGTCCTAAATAACATAGAAAAGTTGATTCAGGAAGTAAGCTAGTGTCCTCCAAAAAGTGTGAATCCTTCCCAACTGAAGCCAGTAGAAGGGAACACAAAGTATTTCAGATAAAGTGTAAATTGAAAATTATAAAGGTTAAGAGGAATTATGTGGAGTAAATAGATGAAGATCTCAAAAAAAAAATAAGCCTTATCAGAGTGTAAAGGAAGCAGTTGAGGAGGATAAGATCCGTCTTCTCTTGAACATCTGCTGTAGTGATAATGACCCCATTCAGGTAATAAATGGAGCACTGCAAAAGACAGAAATGTCAAAAGAAGAAATTCTGAAAGAAACTGATAAGATGAACAGCACCAAATAACTAGGAGTTCATAATCTTTATACAAGACTTCTGAACGAATTAAAGTGTGGCGTGACCTGAATTTCTAACAATAATATGCACTCTCATTAAAATAATCTACTATACTATTGGATGGGGGAATAGCACATATACTTCTCTTTTAAAAAAAGGTGCTAGAATGATCTTGGCAATTTGGTACTGAAATAAGGTTACTAATCTCTTAGAATGGTTGAAACAATAATTAGAGCATTTTATAAAACACCTAGGAGAACAGGAGATAATGGAGGACAGACCAGCATTACTCATAGACTCAAGGACTGGAAGGGACCTCAAGAGGTCATCAAATTCAGTCCCCTGCCCTCTTGGCAGGACCAAATACTGTCTAGACCATCCCTGATAGACATTTATCTAACCTACTCTTAAATATCTCCAGAGATGGAGATTCCACAACCTCCCTAGGCAATTTATTCCAGTGTTTAACTACCCTGACAGTTAGGAACTTTTTCCTAATGTCCAACCTAAACCTCCCTTGCTGCAGTTTAAGCCCATTGCTTCTTGTTCTATCATTAGAGGCTAAGGTGAACAAGTTTTCTCCCTCCTCCTGATGACACCCTTTTAGATACCTGAAAACTGCTATCATGTCCCCTCTCAGTCTTCTCTTTTCCAAACTAAACAAACCCAATTCTTTCAGCCTTCCTTCATAGGTCATGTTCTCTAGATCTTTAATCATTCTTGTTGCTCTTCTCTGGACCCTCTCCAATTTCTCCACATCTTTCTTGAAATGCGGTGCCCAGAACTGGACACACTACTCCAGCTGAGGCCTAACCAGTGCAGAGTAGAGCGGAAGAATGACTTCTCGTGTCTTGCTTCCAACACACCTGTTATTGCATCCCAGAATCATGTTTGCTGTTTTAGCAACAGCATCACACTGTTGACTCATAGTTAGCTTGTGGTCCACTATAACCCCTAGATCTCTTTCTGCCGTTCTTCTTCCTAGACAGTCTCTTCTCATTACTTCTGTTAATGAAAATTATGCCTTTCCAATTTACTATAATTTCCTGATCATGTCAAAATGGTGATGCAAGGAAAAAGAGTAGATGTCAGTTACCTAGGTTTTCAACAAATGTGTGACAAAGTCCTGCATAACAAGCTGTTAAAGGAAATGAAGTAACCATGGGGTTGAAAGGACGTACTATCTTGGATTAGAAGAAATGAGCAAAGAGACAGAGAAAAAAGAGAGGAATAAATGGTCAGTTTTCAAATTGTCCGATGGTTAAATGGTATGCATTTGGATCCCTGTGAGGACTTAATGTTGAACAGATTTGTTAAGGTTCTGGAGATGGAATGAACAGTTAAGTTGCAAAATTTTGCAGATTTAATTATTTAGGTTAGTCTAGATAAGACTTTGAGGGGCTCAAGGGGGCCTGAAAACATAGGCAACCATAGTCGTCACAATGGAAGCTGAAATTTAATGCTGAAAAATTCTAGGTACTGCATCTTGGAGGAGTAAAGCACTCATGCAGCTCGATGGGTTCTAAATTTAATTGTAAGCACTCAAAGAAAGATGCAGCCTTCATTGGGGACCGCACAAGAAAGATACCTGCTCAGTGCACCCAGGCAGTCAAAAAGCAAACAAAATGTTAGGATGTATAAAGAATGGCATAGAAAATAATATTGAGAATATAATTATATAAGTTGGTCTTAAGCCTTCACCTTGAATACTTTATTCACTTCTAATCACTTCACCTCAAAAGAACTTACGATAGAAATATTGAAAGACTTCTAGTTGGAAAGAGTAGTAGGGGAAAAAAGAAGGCTGTTTAGTTAACAGAGGGGAAAAATAATAAAGGTCTTTATTATTGATTGCATCACCTCGCTATTTACATCTTTCCACTGGCTCCCCCATTTCTATTATATCAGATACAAACTGATAGTGTTCATTTTTAAGACTTTCCTTGGTTTTCGCCTATCATAGCATCTTATATATAACTAAATTGTCAGTCCCACCTCCATCAGTGATACCAACCTCTGCATATCCAAAATCATATTAAATAGAACAACAGTTTGTTTTAGAAGAGAGATAGAGCTTTAACGTATAAGGCAGTCACTATTTACCTATGGTTAGGAAGAAAGTTACACTAAGAGCAGGTTATTCTAGTCTAGTCTAGACTAGACTAGAGTGGATGGAGTGCTAGTCTGATCTGTATGACAGTTTCTATGTTGTTTGCAGTTCTGTAGTTGTGTTGATCTCAGGATATGAAAGAAACCAGGTAGTTGAGGTACTGTCCTTCATTGGGCCAGCTGTTTGTGAAAGAGACAAGTTTTTGAACTACACAGCTCTTCCTCAGTTTTTGTCTTTATCATTTTTCTGTGTGAGTTCATTGGAGAGCACAGTGATTGTCAGGTTTCACCCACATAGTTCTTGTTGGGGCATTTGATGCACTGGATGAGGTACACTACATGTTGTGATAAGTAGGACCCATTCGTCTTGAGAGGTGTGTTGAGGGGGTTATTTGTCTTCACAGTAGTGAAGATATGTCTGCATGTTTTGCATCTGTTCTGGCAGGGTTTGGTGCTGCTTTAAGTTGTTGTGTCCTGGTCTATGGGGAACTTGCTTCTGATGATGAGCTTGGTGAGGTTGGGGGAAGGGGCATTGTTTGAAGGCCAGAAGAGGGAGTTCAGGAAAGATTTCTTTCAGGATGGAGCCCTATCAAGCATGGTTTGCAATTGTTGATTATATGGGTGCTAGTGTGGGGTGGTACGTTATAACTAGGGGTGTGTGGTCAGTGGGATTTATTTTTCAGTGGGTGAAATCAGACCATGACTATGCTCTCCAATGAACTAACACTGAAAAATGATAAACGACAGCATAAGAACATAAGAACCAAAGGTCCATCCAGCCTAGCATCCTGTCCTTGGACAGTGGCCAATGCCAGGTGCTTCAGAGGGAATGAACAGAGCAGGTAACCATCAAGTGATCCATCCACTGTCACTCATTTCCAGCTTCTGGGAAACAGAGGCTAGGGATGCCATCACTGTCCATTCTGGCTAATAGTCATAGATGGACCTATTCTCCATGAATTTATCTAGGTTTTTTTTGAACCCTGTTATAGTCTAAATCATTCCAGGCAGGGCTTTGTCAAGCTGGGCCTTAAAAACCTCTAAGCATGGAGATTCCACCACCTCCCTAGGTAATCCATTCCTGTGTTTCACCACCCTCCTAGTGAAATAGTTTTTCCTAATATCCAACCTAAACCTCCCCCACTGTTGCCCAGCTCTCACCAAATGCAGCAACGCTCTAGCAAACCATTCAATCTGATGGATATCAAAACTACTAAAGGTAACTTTATTATGTGTTCTCAGCCTTGTACAAGGTAATGGTATTTAATTTTAAATTATAAAAATAACTTTTGTATTCCCAGTTGACAGTTACTTTAAACATGAAGGCAAAGATACAGGTACATGTCCCCTTAGATCTTACAATTCTGTAAATTATAACAAAAGACTGCATTTTGAGAAGAAAAAGAAACAGTAGCTGACCGCAATCAAGTACCAAAAAAAACCCGCCTAATTTGATTACTCAGCTAGTCACTGCACTCCACCCATAGTTTTTCCACATTTTGGATTTTTAGAAAGGCTATCCATTGACCACATATAAATCTTTTTATTTTTTCCCTCCTCAGACCCTTACATATTGCAGTCCATTGCTTAAACTGAGCAGCAAGAATAATAGCTTAGCAATTGCCCTTTGTATATATGACATTTTAAAAGGAAACTATCACATTTCTGATGTAGCAGGTATTTCAAGTGCTATATAAATATATAAACGTGTTTTCCTCAGGAATTAATGTTTACTTTGGTTACAGGGAGAAAATAGAATTCTAATAGTACTTAGAAATCAATGTTGGTGTTGTTTATGACTTTCTTCTTTACACCCCTCCTGGCTTTTCTCTATCAGTAATGTGTGTGTGTTTGTGTTTGTTTTTTGGGGAAGACGGGTGGAACAGTGAAGAAAAAAAATGCAAATTTAAGGAATATCTATTTTACTTTGTTTCAGCTTCTGGTCACATACACTGGCATAGTAGGCTAGATTATCCCCTTGTTTTTTTTAAATTTATTAGTGTCTGAAATGCCAAAGATTTTCTTTCTTTTATTTGGTCTGAATTTTAGACTAGAATATGTGGTTTTATTTTATATTTGTAGAATAGCTGTTATCTTTTAGGGTTCATGATCTAAAGAACCAATGAGAAGTGACTGGTGAACTAATGATTGGTATTTCATTGATGAAGTTATGTAACTAAAATTTGCATGTACTTAAGCTAAAACCTGCCCAATGATATTTCAAAGCTATTATGTTTCCTCTCTTGTGTATGGTGTCTTAAATGGAGTCATATTATGTTTTCCGTTGGCACTTGCATTACATATTTTAAATCTCATGAGTTCTCAAACTTTTCTTACCTGTGAGGATAGAGGACTCTGGAGATCTGTGGTTGGCGGCCCATACCCCGATTGGGTGACGGGCATGAGTGAGTGAGTGATGCTTATGTTTATAAACTAACTTTGTGGAAAGATTGAAAATACTAATAAAGTGAAGATGTTATTTTCATTTTAATCAGTACTTTTTTCTTTTTTTAATTGCAGGGGAATTTGCCTAAATATTCACACAATTCTCTGATGGTTCAAGCCATAAAGACGAACTTAACAGATCCAGATATACATGTGCTCTTCTTTGATGTAGAAGCTCTGATTATTCAGCTACTGACTGAAGAAGCCTCTAGGCCTAATACTGCACTCATTTCCCCAGAGAATTTACAGAAAGCATCTGGCAGTTCTGATAAAGGGGGGTCTTTTCTGGCTGGCAAACGAGCAGCAGTGCTCTTCCAGCAAGTCAAGGAAACGATCAAAGAGAACATAAAAGAACATCTTCTTGATGATGAAGATGAGGATGAAGATTCAGTGAGACAGAGACGGGAAGACAGTGCCCCAGAATATCGCTCCAGCAAATCTAAACCATTAACCCTATTAGAATATAATCTAACCATGGACACAGCAAAGCTTTTTATGTCCTGTCTTCATGCCTGGGGTTTGAATGAAGTTCTAGATGATGTTTGTCTTGATCGTCTTGGCATGCTTAAACCACACTGTTCTGTGTCCTTTGGTCTGCTATCTAGAGGAGGCCACATGTCTCTGATGCTTCCAGGATATAACCAGTCCATAGGCAAACCATCATATGGTAGTGTGGAAGTCGGAAGGAAAATGTCCATTACAGAGGGACTAGGAAGGGGGACATATGGAGTATCACGTGCAGTCACTACTCAGCATCTCCTGTCTATTATCTCTTTGGCGAATACTTTGATGAGTATGACTAATGCAACGTTTATTGGAGACCATATGAAGAAGGGGCCAATCAGGTATGAAAAGGATTCAGTGTATTTACTTATCTTGTAATAACCTGTTTGCCTTTTGATTTCTTTTATTGTAAAACAATATTTTTGTTTTATTTAATTCTGTTACTCTTTATAGCTTTGTGCTATTGAACACCTATTACAGTCACACTAGATGAACATGATATGGGTATCCATTATGTTATACATTGTTTTGGGTTTTTCTACACCAGTGTGACAGCACATAAAATGGTTGTAAGAGAGTGAGAATTAGGCTCACATATTAAATTTATTGTAGTCTTAATAACTTTAAAATAGTTTATCAAATTCTAAATAAGTTATACTGATGATATTTCAGTTATACTTGGTGAGAAATTAGAGTTATCTGTGAATTGCTAATAAGCCTCAATTTTAATAGCAACTAAAGTGTTTTGATGGGACACACTTTAAATGGGACACTTAAATCAGAATAAATATCTTTTGGAGAATAAGCTTTGAATGTTTTGTCTCATTTTATTTTTAGGCCTCCTAGGCCAGGCACCCCAGAATTGTCTAAAATGAAGGCTCCCCTACCAGCTTCCAGCAGTGCAGCTCAAGGGCAAATTAAACAAGGTAAAATTTAAAGCCTGTGAGATAACTGCCATTTTAGCTCTAGACTGAAATGGTCTAGGTACTCTGTAGTGATGATCACATTGTATTGGTTTCTAGCTGTAAAAAGAAAATACTATGATATTCCATATGAAAATGTGTATGATTGAGATCCATGTGTTTTTTAAACAGTGTAATGAAGTGCTGATATTAACATAGTGTGATCACATGACATATAACTGTCTGCTTCATACAAACGATGACCAAACTCCACTACTCTCTTCCCGCTCCTTCCCTGACCCTTGTCAGGAACTCCTCTCAAAAGATATTGCTCCTCAACTCTTTGCTGGTCTTGGGAGTGGTAGAGGAAGTTCCTCCAGAACACCAGTGTCAGAGTACTTCCTGATTTCCAAATCCAAAGGAGGGTTAAGACCGATGCTTGACCTCTGCAACCTCAACAAATATAACAGATACATGAGGGTTCATGTGGTTACCCAATCAGCTACCCTCCCTGCTTTGAGTCAGAATGACTAGTTTGCTGCTCTGGACCTTCAGGATGCTTATTTCCATATGGCAATTCTCCTGAGCCCCAGAACATTTCTCTAGTTTGTTATAGTGCACTGTCATTTTTAGTACACAGTCCTTCCCTTTGGTCTGTCTTCTGCCCCCTGGGTTTTTACCAAATATATGGTCTCGGTGATAGTGTACCTCAGGAAAAAGGAAATCCATGTCTTCCCATATTTGGATGACTGGTTTCTCAGGGACAGGTCCAGGGAAGAAGTCCTTTTTCACTTACACATTATACTTCGCTTACTCAACCATCTGGGTCTCATCCTAAACACCAGAAAGTCAATCTTGATTGCCACTCAGAAAATCAAGTTCATTGGGGCCCTAATAGACTCTACGAGTTTGAGAGTGTTGCTGCTAACCAGCTTTTTCTGGACAATTTGCTACCTTTGTCTCCGTCTGCATTCTCATCCTTCCATGAAGGTTCACGTATGCCTGAGGTTCTTAGGCCATACATCTGCATGCCTGCAGGAGATTCAATTCGCAAAGGTGCACCTTTGCCCTCTTCGCATGTGGTTCAGGATTGTACCTCCCTTCATTGATCCTGGACTCCTTGCACTGGTGGACAGTTCAAGGGACTGTATCTGAAGGCATTCCCTTCATCTGGTGTTTTCCAGTGAGGACTGTTCTCACCAATACCTCCCTGATTGGTTGGGGAGCACATCTGGGGTCGCTGAATATTCAGGGCCTGTGGTTGGAGTAGGAAGTTCCACTGCATATCGATGTCCTGGAGCTTTGGGCCATCAGCAATGCCTGTCTCACTTTCCTAGATCCCATAAAGTTCACATACTTCCCAACAATACCACTGTGATGTATTGTGTGAACAGGCAAAGAGGAGCACACTCCAGCATGCTCTGCCAAGAGGCAATCAGGTTGTGTCAATTTTGCATTGATTAGAGTATCTCTCTGATAGTTGATCACTTGCCCAGAGGTACAGAATCATATCGTGGACCATCTCACCAGGAATTTTTCCCTGAATCACAAGTGGTCTCTGAAGTCCAGTGTTCTGTGGGTCATCTTTACAGCTTCAGGTATCCAGTGATCAGCCTGTTTGCCACAAGGGACATGGTTGAGGCAGTGCTGGTTTTCCAACCTTCTTGTGCTGTTGATTCAGCCTCTCAAATACTTTCCTCTCCATCCCAACCTGCTTATACAGAATCATGGTTGCACTCTGCATCCTGTGCTCAGCTCCCAGTATCTCTTGGTGTGGTTGCTGCGTGGTTGGATGAGGAAGAAGAGCAATGTTCAGTGGCTGTTTGACAGGTCCTACTCAGTAGTAGAAAACCCTTTACCAGAATGGCCTATTTGGTAAAGTGGACCAAATTTTCAATGTGGTCATTGGTCTGTTGGCTACTATGCCAAAACATCTTGAAGTATTTGCTGCATGTTCAGTCATCAGGCCTTGAGCTTCACTTGTTGAGAGTGCATGTAGCAGCAATCTCAGCCTTTCATCCACCCATTCATGGAAGATCGGTGTTTTCCAGTGCCATAGTGGTGAGATTCTTAAAAGGAATCCTGTGCCTCCATCTGCCAGTGCAGGAACTGGTTCCCTTATTGGACCTTAACACATTCTTAGCAGCCCCTATGGGACTTCTGTTCAGGCCTCTGGCATCCTGGCTCTTTCCTTGCTTATGTCAAAAAACTGCATTCCTCATGGTGATAACATCTGCAAGGAGAGCATGAGTGTTGCTAGTTTTGGAGAACTGCATGTAAGGAGGCTAATGCAGCCACAAAGTGATAATGCAGCCACAACTATAATTTGTGTCTAAAGTGGTCTTTCAGTTTCATTTAAACCAGGGAGTACATTTGTCTGTGTTTTTTCCTATGCTCCTTTCATCTCTGGAGGAGCAGCATCTTCACACTTTGGATGTCAGATGATGTCTGGCCTTTTATGTTGACAGGACTAAACCCTTTTGGGCTTCACCTTGTTTGTTTATGTCATACGCAAACCCTCTGAAGTGACAGGCAGTTTTCTCGCAGAGAATCTCTAAGTGGATAATTCCCTGCATCAAGACTGCATCTGAAACAGGTGAAAGCTCATTCTGTGAGGGTACAAACTACATCAGTAATGTTCTTAAGTGATGTCTCGATACTGGACTTTTGCAGGGTTGCCACATGGTTGTTGATACATACATTTACAGACCATTATGCCATTACTGCAGCATCCAGAGCAGTTGCAAACATTGGGAAGGAGGCCTTGTTTAAACAGACTCCTAGACTCATCTTCTGTGGGCAGTTTGTAAGTCAAGTGGAATACACGGCTGCATCTACTCGAAGAAGAATGAATCATTACTGACTGTAACTGTGGTTCTTCGAGATGTGATGCAGATGTGTATTCCATGATCCACCATCCGTCCCCTCTGTATCAGAGTCTAGTCTTCTGGGCGTTTGGAGGCAAAGAAATTTGGGGGGGTGGGGTGTGCCACCGCCTATAGCCAGGGGAGAGGTTAAGAGCAAGAGGCGTGAGCACTGCCCCTTTACAGGTGCTGTTAGGCAAAATTCTTCAGCTCTGGTGAACTGGGTGCATACACACCTACCTGCAATACACGTCTGGATCACATCTTGAAGAATCACAGTTGCAGTAAGTAACCGTTTCTTTTGCCATTGTGCTGCTCTATTTATAATCTAGCTCAATCAAAAAAGCTGTGGATTTGCTTTACCATTTGCAAAGCTACTAGGCACGAGGGATAATTTGTATTTCTTCTCTAAAAGATGCTATTCTCATCTTGGACACACAAGGAGTGGGGCTCTTCTTCAAAGAGGAAATTTGCTAGGCAGCAACATTTGTGAATCTTCATTCTTTTGTTAAACATTAATATTTGCTAGTACTTTCATTAGATAACAGGAACTCAGCTCAGTTTAGCTTCAGGACTTGGATGCATAAATGTACTCAAAATATGCATTTGTAGGATCAGGGCCAAAGTTGGGATGAGATAAAAGGTTAATGGAGAACTGGAACTTAATGGCAAAATTATGATAGTTGCCCGTTGAGTGTTCTTGGATCAAGATATCTTCTCTTCTTCACCCATTTACTTTCCTTCTTTCTTAAAGAAAGACAATTTTTAAAATTAGGGAGAGCTCAGTAGAGATTGTAAAGAAGTCATACATTTTGTATGAGTGTTATCCTTTTCAGAATAAAAAACCTGTCATTTTTCTTCCAAATGGCAGTCCTAATTGTGATGTAAATAACATGTTTAAAGACATCAGTTGGGAACTGAATTATATTAGAATGTAATCTGCAAAAATGAAATTATGCATTGGTGTTAAATCCCTGTATAGCATAGCATGTTCACTTATTTAAATAGGTATTTTCAACTTAAATTTTGTAGTGTGTGTTACAAACTTAATTATGCTTATTATTTTTTCCAAAATTAGAGTTTATATATTTGTTCATGGGAAGCTGAATTCTGATCTTCTCCACATTTCTATTTAGTATCTTTCAGTTCCAGGTGGTATTCGTAGATTAAAGTCAATATTTTCCTATCTCTTTATCCCTATATGTGATACTTGTGACATCTTGTCTTCTCGTTGATTTCTTTTGCTATCTTTTCTTTTTCCTTTGCTTTTTTTTTTTCAAAGATCTATTAGTAGAAGTGAAGTTAGTGCACATTGTGGCATGTTTGATCTCCATCACTTTGACCAGCATCTGTCCTGAGAATACTAGAGTCCAATGTCATTGGGCTATTTGAGCCAGCCGTTGTAACTTCCAGTTACAGTGATTTGATATAAATAGCAGCAAAGAATCCTGTAGCACCTTATAGAGTAACAGACATTTTGGAGCATGAGCTTTCATGGGTGAATACATCTGACGAAGTGGGTATTCACCCACGAAAGCTCATGCTCCAAAATGTCTTTTAGTCTATAAGGTGCCACAGGATTCTTTGCTGCTTTTACAGATCCAGACTAACACGGCTGCTACCCCTCTGATACTTGATATAAATAGTGACATTTGCAGGGAGCTAGCCTAAGAAAATGAACAGTTACTTTTCCAAGTAAATTATCGGGCAGTTTATTTTTTATTAAACTCTCTAAACTTTTTATTCTCATAAATCAAATTCAGGGTTTGTTGTTTTACCATATCTAGTACATTTAATTTTTCTTTAGATAAAATAAAAGGTTGGCAATTTATGCTAGTTATCCTTTCACTTTACACGTGCCATCATGATGCATTCGTGTGGAAATTATGGAAAAAAGTAGTTTTGATGCAGATGTCCTTACAGTGATAAAAGAAGTTCATTGCATGAAAAGCAAACATACCATTTAGAAGGCAATGGTTAATCTATTCAGGAGCCTGAACCTATTGTTGTTCTGCAATGGAATAAAGGAGAGGGATTAATTTGAAGATGCTTGTGCATGACATATGGTAATTTCTCTATAGGAAGGAAGTGTCAAATATTGACCTCTAAATCTTAACATTGACCTCTGCTTGTAGAATGTGTGTGACATAAGGTTTGCCTGTCTTTTCATATGATGATTTGAGTCAAGGAGCATTAGTGGGACTGTAACATTTATTACTAGTTTTGGACTGCCTTTGCACTAAGAAATTATGCGATTTACAAAATGGCTATTTCAAAGCCTGAAGTACTTTAATTTAGCAATTACAGTTTTGTACAAGGTTACATTAAAAGTTGCTTCTCTACAGGTGTAGCTATAGTATTAAGTGTATTATGGTACACACTTTGTATGTTTGTGTAGGTTTTGTGCTACGGTTTATTTGTATAGGGCTTTATTTAGTGTAATTTTAAAATGGTTTTAATAGTTTCAGACATTTAAAACTAGACTAAGAACCAGAATTGTAGGAAGCACTCCTTCATTGGTAGAGTGATGGATTAAATGGGATGCCTTGTTATAGGAGTATCTGTTTCTAGTTTTTGTAACTAGTAGTAGGAAATAGCAAATTGCTTAGTTTTGGGAATAATCTTTTTAAAGTGTCATATTTGGTGTTTTTTTTTTAATTTCACAGATATGATTTGAGTTTTAGCTGCATTTATTTGATGTGCTGTGTAATACTGTGAAATTCATGCTATATTTTAAAACAAATTTGAAATCCCTTAATTTACAATGAGTCTTGTCTATTCCAAATAAGCAAGTTTATGTTTGTGTCTTTGTATTTTCTGCAACTGCATGTCTTTTTGTCACTGACGTTACACTTCTGGTAAAACCTAGAATATTTTTATTTTATAGTTGATGTAGTCACAGTTTGTCTCAGTTTTTCTTTTTTCATTTTTCAGTAACACTAATCAGTTTTTCAGAAATGTCTATCTTCATTTTCCTCTCTCTTTTTCTCTTTTTTTTTTTTTCTTTTTTTTGGATTTCTTCTTCTTTCCTCTGCAAGTTGCTCCTGCTGTTTCTTCTAGCACTGAAGCTGATCGCTCTGGCTCTGGCCCTGCTCCTACTTTACGTAGCTGTTTCTTAGTAAATGAAGGTATTCTCTCCACATTTTCTATCTACTCATCATTTACTTACGACTAATGTCGTTATCATTGTTATGACATGACTTTAATCTGCATATTCATTTGTTTTGGGAGAGATGCAAAATGAAACTTGTCTCCAACTTTGATCATCAATACTGGGTAAAAATATTGATGAGGATTAGTTTTAATTCATATTTCCTAAATTTTGTGTAACTCATGGATTTAAAGTAAACATGATAATTGTTTATAGACATTATTTCCATTTGAAACCTCTCTTATTCAGAGAACAGAATCATTTCAATGTATCTCAGTTAGGGAAAACACATGTGCCTTTTGAGGTTGACAAACTAGGACTGTGTTGGACTGGGAAGGGCAGCATGTTCCAAAGTTGAGGGGCCCTCACATGATTATACCATATGCCAACTGCCCCCTCCTGCCCCCGGTATCTTGGCTTACAAGGATTTGATTTTTATCAGTAAACATTGATAAATGTCGATTTCAGTGAACACTCATAAAAGATGAAAAAAATTCCTTCAGTGATGATTAAAATGTACAGATAAGCAAAGTAAGTAAAATGCTCCTTGAGAACTTGAGTTTGATTTAAGGCTATTTACTTTGCATATTTTGATATAGTATGTTAACAAGTTATGTTTTAACGATTATAAAACTTTCATCTTTTTTTGAATCTCAAAATCTACTGTCATTAAATTGTCTGACCCCTCCCCCACATACGTTCCCACAACTGTGAAAATTTAAAATGAAAAAAAAAAAGCTTAAAACCCATAATTTTGAACAACTGTGAAGATTTAAATAAAAATAAAAGGATGCTTAAAATAAATAAATTAGGGCTGTCAATTAATCACAGTTAACGCACATGATTAAAAAAATTAATAGCGATTAATCGCACTGCTAAATAATAGATTGCCAATAGAAATTTATTAAATATTTTTAGATTTTTTTCTACATTTTCAAATATATTGATTTATATTACAACACAGAATACAAAGTGTACAGTGCTCATTTTATATTATTTTTATTATAAATATTTGCAATGTAAAGTGATAAACAAAAGAAATAGTATTTTTCAATTCTAATACATAATAAACTATTCTAATACATAATAAACAAAAGAAATAGTATTTTTCAATTCTAATATTTTCAATAGTATTTTTCAATTTTGTACGTTTTTTTTGATGGTACGTATGAATGAAGGAAAGACCTTTCCATAGTTAATGAAAATATTGAGATGCTTTCCATGCACAAATAATTTTTAGAGTTTACAAAAAAATAAAAATAACTAAATAAATCAAACTTGGCATCGATCGAGACCCTGATCAAGAAATTCACTTTTCATAGTGGACTCCTGAGTCCCTGGAAAGCCCCACTGACTTTTAGTACCCACTGAATCAGTTAAGAGAGAGGGTATTTTTTCTGCCATAAAGATTACAATTCAAGAAATTTTACTTGGAATAAGTTATAAACATTCTAAAATACTATATTGTACAAGCTGGATATGCTTATTTTTACTGACTTTTAAAAAAAACATAGAAGGTGTGATGCTTCAGTGTGTTATAGTATGAATATATGTCAGAAGCATTACGTGTTGAAATAAGAATTTAAATGAACAGGTCAAGCTTTCTTGCAAATATTGAATTGTATGTTCTATTTTCACGTGCTGTAGGTCACTTTAAACTAGCACCTTTTCTATTTGTTGATTAAAATAATACTTTAAAAAACGAAAATTAAATTAAGTACAAAAACGAAAAGAATGTGCAGTATTACTGCTGATACTTTACTTACTTAATGACTATAATCTGGACTTGTTGCACTTGAATATTAAGGCATTAACTCCATATAAAGTAAAGCAAATTCTAATGTATATACGAGCCAGCTGAGTTACACTTCCTTTGAATTTCTTGGGTGGTGCTTTTTAAAATCTCAACTTCAATGTTGAATGAATTCATGGATTTTGTTTTTTTGTTCTATGTATAGTCCCTGATTCAGTAATGAACTTACGCACTTTAAGTCTCAAAGCATGTTTTAAATACTTTGAGTCAAGACCACCGTGTAGATTATGGCTGAGACCCTGATTCTCAGTGTGCACTGAGACACAGGCAGATAGCCTCACTGACTTACACTGGGGTCTCTCCACGTGTGTAGGGATCTGACCAGTTAGTTTTCTTTGCAGGATCTGAGCCTTAGAGAGCCAATTCAGTTTGTGTGGTGGGTACATATGTGCTGTGGAGGCTTGATCCAATGTCCACTGGAAAGTGTGGAAAGATGCCCATTAATTTCCATGGGCTCTGGATCAAGTTCTGTGTATGGTTACAGCTTAGGTTCCCATGACAGAGGGGAAAAGAATTCTGTTCTGCTTCAGATGACGGCGACAAACAAATGTCCATGTTTTTAGCTGACACGCAGCCCTCTTTTGGTCTCAGCAAAGATTCTTTTAACTGCTGTTTAAATGTACCTCATCTGTAGTAGTAACTCATCTGTTTGGTTTGTCTTATTTGTTTTTTTTGAAACTGGATTTTTGTGACTTCTTGCTACTATGTAACATTTTGTGAGTTGTTGCAATTGACAAACTTGTCTGAATTTAGCTTAGAACAGATATTTAGCTGTGTATTTGTTTTTTGTGGCAACAGGAATATTGTTCTTTATGTAAAAATATCTGCCTTACAGGAAAAAGTATTGCATATTATTTACTAAGACACTGATCTTGTCAGTGAGAGATCTGTCTGCATCCAGAGTAGTTTCCACGCTGTTCCCTAAGAAGCAATTTAGCCTTAGGGAAAAAGTGCATGTCCCAAGCCAGTGACCAGAGTAAATTCAAAAATATTTTGAATACATTTAAATAAAATGCATTTATTTGATCCTTTTGTTGTTAAAATTGCCTATATGTTTTTATGCCTGTTTTTAACATATTTTAACAGGATGGAGTCAATTAGCCGCTATGCATTGTGTTATGCTTCCTGACCTGTTGGGGCTGGAGAAATTTAGACCTCCTCTTCTTGAGATGCTAGCTCACAGGTGGCAGGATCGATGCTTGGAGGTAATATTAAATTGCAAATTGCAAAACAAAGGGTTCTGCATATGACAAAGAATTTAGGTTCTAAAAAAAATTGTAAGCTGCAAAATTGGGTAATGGTTAATATATTTTTAAATAGAAGGTCATCTTTTAAACAGATACCTGGCCTCTCTATATTTTAAACCATTATCTTGGATTTAAATAGGGAGCTAGGACTGTAGAACTTTATCAAGAGAAATATGAATCTGTGGTTTATCTAACTGGCCACTGGATGTCATCGTTGTTCCACTAAAATACCTGTAAGTAATTTTATTTGGCAGTAGAAAACCCCCTTTCCCTAATCTACAGACCATTTTAACAAATTCATTTGGAGTAGCTGAATTCCAAGCAGTTTATAGGTCTTCTCTTTTATTTAATAAAATAAGTAAAATAAAATGAAATAAAACAATGAGATAACTGACTGTGGATATGGAGAAAGCTTTTGATACGGTCTCCCACAGTATTCTTTCCAGCAAGTTAAAAAAGTATGGGCTGGATGATTGGACTATAAGGTGGATAGAAAGCTGGCTAGATTGTTGGGCTCAACAGGTAGTGATCAACGGTTCGATATCTGGTTGGCAGAGTGCCCCAGGGGTCTGTCCTGCGGCCAGTTTTGTTCACTGTCTTCATTAATGATCTGATGATGGAACGGTTTGCACCCTCAGCATGTTCGCAGATGACACTAAGCTGGAGGGTGAGGTAGATATGGTGGAAGGTAGGGATAGGGTACAGAGTGACCTAGATAAATTGGAAGACTGGGCCAAAAGAAATCTGATGAGGTTCAACAAGGACAAGTGCGGAGTCCTGTATTTAGGATGGAAGAATCCCATGCGCGGCTACAAGCTGGGGACCGACTGACTGGCTAAGCGTCAGTTCTGCAGAAAAGGATCTGGGGATTACAGTGGACAAGAAGCTGAAAAAGAGTCAACAGTGTGTCCTTGTTACCAAGGAGGCTAATGGCATATTGGGCTGCATTAGTAGGAGCATTGCCAGCACATCGAGGGAAGTGATTATTCTCTTCTATTCTGCATTGGTGAGGCCACATCTTTAGTGTTGTATCCAGTCTTGGGCCCCCCACTACAGATGTGGACAAATTGGAGAAAGTCCAGTGGAGGGCAGCAAAAATTATTAGGGGACTGAGGCACATGATTTATGAGGAGAGGCTGAGGGAACTGGGCTTATTTAGTCTGCAGAAGAGCAGAGTGGGGGGCGGGGATTTGATAGCAACCTTCAACTACCTGAAGGGGAGTTCCAAAGAGGATGGAGCTAGGCTGTCTCAGTGGTAGCAGATGACAGAACAAGGAGTAAATGGTCTCAAGCTGCAAGGGGGAGGTCTAGGTTGGATATTAGGAAAAACTGTTTCACTGGGAGGTTGGTGAAGCACTGGAATGGGTTACCTATTAAGGTGTTGAAATCTCCATTGTTAGAGGTTTTTAAGGCCAGGCTTGACAAAGCCCTGGTTGGGATGATTTAGTTGATGTTGGTCTTGCTTTGAGCAGGGGGTTCAACCAGATGACCTCCTGAAGTCTTTTCCAATCCTAATCTTCTATGATTCTAAGTGAAAGCACTCTTCAATGTGTCAAGAAGTCAATGAAAGCTAAAAAACTATTAATATTTGTTTAATTTTTTTTTCATTTAGTTATGGAAATGGACGTAGAATTTAGCTCTATGTAACTGTCAGAAATGATTTTTTTCATTATGTCCCAGAGACCTAAAAACAGTACTTAGGTTCAGGGAAGACATATTCACTGCACCCTATATTTTTCTGTTTCAAAATGAAACATACTACAATTTCATGTATATTATGTTTAATTTTCTGGTTAATTTATAAACATTCCTTTGACATTTTAACATCTGTATTTTTTCTTAATTTCTGAGTCACCTACAATGATGAACAGGAAACATAAATGTACTGTATATATTTGAAATATATTTTATCCATTCAGATCTAGAATTTTCTGGAATTCGCTTAAAATCTCATTAAGGACAAAGTTTTCAACTCGATTTCTATTAAGAGGCTGCTAAGTTGTTATAATTTTTGGAATGCATTTACAATAGTCCGAAAACGGTTGGCACCACCTATGCTGTTTGGGGCGGGGGGAGTCGGCAGCAGGGGTGTTAATTGTGCAGCTTTAAAAGAAAGGAATGAAGAACAGAGCTGTAGAGTTTAAGCAGTCTCCTAGTTTAATTGGTGTATGCTTTGTGTTATCTGCCTGAAGTATATTTTGTACAAAAGCACTGGTAGATTTGTATATTTCTGAGTAGTTGTCCTATTTACTAGATATTATATAATATGTTTGTGTTCCCAGAAAGCACAATCACTTTCAAAGATAACTGAAATTTTCCTCAGCCACAAAGTTTGGTAGTTAGAACACTTGAGTTAGCTGTCAGGTGTAGACCCTGCTCTGTCAGTGACTTCTTCTTTGACCTTGGGCAAGTGCCTTAACTTCTGTGTCTCAGATACCCCATATGTAAATAAATATGGTGATGCTTACTTTTATTAAATGCTTTGACATCTATGAATGGAAATTTTGCCATTTACATTTAAATTATTATTTTGTATTTGTTGGTTTTATAGTATTTTTTTCTTTAACATGAAAATCTTCTGAAGATTTCCTCCACTACTATTGCTCAGTTGTCCAAATTATATACTAAATGGGCAAAAGCATATTTAAACTTAATGACTTTTTAAAAAATGTGGTTTTTTTAACTTTTTTTCAAACTTTGTTGAAGTTGGAAAAGTATTTCGGGAAAGTATAGAAGAGAATTCTATAGAATTCTCTCTCTAAGTAGTTCTAGAAAGTCCCAAATTAATTTTCCTTCAACATCTTTCACAGAAAAGAAGGTCTAATTTCTTAGATCTGTTGCTAAATATCCAAATATCATGCTCTATAAATTCAAGACTTAGTTGTGAGCTCCCTTGTATTCTCCCTTCCCTAACTTGGCCTCCTTATATTGCTGATCTTTTCATTGGCAGGGAAAACTAGCTACTGTGGGGCTTTATACTTCTTCCTCTGGAAGGCAAGGTGTAGTTAAAGCAGCTATATGGCTTGCGCGGCATACTTTCCCAACCTCAGTCCCAGCTAGGGGAAGCAGGGACCGAACTGTAACTTGGTGGCATAAGTATGTGATGCCTGAGTTGGATTTTGTAAATATATCTTTTTAGCTTAGCTCTGTTGTTTGTATTGTAAGAATGTAATGGCTGGATAACTTTCCCATTACCTGTTTAAAATATTTGTAAATCTTATTTGAGAGTTGACCTTGTATGATATTCTTGTTTATTTTATAGGTAAGGGAAGCTGCCCAGGCCTTGCTGTTAGCAGAACTGCGAAGAATTGAACAGGCAGGGCGGAAAGAAACAATTGATGCTTGGGCTCCATATTTACCACAATATATTGACAGTATTATATCACGTGAGTACTCTCCATTTATCCTGAAACTAATTTGGTTAAAATATATGATTAAAGAAAGTGTATCAACAACAAATATGAATACTGGTACAAACCAGAGGAAAGCTGTTTTGTTTGTAATATCTGTTATTTAATGAAATCCCAGAATTTAGGTTATTAGCTGTCTGGGTAATCAAACGTTTCTCTTTCTGAATGATCAGCTTTACAATCACAGATTTGTGCTATAAATATTGTCCTGTTAAATTCTGTGACATTTTGTGTGTGTTTCTCTATAAAGAAGAAGGAGGAAAAAAGAGAGCAAACTACTTCAATTGTCATTTGTTTAAAAAAACAATAGTTTATTTAGCAAAAGCAGCACTAAAATTTCTTGACCAAAACCTATCTCTGTATTTATTTACAAGTAGTTTAATGTCAAATGTTGTTTGAAAAAAGGTAAACTAGAGCTGTTGTCTCCTAAATGCTCATGGGCATATACTGTATGTGTCTGAAATACCTGTGCAAGGTTGGTCTGGTCCAGTTCACATTTGGGGAATGTCTAGTGTTACATTTATAAACACATTATTTCAATATTTATCCCATGAAATTTCCAAGTGAATTAATTGTTGTAAAACTGGAAGGAAAACCAAATACTAATCCTTCATTTTTTCCACCCGCCTAAGTAAAGTTCAGACAGTTTGTGCTGCCACAGACATGGTTAACTAGATCACCTTGCTGCAGTTCAACAGAGTAGGGCTGAATTTAAAAGAAAATATGAAAAATTAGTTATAAGGATGGGAGAGATTTCTCTGATGGTAATTGGATATGTGTTTGTGAGCTGAACAACAGAAGGTTTTGTAACTTCCTCGTTATTTAAATTCAGCTTTTCCATAAATCTGTCCAGTAGCCTTGAATAAATGTAGTTATTTCTGCTCCTCTTCTTATGCTATCTTTGAATTAATGACTGGAGCCATGGTTAACCTTCTACTTCTAGACATTAAGTTTCAGACTTAGTGCCATGCAGTGTTATAAGACATCAATAAATTAATATTCCAATTTACTTGAAAAGAATATTCATAGATTTATTTTCAACTCAATAAAGTGCAATTTGTGTGTTTAAATATTCCCTCCATAACATTCCCCCCCCCACCTAGAACTATTTGTATAATATTTTCAAAAGCACAGAAATGACTTTAGAAGCCTCAGTACCTTTTTCAGAAGTCACTTAGGAGCTCACGTCTTGCTAAAAGTCAACAGAACTTGGATTCCTAAGTGCCTGAGGTACTCTAGTAATGAGGTTTGAGTTATTAAATATAAATAAATATAGTTGCTTTAAAAATGTTACCCTTAGAGATGCTGTTTTCCAGTAGAGAGGAGGAAGTTCTAATAGTTTAGTTTTCTTAGATATGTTGACGAATGCATCTTGGAATACTTTGGAAATATTCCATCTTGTATTAATGCTGCATAACAGCATTAGTTGATAACAGAAGGAGTTGCACTTTGTCTTTCCTTATGTAATAAACCAAGTTTCATGGAACAATTTGTTTAAAAAAACTTCCAAAACTAGTTGTTGTTGTTAAGGCCCAGGTCCTGCAGTCTGATCTACTAATACCCTTGTTTCTACACACATTCCTACTGAAGTACCTGGAGTACTTCCTGACACAAGGCTCCTCCCACTTGGATCAGATTGTGGGGTGGGACCTAATTTTGGTGGTGTTGAGAGATGCTACATTGGTGGTCCTGAGAAGTAAGTGTTTATCCACTGAATATGTACCATACATATTTTGATAAAGCAAGCTTCTCCATTCTACCCACACATGTGCCTCAGATGTGGAGATCATCAGTAAGAGTAAGAAAGGTAGTTTAGTCTCTGTGATTGTGTCCATTGATACTGCCAGTAAAGGTAGTAGCGTGATATTTATTTGTAACATCTGTTCACTAGAGGCTGTTCTGAGACCACCAAGCCACTTTATTCAAGCTATTGACTAGCCATCTTTATCCCTAAGAGAAAACTTTGAAAAATATTCTGTTTTAGATGCAAAATGACTTCATACATTTTAGATTTTGATTTTGGTCCACTCAATGATTATTAATAAATATATGTTTATGAAAACTGGATTTTCCTAGCTACAATATTTGCTGCTATAACCTGTTCCTAACTTAATATTTCTGTAACATATCAATGATATTTCTACAGCAACTTATAATTGGGGCCAAAGGAGCCTTCACATTTGATTTTATTGTAAGTTTAGGGAAATCCCTTAAGCTTCAGTGCTGTTTCATTATAGTATTTTATTAAAGATAATATGAATTTGTTGATGTGTCAACTACTCAAAAGGCATCATTTTTGTAAAAACAGTAATAATTTCCTATATTGAAATAGCATTTACAGGTATAGAGTTTATCACATAGGTATAATTTAATTAATTGCTAAAATGTACAGTAACAGTGTGCACCAACATTTATTCTGCCCTAATCCTTTGGATGAAGTAGATGAACTAAGAAGTCTTTTTCCTTTTATGATTCTTGTATCAATATTTCACAAAAGATTAGAACAAGAAATGAAGGAGAATCTAATAGAAACTACAGGAAACATGTACGTTGGTCATATTTAATTTCATGACTTGGAATTTGTCTAGGCTACTCCAGCATCCTGTTGTTTCCTGAACCATGTTAAAGAACTGTTTAAACACTGGCAGAGAGTTAAATCACTAAAATTCATCTGCAGCACCTCTATGTTCTGTGGTTGGCTCCCACCCAAGTATTGGCTTGGCTGACTTTGCTTACCTTTTGAAATTCGATGAAATCACATTTTAAGATTATATTAATACAGACTTTTTATTATTATTTTACCTAACTTTTTTACTTGAAAAAACAAACACCACCCCTCCCAACAATTCTTTGGAGGTTATATAGGATTTTTTAATCTAAAATTTTAAGTGCTGTTTGTGCTGACCAAGGCTCTTGATAACTTTTTTGAACATATTACTAATAAAAACTATACTGTCTTAATATCTTCTGGATTTTTTAATGTTTTTCTAGTGTAATAAAATAGTGAAAAATACACACAATTCTCTAAATAGGTACAATAACTCTATACTAAAATAATGAACTCACGTAACCCTTATGAGCTTTTTAGTGCATTTATTCATGCCTACCTTCATCATTTAGGCCCCATTGTTGCAAACACTCTGTACTCGGTTAACAATTACAGAGATTAATCCCACTGAAATCAAAATAACTATTGAAATAAACGAGACTACTCATGATATTAAAGATAAGCACATGCAGGGGCAGCTCCAGGCCCCAGCATGCCAAGCGTGTGCTTGGGGCGGCATGCTGCGGGGGGTGCTCTGTCGGTTGCCGGGAGGGTGGCAGGCAGCCAGCCTTCGATGGCATGCCTGCGGAGGGTCCGCTGGTCCTGTGGCTTCAGTGGAGCCGCGGGACCAGTGGACCCTCCGCAGGCACGCTTGAGGGAGCTCCACCGGAGCCGTGGGACCGGCGACTGGCAGAGCGCCCCCCGGGGCATGCTTGGGGCGTCAAAATGTCTAGAGCCGCCCTTGAGCACATGCCTAAGCATTTGCCAGATTCAGGCCTTGAAGATCACCCAACACTTCACTGTCTAGCTGCTTGTTTGGAAGCAGTAACACTGTGTCTTAAAGGAACTACTCATGACATGTCTCACTTGCCCAGTTTTCAGAGATAAAGGATCTATTTGAATATAATGTAAATATTTGTTTAAATATTAATCTACAGTAATTTTGCCTATTTTTACAGTTTGCCATGTGCACAACAATAAATAATTGGCCAGTTCAGAAGTATTTCCCAGTGTTTTGAGTCTGTGATCCTACATTATGTACAGTAATGCCTAGACATTGGAGGTAGAGGTAGGGACTACACTGGCTGGTAGCTTACCTTCCTTCTTTTTGAAATTATTCCTTGGCTTTTATCATTTTAAGTAAAAACCATAAACAATAGTTATTTAATTTTTGTGTTAAACATATATTAAGATTCTCTTTAACTTGTTTTTAATACTGGAGGATATCTTTGTTTCACTTCCTTCCTCTGTATAGAAAGGGTATGTTCACTTTTTTTCCTACTGTTCTCCCTTCCCACATAAAAAAAAAAAAAAAAAAAAATTGGTGCTGGGATTGGTGCATTGGAAACTCAGGTCCTCTGTCCATAAAACTAGTACAGCAGTAGCAGTGCTCCCTTGTGTGTCATGCCATTATGTCTCAAACCTGACCAGAAGGAACTGTTTCTAGAGATGTGAAGGTTTTTACTTAGACCTCTCTGCTGAGTCTGTCCGTCAGCTTATGATACTGAACACTTGTCTGGCTGAGACTGTATTTTTGACCACCAATTCATTTCACACTGGTTACTGAACTCCCACTGTCTAGTAACCAGTTTAGGTCACTACCAGCTTGAGCTGGATTTTAACCTGTGAACTGAAGATGAAAGGCTCCATATCCTATTACCAATTCCCTTGAGCCATCTATTTCTTCTCCTCTAGCCTTCCTGCATCCAATATACTATTCTGTTCCTGATGTTATTTGTGTTAGAAATCATCCTCATTATTTTGAAACTTTTTCCCCTTCTTGGGGTGCTTTTTTTTAAAGGGGAGAAAAATTGTATATGCAATAATCCTTTAATAATTACTTTGTTTCTTCTTAACTACTTTTTTCTGCAGTTTCATCATATAGTTGACCATATAGTTTCATCTTTCTTTTGGGTTTTGAAAATTGGAAAAGTATAGAGTACAATAGTGGTACTTTTAAAGTGAATTGTTTGGTAAAATTAGGGCTTAATGTATGTATCCAGTGTCCTTATGTTATCTTGTTTTGCATTTGGAGCTTGAGTTATATTGAGAAAATCTCATCAAAATATTTTTCCTGACTATCATGTGTATCTTTTGGATTTCTGAATGATGGACTCTAATGAAGACTGCATTATTGCAAAAGACAGAAGCATTGTACTCATGGGCTAAAAAAAGTTAAGCTGAATTTAAAATTGAGGGAAAAAACATATTGTCTTTCTCATAATTAATCAACACTCGCAAGCATGTATATGATGTAATATATTTTATACATACTTTACAATACTGTATATTACAGTATTGTGTATATATATGTGATATGCCAATACACATTTCCTTTCCCCTCCAATTCTGTTAAATAGCTGGCAATAGACCTTACATAAAGTTCTTTTTTTTCTTCAAACATAGTTATTTTCTTACCCATTAATGTATGCAGCATAGTAAAAAGATGGCTGTACAACTGTCCTAGAATCTATTTTCTTGGACATTTGTAGTGCTTCATGAGATCATTTATTCAAGTCATACGCCACGATTTATCTAGAAACCGAACCAGTTCTTACTTATTGTAAGTAGTTGCATAATAATAAGCAAACACTTCTATCTCATATAGAGAATTACTTAACATATGTTTCAGAATTGAAAAATTATTTGCTTTAAACAATAAAACGTACATTTTTATGAATCTTTCAGTGTTTGTCCAAAGGACAAATGTAATTACTATTCAGTAAGATAGATTTTTATGTTAAATGCCAATTGATTTCTGGAAGACATATAATATTCTTAGTAAATCTAAATTGGACACACAACTTAAATTATGTGGAACACACAACTTTAAAATGTTAAAAACAGTTCTGTACATTTCAGAAGACCAAACTTTTGATAACTATGGCCTTTATCCAAAGTTATGACATGTGCATTTTTATTATTACACAACTAAACACAAAAATAAGGATTGAATAAGATATTAAGCAATGGCATACTGTATATGGGTGGAAGAGTCTTGATTCATAGTTGTAGACATCATGCCATTCTGTATATTTGGATTTATTTTTGTAATTGACCTTTTTATGAGGTCAGTTGCACTCAGTTTGTAGAATACAGCTGTAGTTGCCTTTATTCTAGGGAGTGGCTGCTATAGCAACTACTGATGATTACTAATTTCTTTTCTCTAGAGTGACTGAATGACCTTCTAGGGTACAAGGTCATATACATAATTATTTTTGTATTGTATATGTGTGTGTGTATATAAACTCCTGTTCACACTAGCCAGTGGACTATGATACTCTTGCCTTGAAAACAACTGTCTTCCCCTGTCACCGTCCCTCCACCCCCAGAAATGTTAGTTAAAACAAGTGGCAATAGTCATTTTGATTTTTTTCTAGTTATTTGCAATATGCTGTTTTGCTCATTACTTAAATCCTTATGTCTGAAAAAAATTATAGAGGAATGTGCAGCATAATACATATCTATGTCAGTTGCAAGCACAGCCCTTTGTTCTTGTAGAATCTGTCTTTTTAGTTTGCTTTTGTGTTCCAGTTATGAGGTGAGGATCTGTTTTCTTAGTAGCAGCCAGTGATTTATTTGTTCACAGAAAAAGATTTTCTCAAGTATTTAGTAAGAAAATATGATTACAAGGATATTTTGATTTTGATCTTTTAAAGTCTTTATAATGCTTATTGTTTAATCAGCAGATGAAAGGATTACAGTTATTTTGATACTAAATTGAGAGATTAGTCACGACAAAATAATCATATAAAGGGGCCTAGAAAGTTACTAATATGTGCAGGAAATAATAAAATCCAGCATGAGAAAAATACAGTCTAGTACAACTGGGAAAATAATTTGAAATACAGATATTGGTGGTATGGGACCAACTGTGAAAACAGTAATACTGAAAAAAAACTTGAAAGTGCTTATGACCAGCAAGTTGGATTTAATTTTGCAACATCATAAAACAATGACAACAATGCAATTTGGGCTGTATTAACAGAGACATTCCGTTATTGCTTAGTGGGTTTGTGTTCTTTCTAAATGACACTGGAGAAGTAGCAATTTAAAATACTGGCTTGTGAACTGCCTTCAGAAAAATGTTGACAGACTGGAGGGATTTAAAAGAGAAAAATAGAATGCTTAAGGGTCTAGAAGAATTACATTGTTAGGAAAGAGTGAAATAAAAATATGACTTGGATAACTTATGGCTAAAATGGTAAACATTGACATGTATTTTAGGACAAAAGCATCAAGAGGGGAGAGGAATTGGTCAAAATGAGCATAGCTAGGAGTAAAGGCACATACTTGTGCGCAGGGAATTTTATGTTAAAATGCATGGGTGTGGAATCTGACTGATCAAGATACAGTACTTGGTTTTGTTTTATTCAGGAGAGTTGGGTGAGCATAAAATGTTACCAGAAGACTTTTGCCTGCCAAGAATGTTACTTTACACTAACTGTATATAAACTATGTATACAAAATGTTCCTTGTGCAGTTTGTATACAAGCTCATGTTTAATTGCAACAAGTGACAAACATAAACACAAGTCTTCTGCTAAGGTGATATATTCTAGCAATATACATTTAAAAAGGATAATTGACTCTTGAATGAATCAAGCCTTTGACATTAGAAAGCTGTCTGGAGGAAACAGAGTCAGGGTCAAATCCCTTTTCCCCTGAAGCCAATGGGAGATTTGGGACAGGATTTCACTCATATAGTTTAAACTAAATTGTAATCTATCTGGCTATGCTGGAAGAAGGACAGGAGACACTGGATGTCATTTAATTGGACCACAACTTCATTATTAACAGTCTGGGGGTACCTGGCAGATAGGAGTATACGGTGCAGATAATTCCATGATTATTTTAGTATATCCTAGGAGGCTTTTGTCAGCCCTCTACCTTCCTCATCCTGGTGCCCAGCCCTCCTGCTGTTGGGACCTTGCCATTCCCCCCTTGATTGAGGGTTAAGGTGGGCTATAGAGGTGGCGGGTTTGGCTCCCTGCTGTGCTAGTCATAGGAGCCCTGGAACCCCACTCCCCCTTTTCTGCTCCTTTAACAAATACCGCCTGTAAATCCTTTACCAATCAATTTATCTAATCACTGTATTCCTTCCCTATGGAGTAACTGCACTGGACATCTGCCCCACGTCAACATGAGTTGTGACATCATAGACTAACTTCCATTCCATGTTTGTCCCCAACTAAGCGCCCCCTCTTCTGCTGAACTCAATGTGGGGAAGGCAAAAAAACCCCACCAAACCCACTTCACCAATGCCAATTTGGCAGTAAGAGAAAAATTCCTCTCAGGCCTCCCAAGAAAGGAGTGACTAGGTTAGTGCCCACAGCAGATCCTGACCAAACCTGATATTTCTCCATTTCCATGGGTGGGAGGGTGGGTGCTGTTCTACTTGGTCCAGGTAAAAGAGGGCTTCTTCTACTCCTACTCCTACTTATATAGCCTTCCCTCTCTTCTGATCACTTGGGAGGAGAATGAATCAGCATCCCCACAACCTGCTCTGTGGTTGCTGCAACATCAGTCTCCACAGTGCTTAATTTGTAATGAAAAAGGTGCTGGGGCTTAAGCAGTTTTTTACTTCCATAACTGACACAACAAGCCCAGAGGTGCCGGGGCTCAGCCCTGGCAAGCCCTGGCACAAATTAAGCACCGACCCTGTGTCTTCCCCTTAAACAGGTACACACCTTCATCCAGCAAGCCATTTCCACATTCATGTTTTGTCCATGAATCCTGGATTTTTGTAGTTGTTTCTCTGAGTTAGCTGGAAGATTTATAAAAATAACATTTAGCTTGATAACTTATTATTATATGCCTGAGGAACCTTATTTGCAGTCATTATTACATTATTATGCGTAATACTTAATTGTATACTTGTTCTAAGCATCTGAGGTAGTAAAATTATGAATAATTGGAATATAGGCTAACACTTTCCACTTTTGATCAAACCATGCTCTATTTGCAGTAACTTTGAAAAAAGACTTGGCAGATGTGGAGTATCAAAATTATAAGGCCACGTCTATACAATGTGCCATATCGGCGCGTTACAATCGATTGCTTGGGGATCGATATATCGCGTCTCATCTAGACGCGATATATCGATCCCTGAGCGCGCTTACATCGATTCCGGAACTCCACCAAAACCAACAGAGTTCCGGAATCGACATGGCGAGCCGCGCACATCGATCCCGCGCGGTGAAGACGGGTGAGTAGATCGATTTTAGATAATCGATTTCAGCTACACTATTCTCGTAGCTGAAATTGCGTATCTAAAATCGATTTTCGCGCGTCGTGTAGACCTGGCCAGAGTATCAGAGAATGCCTTGACCTTGCAGAATTGTACAATTCACTACTTGGGCTGCTTTTACCTTCTCATATACAGATTATTCTTTGATACACTATAGTATTTACATGTTTTAGGACATAGCAATTTTAAGCTGCTACTTAATATTTCATATTAGCACAGTGTAGGTGGGCAGTTTTGTGATTGGTTCTTCTTTAATACTGTAAACATTTCAAGTTTTAAGATATTAGGAAAGAGTTTTTCAATAATTCTCTATTAAAGAGAAAGATACTGTATAGGGGGTGTGTGAGTGAGAAAGAGGAGTATTATTTCTTCTCTCGCTAAGGCCCACAGATCACTTACAATGGGTATTTCAACCTGCTTATGTCTTGCGGGCAGAGTTAGACCTGTCAGTCACTGGCAAAAGGTGATTCCTCCAGTTTTTTCTGCTTCCCCAGTGGTTGGTGGCTCAGCCGGACCTCTCTCTGCAGAGATTTTCTTAGTTAAATTCCGATCTTTGTCACATTTCTGGCTAACAATTTGGCTCAATAACATGTCATTCTAATTCCCGGCAGTGTCCTAGGGCTGTGTTACTTTTGGGGGAGACTGAATGCTCAGCTTTGCTTCCCCTTCTCATGCATTTACAGTGACAGGTGTCCCTGCAGTATTCAGGGAAAGCCAGAAGCAAACGGAAGATTCTGTGTTGCCTGCTTTACCCTTCTTATTGAGTGACTCATTGGGGAGCTCAGCATCGCTTCTCGGGCCTCTGGCTCCGGTCAAGTGTAGTATCTATTCTACCTAATGGTCTCTGGGAAGGTGTAATAGAAGGATGGCGATTTCCAGCCATACCTAAAGACTGAGAAAGTATTGGGCTGTTATAACTAGCTGCTGCTGTTAGCCACCATGCCTTATGTCTAGGGTATTGTTCTGAGCTTCTGCTTCAGGCCCTCCTCATCCTTCCTTCAGGAGCTGGCCATGGAATTACAAGAGGGCCAGCAGCCTAGGTATGGAAGAGCAAGGTATTTTAGTTCTTTCTATCCCCCTGGCCTGCATTGTATAAAGCCAAAAAGTTCCTCAGTGAGCACCAGTCCAAATTCAATCTGGTGTCACTAATGGTGGTCAGGGCCTCTGTGTTCCTGAATCAGTGACCTCTGAACTGTACAGACCCTTCATAGGCAGCTAAGTCTGGGCAGGCATCACCTCAGCACTCTTCTTTGGGCATGAAAACTCCCTGGTGGCTTCAGACCAACAAAAAGTTTATCACCTAACACCTCAAGTGCCTTTGCATGTTTTCATAAGCAAAGGGGACATAGGTGGAGAGTATTGCAAATAAGGTTCCTGTCAACCTAAAAAAAATCTCACAGTCTATATCACAACCTAAGGACTTCTCCCTGAAAATGATAGTGGCATACAAATCTGTTCCATGCAGCATCATGGGGCTTTTGTCCTTGAGATCAGACACTTAGGTCCAGTTCTCAGAGTGGTTCAGTGGAAGATTTTATGGAAAGCTGAGGCAATTCAAAGTAATCAGAAAAGTCGATCTATAATCTGGATTCCTGCTAGGCACTATAGAAAGGAATATAACTCATATGGCAAGTTGAAGCAATCCATGAAATACAACAGAAGATACCAATTTGTAAGGGGTAGGGTACTGAGGCAATGTCAGTAGTTTCCCTCAGTTGCGTTCCTGCTGTTGTAATGCTATCTGCATGACCCTATTGGGAGTTGACCCCCAATTTGTGCCGGGCTGTTTCAATCTGAGAGCCAGTGGGTTCTGATAGCGTTAGTCAAAATGAGATCAATTGTATGTTGTGCAAAGGAGATACTCTCTGGAGCTGTGCAAGAATCACAGGAACAGATTTGTCCCAGTTCCAATTTCAAGTAACCCATGGGAATAGGAGGACATAAGTGAAGCCATCCATCATCTGGTTCAGATTGAAGCAATACAACCCGCTCTTCATCCTATTTCTAACCTCAGAAAATCAGAAGCAAACAGAGCAGGACTCCATCTGAAGCATCTAAATAAGTTATTGGAGGAGGCTTATCTTCAAACATTCCTGTTTTAACATCCACAAACAATACTTCAAGTTTGCATATGGATGGCAGCTTTCTTCCCCCAGTTTCAATCATTTTCTTTTTATCAGACTAGTGCTTTCAGGATCTCTTCCAGAATCATGGTGGTATTAATATTGGCTTAAAGGAAGAAGGTAAAACAGTTATCACTTCCTATACAGTTTTTTTTTATGGTCAGGGCTCTGTTACAGATACAAAAGTAAGACAAATAGTGATATGGTTTCTGGACAATCTGGCATTCATGATAAACACAGACAGAGGGAAGTCAACCATAGGCCTTGGTGGAAGATGAATTCTATCAAGTGCAAAGTATCATCGAAAAGATGGTCAGAAAGAAGAACAAGAATCAAAACTCCAGTTCTTATTGTAACCAAATAGGAATGAGGATCTCATTCACAGACATGCTTCAATGAACCACAATTTGAGACCTATATAGTGTATATCCTTTACCTCTCCTGTCTATTAGCAGAACTTAAGATCCTTTTGTATGTTCTCTGCTTCCTCAGTTGTTGAGTACAGAGAATATGACTTTTGAAGAATTAGTGAACCAGTCAGAGAGTCATTGTTCAGTCAGATGCTCACTGAGGATAATGGAGGGGGGCTTATTCAGATCCCAATTCAATTCAGGGAATAGGTGTCAGAGCACAACATCCACAAAACGGCCAATAAGTTGTTGGAATATACTTGGGAACACTTTTTTGTTTCAAATAATGAATGAAGTAGCCCGGTGGACATCCATTTTAGATTAGATTCTGACCAACATTGAGGAATTGGTTGACAATTTGAAGGTGGAAGGCAATTTGAGTGAAATGATTATGAAATGATAGATGTTATGATTCTAAGGAAAGGAAAGAGTGAGACCAGCAGAATAAGGATAGTGAACTTTTAAAAAAAAAAAAAAGCAGATTTTAACAAACTCAGAACAGGTACCTAAGCTCCCATGGGAAGAAAATCGAAGAGAAAAAGGAGTTAAGGAGAGTGGCACTTTTTCAAAGATATGGCTCCATGCAGGAGCTCTTTAATGACCTGAAAATCAGAAAGGAAACTTACAAAAAGTGGAAGCATGGATGAATTGCTAAGGAGGAATACAAAAAATACCGCAATCATGTAGGGACAAAACCAGAAAGGCTAAGGCACAAAATAAGTTATATCTTGCAAGGGACATAAAAAAAGGCAATAAGCGGTTTTTAAAATACATTAGGAACAAGACAAAGATGAAAGAAAATGTAGATCCTCTATTTAGTGGAGAAAGAGAGCTAATAACTGATAACATCAAGAAGGCTGAGGTGTTCAATGCTTATTTTTCTTCAGTCTTCACTGAAAAGGTGATTGATGATTAGACACTCAACACAATTAATATTAACAACAAGGGGGAAGGAAAGCAAGACAAAATAGGGAGAGAACAGAATAAAGAATAATTAGTAATGTACATGAATTCAGCTCAATGGGGCCTGATGAATTTCCTTAAGGAACTAGATGAAACAATCTTGGAACCACTAGTAATTATTTTCAAAATCTTCTGGAGCGTGGATGAAGTCCCAGCGTACTGGAGAAGAGCAAATATAGTACCAATCTTTAAAACAGGGAACAAATAGAAGGTGGGGAATTATAGACCAGCCGGCCTACCTTCGATACTTGGAAAGATACTGAAACAAATTATTAAAAAATCAGTTTGGAAGCACGTAGAGGACAATATAAAGCATGACCAACATGGATTTGTCAAGAACAAATCATGCCAAACCAACCTCATTTCCTACTTTGACAGTGATGGGGGGAAATAGTAGACATACTGTACCTTTATTTTAATAGAGCTTTTGACACAGTCCCACATGACATTCTCAGAAGCAAATGAAATGTGGGATAGATTAAATTATTAATAAGATGGGTGCACAATTGATTGAAAGACAGTACTCAAAGAGTAGTTATGAATAGTTTGCTGTCAAACTGGGAGGATGTATCTACTGAGGTTGCACAGGAGTCAGTCCTGGATCTGATACTAGTCAATATTTTTATTAATGATTTGGCTAATGGAGTAGAGAGTATTCTTATAAAATTTGCAGATGACAAAATGGGAGGGATTTCAAGCACTTTGGAGGGGAAGATTAGAATTCAAAACAACCTTGATAAATTAGAGAATTGGTCTGAAATCAACAAGATGAAATTTAATAGAGACAAGTGCGAAGTACAACACTTCAGAAGGAAAAATCAAATGCACAACTACAAAATGAGGAATAACTGGCTAGATGTTATATGGCTGAAAAGGATCTGGGGGTTATAGTGGATCACAGTTGAATGAGTCAACATTTTGATGCAGTTGTGAGAGAGGCTAATACCGTTCTGGGATATATTAACAGGAATGTTGTATGTAAGACATGGGAGGTAATTGTCCTGCTCTATTTGGCACTAGTGAGGCCTCACCTGGAGTATTGAGTCCAGTTCTGGGTGCCATACTTTAGGAAAGATGTGAACAAATTGGAGAGAGTCCCAGGAAAAATAACGAAGATGATAAAAGGTTTAGAAAGCCTGACCTCTGAGGAAAAGTTCAAAAACAAAAACAAAACTGGGCATATTTAGTCTTGAGAAAAAAACAGAGAGGTGAGACTTAAGTCTTCAGATATGTTAAAGGCTGTTATAAAGAGGACGTTGATCAATTGTTTTCCATGTATACTGAAACTAGGATAAGAATTAGTGGGCTTAATCTGCAGCAAGAGAGATTTAAGGTGGATACCAGTGAGTCACTGGCCAATGCAGTGGCCCTACTCGATGGCCTCAGAGAAATAGGCCACCACTCCTTCCTGCTCGGCACCAGATCCAGATCTGGTACCAACCCCGGTAGCGAACTCCAGGAGATGCCTCCAATGGACACAGTTGAGGCAGAGAAAAAGGAAGGAGCCCCTCGTCCAGTGCAAACCTCCTCCTCGTCTTCCCCAGGTGAGGCTGTTGTGGGTCCCAGCAGCCTACTTTCCTGGATGATTTCAGGGCCTATCAGGACCTTCTGACATGGGTAACTTCAAACTTGGGCTTGAAGATGGAGGAGCTCAAAGAAACATTACACAGCCTCATTGATATCCTGGCTGCAGCAGCTCCAGCCAAAGTGGCCCTGCCAATCAGTGACACGGTGGGACCAGTCAAGGTCCTATGGAAAACTCCTCCTTCTCTGGGCCCCTACTTCAAAGGAGAAGTAGGGGCCCAGGAGAAGGAGGAGTTTTCCATAGGGCCTTGTGTCTCCGAGAAGGAGAAAAAGTATTATGTGCCAGCAAGGGAGGCTGATTAGCTGTACTCGCCTGCCCCCTGGGTTTCTGGTGGTGTCTGCAGCTAATGAAAGGGACAGGCAGAGCCAGAGTACTACCCCCAAACAAAAAGACACTAAGAAACTGGATGTTTTCAGAAGAAAGGTTTATTCCAGGGGTAGCCTCCAACTTCATTTAGTCAATCAGCAAGCTTTGCTGGGAAGATATGATTTTAATCTATGGGACTCCCTGAATAAGTTCAGAGTCCCTGCCTCAAGAGTCGAGGCAGGAGTTTGCGGCTCTCCTAGAAGAGGGTAAGAACGTGGCCAGGATCTCTCCCCAGGCAGTTCTGGACGCTGCCAACTTTGCAGCCCAGACAGTGTTATCTGCTGTCACCATGAGGTGCTGTTCCTGGCTCCAGTCCTCTGGCCTTCCCATGGGGTTCAAGAGTCAATCCAAGACCTCCCATTTGAAGGCTCCTCCCTTTTCTCGGAGACACAAGATCAAGGCCCTTATGTCAGAACCACCATACACTGTGATCTTCAAGGACAACGTCCAACTGCCCCTTTTCCACTGCTGCCATGGACCATACAAAAGACAGGAAGGATGGAGAGGCAGTGATACTTTTTATGCCTTTTGGGCTGAAGTAGTGATAGTTCTTCAATGTGATTAGCTTCGCATTGGACCTTCTAATGTCTCTGTTTCACAGAGGAGACCTGTTTGTGCAAAAAATAATAAACCAAAAAACCAATATATTACTAGTGCAAAGTCCATAATATAACTACCATGTTAAACAAGTGAATTGCAGCCTTGATTTCCTCCAGGAGGGCCTAACTTTGGATTTATAAGAATATGCAAGCAAAAAAGTCAAATCTTCATTGTGCAATGTTATCGGCATGTTAAAGAAATGGAAGTTTTGTACACATCCTGATACTATATGCTTCTGTAGGGCAACAACCCTTATTCTAGCTCACAAGGTTGTAAAGCATGACTGTGGAACTTCATTCTGCTCCTTGAGAACATACCAAGTTTCTTCAGAGAGTGTTGTTAATACTTAGGCCTGTTCTACACTACGATTTTAGGTTGAATTTAGCAGCGTTACCTCGATTTAAACCGGGACCCGTCCACATGACGAAGCCCTTTTTTTTTTTTTTTTTTTTACTTAAATGGCTCTTAAAATTGATTTCTTTACTCCACCTCCAATGAGGGGATTAGCACTGAAATCAGCCTTTCTGGGTTGAATTTGGGGTGGTGTGGACGCAATTTGACGGTATTGGCCTCTGGGAGCTATCTCAGAGTGCTCCATTGTGACCGCTCTGGACAGTGCTTTCAACTCAGATACACTGGCCAGGTAGACAGGAAAAGGCCCATGAACTTCTGAATTTCATTTCCCGTTTAGCCAGTGTGGCGAGCTGATCAGCACAGGTGACCATGCAGAGCTCATCAGCATGTTGTGCAAATTGCCAGCACACATTGCCTGGCCCATACTTTGTGAGAATTCTATGTCCATGTCTATGTCCTCATCACTCTCATCACCGCGCTGCCGTTGCCTCCTCGCCTGGTTTTGCTTTTGCAGCTTCTGGTTCTGCGCTGAAAAAAGGCACAAAACAATTGTGTGCTGTTGCTCTGATGGAGGGACAGGTGGCTGATGACATGGCTTACAGGGAATTAAAATCAACAAAAGGGGTGGCTTTGCATCAAGAGAAAACAAAACACTGTAAGACAGAATGGCCCCCTCAAGTGATGAAATCAAACCCGGTTAGCCAGCCATTTGAATTTCACAAACCAAATGGCGTCAATTTGATTGTTTGTGATTCCACTCTCTATCTCTTACAATCTTCAGTCTGGCAGCAGATATGCATTATGTATGCTACCTCAATTCCTCCTGGCTGCTCGCAAAGATGGTGCAGTACGACATGCTAGCCATTGTGTCATCGTCCTGGTCTGTCGCTAGTGAGAGGAATGACCTGGCCTGAGTACCTCCCATGTCTCCCAGGCACCCTGCTAGTGACCTCACTGGCAGGTCGCTAATAGAAGACCCGGAGTTACGACGATGATGCGCTACCAATACGTTAATGCACGTTGGCCAAAGCAATGGCTAGCTACTGTTGACTGCCATGACAGATCAATCATGCAGCAGCACCCATGGACGCTACAGTGACGAGAGTGGCAGCCTCACGCTTGCCATGGAGGTACGATACAGGTAACCAGTGAGACAAAACAAATATAGAAGACACATAAATGCGCGAAACTATGTCTGCCATGCTTTCACAGGAATGAGGGAGGGAAAGGGGCGACACTGTCATGCATGTACCCAGAACCCCGCGCGACATGATTTTTGCCCATAGGTTTGAATCTCAACACAGAATCATATGGCAATGGAGCGGAACTTAGGTAGTACTCAACAGTTCACCTCCTGTCATGGTGTATTCCCCCATCTAACCATTGTGGTCAAAGATGGCGGTACCAGCATGAATCCCTCTCAATTCACGGCTAGTCTTGTAGCTGCGCCCCATTCAGGAATTCATGCTGATACATGCTTGGTCCCTCCAACCTTGCCAGGAACCCAAGACGAGACCCTCGATCTTACACAAGCGAATAATCCTTCCCACCGTGCTCTCCGAGGCTTCCCTCCGCTGGTTACCTGCGAACACTTGTGAGTTCAACTCCTGAATCTAAAAACAGAGAGGAAGATTCACCTTCCTCCCCCTTCCTTTCCCCCCTCCCAGACTCCCTGAGAAGAAAGTAATCGCTATATCACAGAAAAAGTAATTCCTATTCTCTCCCCTTCCCTCCTTCTCCCCACCAATTCCCTGGTGAATCCAGACCCAGTCCTCGGTCTCACCAGAAAAAAAAACAATCCAAAGTTCTTAAGAAAAGCTTTTTAATTTAAAGAAAGAAACGTAATAATTATTTCAGTAAATTAAGATGGATTAGACAGGTTTTTATCAGCTATAGACACGGGAATACCCTCCCAGCCAAGTATACAAGTACAAATTAAAATCCTTCAGCAAATACAAATTTGAACTCCTTCCACCAAATATACAACCAGAACTTTTCCAGCCAAATGCACATTTGCAATAACGAACATAAAGCCTAACTCGCCTTATTACCGTAAATACTACTATTTGAACTATAAAGAGCGTACGGAGAGATGGGAAGAAACCGGTTGCACGTCTGGTCACTCTCAGAAATCCAGAGAGAAACAAACCCCCAAACACTAACAGCACACACACAAACTTCCCTCCCTCAAGATTTGAAAGTATCCTGTCCCCTGATTGGTCCTCTGGTCAGGTGACAGCCAGGCTCACTGATCTTATTAACCCTTTACAGGCAAAAGAGATATAAAGTACTTCTGTTCTATTAACTCTTACTTATTTGTTTATGACAGCTCCGGAAGTCAATGCTAGCGTCGGTACTGTGGACGCAGTCTGCCAACTTAATGCACTTAAAGCATTTTTGTGTAGGGACACGCACAATCAACTGTATAAAAATAATTTTTAAAAAACTGACTTCTATAAATTCAACCTAATTTTGTAGTGTAGACATGCCATTACTTTCTATTAAAGTAGACATTCCAATAGCTACCATATGTACTCAGATGAGTAAGTTTGACAGTTTCTCAGATGAGACCCAATTCTTTACTTTTGATTCTGGTACATAGTCCTGGCAACTTCAGTCACAAATTAAATTTAAAGATTATTCTCCCTTCTATTAATTATCAAAATCTAGTCCTTAAAAGATCTGACAATCTTAGAGCAGAGAAGTCACATCTCTTGTAGTGAGATCTGCTAAGTGGCCACCTGACTATCATTACATAAATTCACCAACCTCTGCATATTGGTCATCCAGTCTTCAGCAAATGCCACTTTTAGGCAGAATTCTTCTCTGCATCTTGGTGTCCAAGTGGAGATGAAAGAAATAAAATATACCTAGTTTTGGATGTCCATATTTAAAGGAGGCAGACTGCTTTAAAGGGTCAGTCGTTGGACCAATCCCATTCAACTTACTCAAAAATGATCTGGAGACGGGTAAACAGTGAGGTGGCAAAGTTTGCAGATGATACTAAACTGTTCAAGATAGTTAAGACCAAAGCAGATTCTGAAGAACTTCAAAAAGATCTCACAAAACTAAGTAATTAGGCAACAAAATAGGAAATAAAATTTAATGTGGATAAATGTAAAGTAATGTGCATTGGAAAAAATGACCTCAACTATACATACAATATGATGGGGGCTAATTTAGCTACAACTAATCAGGAAAGAGATATTGGCGTCCTTGTGGATAGTTCTCTGAAGACGTCCATGCAGTGTGCAGCAGCAGTCAAGAAAGCAAACAGAGTATAAAGAATCATTTAAAAGGGGATAGAGAATAAGACGGAGAATATCTTACTGACCTTATATAAATCCATGGTACATCAAATCTTGAATGCTGTGTACAGATGTGGTCTCCTCATCTCAATAAAGATATACTGGCATTAGAAAAAGTTCAGAGAACGGCAGCTAAAATGATTAGGGGCTTGTAATGGGTCCCATATGAGGAGAGATTAGAAGGGCTAGGACTTTTTACCTTGGAAGAGAGGAGACTAAGGGAGGATATGATAGAGGTGTATAAAATAATGAGTGATGTGGAGAAAGTGAATAAGGAAAAGTTATTTACTTGTTCCCATAATACAAGATCTACGGGCTACCAAATGAAATTAATGGGCAGCAGGTTTAAAACAAATAAAAGGAAGTTCTTCTTCACACAGCGCACAGTCAATCTGTGGAACTCCTTGCCTGAGGAGGTTGTGAAGACTAGGACTATAACAGGGTTTAAAAGAAAACTGGGTAAATTCATGGAGGTTAAGTCTGTTAATGGCTATTAGCCAGGATGGGTAAGGAATGGTGTCTCTAGCCTCTGTTTGTCAGAGGGTGGAGATGGATAGCAGGGGAGAGATCACTTGATCATTACCTGTTAGGCACCTGGCATTGGCTACTGTCAGTAGACAGGATACTGGGCTGGACAGACCTTTTTTCTGACCCAGTATGGCTATTCTTACATTATGTTCTTATGTTGCTTTGAAAATCATATTGTAATAGATCTGGGGACTTATCACAATGAAGAATAGCAAAATTTCATCTGTGCTTACCTGACATTTTTTGAGTTATGAGATCCACAGATCTAGTTCATCTTGGAGACAAGTGGATCATCCAAAGTAGAGAGAGAAGCTGACTTGTAGAGATTTGAGTTGTCTTTCATTATGGGGAATTTCTAGTGCTCTGCAGTAGGAAAAATTGTGCTTTTTCATCTAAATATATTTAATCCAATCTGTAATTTAGAAAAATGAAATTGAATTATCCTGGTTGTGGAAGTTGTCTTAGCTGGAGGGAACTTCAGGAGAATGCCAGGGACCAGCAGGTTGAGTTTGCCCCAAAGCTGCAAGCAGGCTGAAAATCCATTTTAATGGATCTGTGGTCCTTATTGCCTGAAGAAAGGAAATGTTCAGGTAAACATAGATACACTTTCCTGTATGTGCATAGAAGTAAAAACTAAGTGGTGCTCTTTGTATGTTAAAGCAAGGAATTTCAGAGTGAGACGTCTCATGCTTTCCTTAATTCTCCTACTTGTGCCTAATGATTGCAGCAGGTATGTGATATAAAATCCATCCCTCTGTCACTCTTTTAGAATAAAAAATCGAACATTTTCTGAAATACCTGACACAAATGCTGTATTAGTGACAGTGATGGCTTAGATTCATCTGAGTAGTGGTGAGAGTAATGAGCCTGAGGAAACAGCAGCTACTTCAGCAAGGGGATCTGTCCTACTGGATAAAAGTTGCAGCTAAAAACTGTAAAAAGAAATTATCATATATGATCTACAGTTGTTTTTTAAACTTGCGATGAATGTTCTTCTTTCAGTACTCTCAGAAGCACTAAGAAAATATGTATAATTCCTATTAAGGCCATCTGCTTAAACCCATTAAATAATTATTTTCATTTAGTCAAAAAACAAGAACAACAAAAAAGAGTTTTGTAGGTACTTCTGTAACTTAAAAACAGCTGAAATTATATCAAGTTCAGAAAAAAGTCACTATGGTGTGAAATTCTGTCAAGCATCAAGCCACAGCAAAGTTGGGGCTTCCTAAAAAGGGGGCTCATTATGTAATCACTGATAGACCTATAGCTGTAGTGGTGCTAGCGAGCCCTGTATATAATAAATGATCTAATATTATTTGCTATGAAGAATCTGATATTGATTTGTGCCATTAGTCTCTTGCTGATTTGCTGAAGACTTGAGTTTTTTAATGCTAATGGAAATAAAGTGCTTTACAAAACACTGAACATGAATACGGGAACATGTCTCTGAAATGGAAAAACTGTCTAGGAAGCTTTTTAAAAATATATTTGTTTTGTTTGTTCTAGTACAGATACTAACAACATGTCACAGCGCTTCTATGTGCAGACTGTAAGGTTTTTTTGGCTAATGACTCAGTTTAGTAATCTGAGATTGCTGAGTATCTGTAAAAACTAATGTTTATTTAAATATAGAAAATGTAGGGAACTTGAAATTCTTAACCTCAATCAAGTGACTACTTGAGAATAATATAAATGTGTTATAGCAGGTACCCCTGCACTGAATAGGAAACAAGTAATAAAATAATTAGTATGGGTAAATGGCAAGGTACAAGAAAACATTCAAGCAAAATGGGTATATATAAAATGAAAAAGGAATTCTATCCCATCTGAAGCCACAGGACCACAAACTGTGCCTGCTAATATGCTTAATATTAAGAGGACTCAGAACCGGATGCTGGAATGAACTCTGCTTGAGCAGAATCATTTTACCTGTACAGAACCCCATTGATTTCACGAGTCACCACAGCTGGCTGATGTTCCTACAAGGGTTCTGAAGGAAATTAAAAATGAAATGGCTGAGCTGCTACCACTAATATGCAATTTAATTAAAACCAGTTATTATACCAGCAGACTGCAGGTATCATAAATGATATTCCTGTCTTTAAAGGTACTGGGGTAATCTTGGGAATGGCAGACCAGTAGCCTCATTTAATAACAAGTAAATTGATTGAAACTATAATTACCATGCATTTATAAAACACCTAGTTAAACATGATATGGAAGGACCAAACCAACATGGCTTCTGTAAAAGAAAATAATGCAATGTCAGACTCCTAGAATGCTTTGATCCTATCCACAAAATAGTGGATGAAGGAACACTGCTTTATGATTTATTTTCACTATCAAATGTCTCTTGCAAGAGGCTGTTAAGAAAACTGGAAGTCAGAGGGATGAGCTAAAGATCTGTTATGGATTAGGTACTAGTTAAGAGACAAAAATGAGAAGCAGGAATAATTGTCCCAAGGATCTCTACAAAGCTAATGTTTAATGTATTTATTAATGATCCAAGTGAGATGGAAAAGCTTTGCAAATGAGACATAACTATTTAGTTTAATCTAGAGTACAGAAGACTGAAGATCTTCAGAGGGACCGAAAGATGCTAGGTAATTGGTCAGATGAAATCCATTGTTGAGAAATGCAAGGTAGTGCTTGTTGGAAGGAATGATTTGAACTACTCCTACACCTCAGTGGATTCTAAATTAACGGAAGCCACTTAAAAGACCTGAGCTTCATTGTGGACAGCTCAGCTAAGTTGTCTAATGTGCAGTAGTGGTCCAAAAGGAAAAATGTTAAGATGTGAAGAATGGGATTATAAGCAATACTGAAAAAAAATTATAACATTATATAAGTGATAGTACATCATAACACTGAACATTGGGATCCAGTTCTGGTCATTCCATCTAAAAATGAGATATGCTTGAAGTGGAATGGGTCGAGAGGCAGAGAAAACCTATGTATAAGGACTGAATGAAAGAGTTAGGAATAAGAGACACATTTGTAAAATAATAAATAGATTGCAGTGAGTCATTCTGCGTTGGCAGGAAGGAAAGAAAGGAGTGTATTGGAAGGCTTCCGTGATCTGCTGGAGGAGGCGTGTTAAGTTTCTGGCACATCACAGTTCCTGCCATTTTCTGTAGTCATCCAGGCCTGTCCTCTGTGGCTTTGATTCAGGAGGACTTGAATAAAAATATTGGTTGTAGATCAAAGATTACTGATCTTCCCAGACCTTGCTGTATTCATTCATGGGGTGTCTGGGTGTTCTGGGCACAAGTATTACTGGTCCCCTGCCTGCCTTGCAGAACTGGATAGTACCCCAGAGAGTTGGGGCTTGAGAACCGCTCTGCAAGGCCCCTAGCAAGCTAAAAATTACACAACATTAGAGAGTGAGGAAGGGAGCCCTATCCTCTACAAGGAACACCTCAAACAACAGGGAAGGGTGGGAAAGGTCTGACCTCAACATCCTCCTCAACAGTAGAAGTCTCAGCAAGAGAATCCCCGCTAAGGAGGGCGGATCCTACCATTTCACTCCTAGACAACAAATTTAAATGTTACATTTCTGTCAAATTATATGTAAGAGAAAATCTCACTAGGTATATGTGACCAGGATCCCAGTGGGGGCCAGCTGAGGTTATTCAACTAGGGTGAACTGCAAAGAATGAGACAGAAAATCCTCAAAGCTGGTGGATATTTCAATACTTAGATTTACCAAGCCAGCACAAAACAGCTTTTTAATTATCTTACTGGTTGCCCAGAAGCCAACAACTCTGTCCCTTAAAGTAACCCAGCCTCAAGCCTCCATCCAGGTACCCAAGTCAAATATGATGAAGATTTCCAAAAATCTTATTTCATCATACAAAAGCAAAGGTTCTACGAACCCCAAAGGATTGGACACATTATCTCCCAGGTTAATGAATATTCCAAATCTTACCCAAATACATGCTTACAGCCAATTCTTATTTACTAAGCTAACATTTATTAACAAACAAAAGGGAGAGAATATGGTTAAAAGATCAATATACATGCAGACATGAGTTCAATTCTTGAGGTTCAGATACATAACAGAGATGGTGAGCTTTGTAGTTGCAAAGAGCTCTTTTTGAATTTAGTCCCGAGGTTATAGTCCAATGTCCAATATCATATTCAGGGTGTTTCCAGCTCAACTGGGACTTCAATCTTGCGACTCAAACTTCCCCTGATGAAGCTTAAGCAGATCTGAGATTAAAAAAGGCTTGAGACCCAACAATCTTTATACATTTACAAGCCACCTTTGACTTGGAGTCCCTTGGGGAACAACAGGTAATTAGGGTAATATTGAAGTAGGGCCATCACTGATATTTATCTATACAAATTAACCTAAGGCAATGGCCTGTTTCTCCACAGATTATTAGCTCTGCATTTCAAAGAGAGATGAGTACAGCAATATTTACAGTTCATTTAAATGCTAGGATGTTCTTTTGATCTCTGAATTAATAGAATGCAGCATAGACAGGGACTGTTGATTACATTGTTGACCACTACCCATATATATATGTAAATACACAAAAACACAAACTTTATCTCTCCATATGTCCTTAAGGGTTGAATTTGAGTCATTTATCCTGCAGGGTGTTTAACCCTTTCTGGCCATGCATCACAGTATAATTTATTAATTGTGAGCTAAACTGCACTTCCATGAGCCACAGCTACAAGTAAATTATGGTTGCATTTAATACTTTTGTAACCGTTGTGATTTGCTGATATGTCCGTAGTATTCTCAGTACATTTAAAGTGAATATTAACATACAAACAATGGGGATCCATGTGAATTTTGCCTCGTTAAGGACTGTAGGATTTCACACTCAAATTTTGCATTTTAATTAATAATTGTATGGTAGAGAGTTGCATTTCACTGTTCATTCGCAAAATTGGTTGCTACTGTACATTGCAGTAAGAGCCAGAAGCATACAAATGTAAAACAGTATTTTGAAAACAAAGTTTATTTTGTCTAATAAATTTAAGAACCCAAACTGAACTAAAAAAATTAGATGGATCTAGTGCCTTCTGACCTGTAAAATGCCAACCCATTCAACTTTAACATTAGCTGGAAACGTTGTACATTGCTGAAACAAGATATATATATAACATGACAAATATAACACTCTGTTTTCCTTCACTAACTAGTGTATGTGTATATTTAAAACAGGCATTGCTGACATTCCCATCTGCCCCCAGACAGCATAGAATAAAAACATAACACAAGACTCTAGATTTAAGGCATATGACCACAGCTTTCATTAATAAAACATGATCTACAAACATGGAATAGTGTTAACTGGTACCACATCTTAATAGATGTTGAGTAGCACTTTTGCCATTTTCCTTTGTATTTTATCCAGATTTTTTCTCTTTTCTATTCTAGAGTTATTGTGACAACAAAGGTCAAAATTTGTTGTCTTTGTATATTGCTTGATATTTTCACTGACAGCACTCGACAGCACCATTACAAAATAGTGTCCCTTTGATTCTTTTTTCCTTCTATGTAATAATTTTGTATCTGGATGTACTATAGTAATTTGACTGGCAGCTAAGGGTTTTGGTACTGGATACACAACACTGCTATGTTATCTCTATGCCTGTCTGTTTCCTGTTCTACAATTTTTCATCTGCCAAATGTTTTACTCTTTGAACGTTTATTTTAGATAGCATTTCTCTAGATCTCTGTCAGACTGTTTCTTATTTTTCATTATTTTTGTTTTTTTACAAGTTAATTCTTTAAAAAGCCCTGCTCTAAGTTGTGACCAGTGCTTCCTAAGCTAATTCAGCCTTTCCTCCATCTAAATGTCTTGTTTGATATGAACAGTCTTTAAAATGAATTGTGAGATTTAATCAGTGTAATGTACTGGAATAACAGCATGCTTCTACAGATGCATTGCAATGTTTTTACTGTATGAAAGTGAATTTCTTCTGCAGTTTAATAGCAGTTTGTCATTTTTAGACTAAAAGAACGTGTGTTAAACTAAAGATTATACAACAGCCTGTGTTGTCTCCCCCCAGAAGACCACATAATTTACCTACTTAATTTAAAGACAAACTGATAACAATACAGAGGGACAAACTCTGACCTCAATTATATCCATGCAGCCTTAATGAAGTCAAGTTATATCTGTAATGTGAATAGCATTTTAACAGTGGGGTTGTAGATTTTCTAAAGCCAGTGGGGATTCGCTGGTGTAATTGAAGTTAGCTGTCCTAGTATATTTACGTGAAATTATATGAATATAGTTCAGGAAAAACAACAACATTGATTTGACATTGTAATTTACTATTCTAAGAATTCCATGAAGTAAATGTCCAAACCTTGTCATCTGTTACCTTTGCAGTAATTAATCTGTTTTCCGTGTAAATTTGTGAACTTCCTGAACAGGAAACTCTTTCAATAAGATGCAGGTTCTATTGCCAAAAGGAACATTACTTTAGGCAAAACAGTCCCCTCTATTAGGCAGTGCAAAGATGGATCAGAGAAAAGGAAAAAGCAGTGATAATTAGAGCTGGTTGGGAATCATTTGACTAAACATTTTGTTAGAAAATTCTGGTTTGATAAAACTGAAACTTTTTGCAGAAACACATATTTTACTAAACTTTTGTTGGGAAGGTTTGTTGAGTCCATGAGTTTCTGATCAAAACAAGGGAGAAGGAAAGATTGACCCCAGACTAGCCAGTAGCCCAATGGTTAGGGAATTCACCTGGAAGACCCAATTTGAAGTCCTTTCTCTGGTTGATTCAGACCAGCAACTTGAACCTGATTCTTCCACATTCTTGGTGAAAGCCTTAACCACTGGGTTATTGGCTATTCAGGGAGAACTTTCTTCCCCACCTCCACCCCCAAAAAAGGTGTTGGCTTCATTGCATATCAGAATAGAAATCTATGTTAAAACTTAAATTCCCCTCCGCCCTCCAAACATTGATGTGTAAAGCTGTATTAAAAACCAGGGTACATGCCTTGATCCTGCAATCTGCTCCATGTGGAAAGACTTTAGTTCAGTGGGGCTCTGAAGCAGGGGTTTACTTGCATGTTTGGGGCCTCCCATTAGGCCTTGATTCAGGAAGGTACTTTAAATATGGATGTTGTTAAAATTGGGCATGTGCTTAAGTATCTTACTGTACCAGGGCCTTAAACAGGTAAATATTTGGTGAATTATAAGAGGATGATGGGGAGGGAGTGAACAATATTAAGGATGTGTCCACTGTAACCTCTATGCGAGTGGGTGTTTGTCCAGCTGGAAGAAAAGGAGCATTAACCCTTTAAGGGCTGCCTTACATCAGGTATGGAAAAGTTTACAGGGATGGACAGGAAAGGCAGGAAGCAGTTGGGGCCAGGTCAGGACAAGGTCACTGCATTGCCTTTCCTGTTGAGCAGAGGAGTGTGGGAGTGGGGAGAGTGAAGGGGGAGGGAACAGGGGCTGGTATTTATATCCCATGCAGCCATGAATAGGCCCTCTTTACCAGGATTGGACTGGCAGCATCCACCCACCTATCCATAAACTGGCAAAAGGACCAGGTTCCATTTTGACATGCTGTGGGCATTGCATTATTTGCCCCTTTTCCTTAGAGGGCTGGAAATGAGTTTTTCTCTCACTGTCAGATTGGCTGAAGCAAGGTATGTATTTTTTGCCTTCTGAAAGCTGGTCTGAGACCTGGTAGGGTGGAGTAGGGGGATTAAATATTAAATTGCAACTTTATAACATAAAATTTGTGGAGGATGTGTAGTGCAGGATATGGATATGGTTACCACAGAAAATGGATTGGAAAAGGATTTGAAGGAAAGCATCCCTTTCCTTCAAAGGGAGCTAAATATCGGGTTTGGAAGCTGATCCCCTCCTTCCTGCACTCTACAATTTGTTGCCAGGTACTTCCAGATATTATAAGTGAATAAAGATGCAGCCTCTCCATGACCATATCCATGACCTCCTGTCTGTCTTCTGGCTTGGATAGACAAAAGGTAGTGCCAGGGAAACATTGTTTTATAAAGAAAGCAGATCTTTAAAACTGTTTTGCTTTCTTTTTTTGTTTGTTTGCTGTAATGTTTTAATTTAAGTTAAGATTTGTTAAGTGTTTTTGGAATGGGAAGGTACCAGAGTAGGTATGGGAAGTACTAAATCAGAGATTAGTGGTAGAAAGTTAGAAGAAAGTAACTTAGAAAGCTGCATTACAAACAAGGTCCAAATTTTTAAATATATAGCCAATTACTTCATCTACTTAGATGCTGTTAATTAAAATAAAGAGAATATAAAATGTTGGCTAATTTAACTCTTTAATTTTCATGGATTAGAAATATAACTCCGAAGTGATAGATCTATGTGGCGCCACTAGTGGCTTGTACATGTTCAACTGTAACAACTTACTGCCATCACATATATTTATGCAATACCCTGACCTCCATTATTTTATGTTATTTTTTTCAATCCGTTTTGGTGAATATAAATTCTTTGGGTACGGAATTGTCACACAATAAAATATACTAATAAACCCTGTTATAGTTAGCATCTGGTATTATTAGCATACTTGGAAAGTAATTGACTGAAGCTTTTATCTGTCTCTAGTGTGGTATAAATTGTAATTAAATTATTTGGACTTTGGGATCACCAGTGAGGAAGAAGCACCTAAGAGTCTAACAGGAAATTTGTTAGAAATTTGTCTAGAAAACCGCTACATTGAGAGAAAAGAGAGAAATAATATGTTTAAATCCAAGCAGCTGAGTAGTAGATTTGTACTGACAAATACTGTAAACTTTATAGGCATTAATGTTCAAAACCTGTTCACACTACAATTTCAAAATCATAATAAGGTGCTAATCATGTTTTTAAAGTAGATGGTTTTCACCACCATTCTCATCTTGAAAATAATAAATTAATAAACCCCTGCTCGATTCTTGAGGCGAGGCATAGGGTTCTGCTAAATATTGATTGTTTCAAGGTTTGCTGGAAAAGAATGTTTTCTGTTTTTCCGCAACATTAGTTCATTATTTTTGTGGGTAATCATGTGCCACCTTATATTAGTAAAGCCAGAAATATACATAATATCTTCCCATGCTGGTTGCCTGATTACTTAACATGAGAACCATAAAAATGTGCAGTTGTAAGGCCACCCTGACAGCGATAAATCAGTGTGTGGAATAGGTATTCACTGTGGAAGTGGAACGGAAAAAGGCATCCCTTCCAGACAGTTAAAATGCATTACTGATTTATGGAATTTCATTATTAGTGAGTTTGAGTAAGAATACGGAACACATACTAATAAGGCCTTGGTCAAAACTATTTCATAAACTGTCATTATTAGAAATTCTTTTCACTGGCATTCTAAAGAATTGTGGATGACCACAGGAATATTTTTCATTTTATTTAGAACAATTATGCATGTGTATCATATTTACTGTATCTTCCTCTTTGATTTCTCAAGTAACCAACTGTGATATTACAGAAAGAGGTTTGACTTAGGTAGAGAATATACAGCAGGACCAGATGAGCAGTTTTAGAAACTAAGATTCTCTTTCATGCAAATATTCTTGGTAATAAACTGGAAGGAAAGCTTTATCATACATGAGCCAAATTGTTTTAAATAAAATGCATTTTAATAGTGATTCAAGAAGCACTTGAAATGTTTGTTGATTCAGCCACTAAGCTGCTGTGGTATAATTTAATATACGGATCTGTGGTCCTTTGTGCCACACAAGGAATGACTCAGTCTGCTGGTATTTCTTTACCCACCAGTCATTCTTGGGCCTCTTCATTTTGGATGATACAGTGCGGCCATCCACTGAGACTCTTCCACAACATGAAATCTCTCAAGTTTGACTTGTGGCTTCTTTACCTCTTACTGATGGGCTGTTAGGCCAAACTTTTTTTCCCTTCTGGCCCACTGCTGTTGGATAGTTTGCATTTGTGGTTTCTGGGACTATATCCTGAGAGGATTCCAGGGAGTCTCCAGATTCTGCTCTTTTGTTCTCTGATTCTATTTACCTTCAGAATTTGGTCTCTAATTCAGAAGTTGCAAATGTGTTATGACAGCATGAGTGCAATTTAATGCTTATAATACTCCTTTCCAGAGTTCTGACATGTCAGAAAGTGATCCTATTTTGTTTGTCTGAAATTGATGGTTACTGAAACCATTTTAGTGCCCCCCACCCCCTCCGGCCGATTCTCCGGCAGTAGCTATGTTTGAACAGTAGCTTTTTTACTAATGTTAAAAAATTAACAACCAGTTGCGGACATATTCTTCTTCCCACCTTTTTGTTGTAGTTGGTCATCTTTTGCATAATAAGCCATATATGATCTCCCTCCTCAGTCAAACTGTGGACTTTACAGAGGGCTAAATTATTTAAATTTAATATTTCCTGTTCTAAAATGTAGATTATTTCTTTTTGGTTACTGGTGATCTATGAAACTAGCTCTGGATTACTAGAGGCCATTTTCTGTTTGCTTTGCATTTAAACTAGTGGTATAAAAATGAGCAATGGAGTTCCCCTTCATTAGTCTCACTCTACAGATTCCAATTTAAGTTATGTACATATACTCAGAAGCCCTTTAAAGTGGTAAGATCTTCAGGCAGGTCGTTTATCCCTGTGTGTGTACAATGAATTTTTTTCCCTAAAAGGGAATTTGACAGTAGAATTAAGTATAAAAATTGCAAACACATTTTGAAATACTTATCTGTAATCATCATTAATAGTTTGTTTAGTAAAGTGGCTGCCATAATCTGTTGTTGTCAAACAAAGGAGTCTAGTGAGATGAATAAAATGAAAATTGTAAAGAAACCTGTGCCTTTATGGAAGTTTAAAGAGATTTGTGTCTTATAGCAATAAAAGTATTTGTCACTAGCAAGAGTAATATTCAACAAATTCCAAAAAAGTGGCATAAACTTGGCTTCTTACATGTAGAACTGAATTATTTTGAAAAAATATACTGTTAATTTAAAAAAATATATTCCAAATATTGAAGTTGAATTTATTATCTTTTATCCTATTACCCAGTTAACATTTTGTTGAATTTTCCTTCCAGCTTTAGAGAACGCATTTAGCACTGTGTCCCACCCACCCCCATACCAATAGAACTCCCTCATACAGCAGGTAATATGAGTAATAATGGAAACCTTTTAGGCATCTTTCTTTGCCTACAAGGAAATAGTTCCACACATTTTTTGGGGGGTGGAGGTTAGTTGGGAGGGGATAAACTAAACAGGAAGACAAGGAATAAAGGGGGGACAGTGAAGGGAAGCGGCCAGAGAAGGTGGGCAGGGGAGGCAGATGTGCAGTGAGGCTGAGTGAATAGACTGTAAAGAAGGGAGCAGGGAGGTGGTTGGAACAAACAGCAAATGAGCAGAGAAAGAATGTCCAGTTAACAGTGGAAAAAAATGCATGGAAGACATCAGGGTCTCTGCTTGAGCTGATGCTGCTGATTCTAGTCTTTGGCTGGCTCTTTCCTGCAGTTTTCTTTCTCTGAAGCCACAGGATGGAGGAAGAGGAAGGATGGCCCCAGGGCTTAATTCACCCAAAGTAGGGGTCTCCCTGCAATTCTGTGGGGTTAGTGAGGAGGATTTCTAGGAAAGGGGTCTCCGAGGCTCCCATTTTATCTCCTGCATCTCCCAGTACCTGCTTATGCTGCTTCTGCAGTAAATGTATTAGAATTCAGGTGTTAGGATGGATTAGCCTTAATTTGCACAACAAACTGTAGATTATACAATTAATCCTGTTTTATTTTGGCCTTCTGGATCTAAAATTGGTGTGTTCAGCTTGTTGACTGCAAATCAAACAGGAACGTTTGTAAAGGTGTATGTCATGAATAGGGCCCTATCAAATTCACACCCATGAAAAATGCATCACAGATTGTGAAATCTGGTGTCCCCCTGTGAAATCTGGTCTTTTGTGTGTTTTTACCCTATGCTATACAGATTTCACAAGGGAGACCAGTGTTTCTCAAGTTGGGGTCCTGACCCAAAAGGGAGCTGCAGGGGGTGGGCACAAACTTATTGGGGGAGGGGGGGTTTCCACAATATTTGTACCCTTACTTGCTGCCTGCCTTCAGAGCTGAGTGGCCAGAGAGCAACGGCTGTTGGCTGGGTGCCCAGCTCTGAAAGCAGCGCCCCACCAGCAGCAGTGCAGAATTAAGGCTGGCAATAGCATACCTTATCACCTCTCCTTGTGCGCTGCAGCCTTCAGAGCTGGGCGGCCGGAATGTGGCAGCTGCTGACTAAGGGCCCAGCTCGGCAGGCAGCAGTGCAGAAGTTAGTGTGGCAATACCATACCATGCCCTCCTTACTTCTAGGCTGCTACTGGTGGCAGCTCTGCCTTCAGAGCTGGGCTTCTGGCCAGCAGCCGCTGCTCTCCAGCTGCATAGATCTGAAGGCAGTGCCGCTTCCCGCAGCAGTGCAGAAGTAAGGGTAGCAGTACTGCAACCTCCCCTACAATAACCTTGCAAACCCCCCCCCCATCTTTTTTTTGGGTCAAGACCCCTAAAATAACACCGTGAAATTTGAGATTTAAATAGCTGAAATCATGAAATTTATGATTTTTAAAATCCTATGACTGTGAAATTTACCAAAATGGATCATGAATTTGGTAGAGCCCTAGTCATGAATTAAAAGTATCAGAGGTGGTTTTGGCCATTGATGTATTTTGAGCTCTTCATGTTGGGAAGATATTTGAGCTTTACTGCTCTTCATTTCCCCTCTACACTGTGATAAGAATGTGCAGCTAAAAAACTTTCAGTAACTTCATTTTCTGTTTCTTATATTCACTTCTAAAAATTACACCTCAAGTGTTGCATTCACCAATGTCTATAATATATTCTGCCCAAATAGGGGCTTTGTGAGCAAGCATAGTATTTTTTTTATTGTATTTTTTTAAGAAAATGCTGTTTTCCTTTATTTATATTTAAAGATAAAAATATGTTGATGGTTAGCTTTAGTCTTCAGTATGATATAGGTTCTTCAAATTAAATTCCATTTTTAAGGGATTCTCTAGCTGCATACTGTATATATACCTTCTGTCCCATTATTTCCATTTTCTCATTGGCCAATATAACTTTTCTTAAAATGTTGAAATGATCATTTCCCAGACTATACAATGGACATACTGTCCAAGTATATTTGATCTAGGCAACAGAGAGGCTGGTATATTTTAAATCTCTGATGTTATTGTACATAGAAAAATGGAGACTGTGTCTTTAATGGAAGCAAAAGGTTATCTTTCTATGCCTTCGTGTGTATGTGCTGATGTGAATGTAGGCAGCCAGACAGGCAGTGTGTGCAAAGAGACTAGGAAACCGGCTGTGGATCGATAGAAATAGTGTGAAGTGAATTAATGTGAGGCAGGCAGTCTGTCTGTCATAAGGATTGCAGGGAATGTGGGGCAGTGCTGGTCAGTCACTGCAGAAATCTGTTTCCAATCAATTTAAACCCTCTGTCTGAAAATAAACTGCAGACATTCTCATGTTCCCATTGTTAAAACCCAATTAATTTGGATAATTATATATATCAAATCATTACCCCATTGTGTTTTAATTAGAAATTTTGAAAGATGCAATTGTATGAAATTGAAGAAATAAAACTTTTAAAAATGAATTTATTTAATTTGCTTAAATATGAATGATAATCCATATTATCCCTACAAAAGAAAACAAATCATTAGTGATTTAAAATTAATATAGTTCTAACAGTTTATATGCATCTTTTTGCATTGATTTCAATTGGAGTTTTGATTCAGCTCACTCCCAAGCTTAGATAAAAGAGGAGGGTCCTGCAATTGGTTTTGCAATCACTGAGATACAGCCTTCCTTCAACAAAAACAATTCCATTAAATCAAACCTTAAGAGTGCAGATGGAGCTCAAAATCCAAATATAACACATCTCAGTGAAAGCAAAAAGAAAGCTGAGATCTCGAGACGTTGAATCCTGACTATCAAATCTGTAACAAGTAGGCACACAGAATGTAAGTACTTCGTATAGTACTGGAAATCTGGCGCAGTTTACATGAGAAATGAAAAAAACACATCTGAACATATTGGCATCAGTGAGATCAAATGGGCAAGAAGTGGCAAGATGATGCTACGAAGAGGAACGCATGAAAGAGGAGGAGGAATGATGCTAAATGACATCTCAGTGAAGACCCTGCTGGCTTGGGAACCAGTGAGTGACAGACTAGCAATGTCTGGACTGTAAGGAAGACATATCAAGTGTATAGTAATCCAGGTATGTGCAACAACAAACTCTGCAGGTGACAGTGAAAAGGATACATCCTACAAGCAGATGCAGCAAGTATTGGATGTCATGCTTAATCATGACATTATGCTGATGACAGGTAATTTCAATGTACAAATCGGCAACAACTATGCTGGTTTGGAAGAAGTCATGGACACAGCAGTGGAAGATATCCAAACTAATAATAGTGAACAGCTCTTGAATCTATGTGGCACAAACACCCAAGCAATAGGAGGCAATCTCTTCCAACACAAGAGGAGAAACAAGTTCACATGGAGATCACCAGTCAGTGTGACTTTCAATCAGATAGAGCATGTGTGTATATCTGTCTAAGAGATGTGTGTCTTTGAGGGGTGTCAGAGTCAGCAGAGGAGCAGATGTGGGCTCAGAACATTCTTTTAGTGGCCACATTACAACTTAAACTCAAAAAGAGCACTAAGACAGATGAAAAGAATGTTATAGCAATAGAGACAAAGGACAAAGAAAAATAGCTCAGATTCCAGATTGCCTGTAGCAACCTTTCCCGTGGTTTACAGGACTAGGCTGTTAAGAAAGTCTGGAAGACAGATGATCAAACTGGTAGAAGATGGTAGTTGAGACAGCAGAGGAAATAGTAGACTTCCAAAGAAGGCGGAAGAAAGATGTATGGATTACATCTGGATCATGGGCAATTACTGATGAATGAAAAGCTCAGAAGGCAAAAAAGAAACAGTGCAAGACACAGGAAGAACTCCTAGACAGAGATGAAAGATACAGAGAAAAAGAGAAGAGATGAAGGCAAGATAGAAATGCCTTTTTTCGGGAGAAGGCTAAGAGGCCTACAAAGCAGCTAAGAGGGGAGACCTCAAGCAGCTCTATACAATAGTGCATGATCTCTCGGGAAAAACCAGACTGTCACAGATGATGACTATCAAGGATTTTCATGGATAGATGTTGAAAATGCGGGAAGAACAAGTCAACTAATGGAAAAAATATTTTCATTTTATATTAAACTGTCCAGATCATGCACAGGTTCTAGAAAAATGCCAGTGCTAAGTTAGAAATAAAAAGACCAATAACACTACGAAAGGCCTCAAATGGGGAAGCTCTTGGGGTTGACAGAATTCAAGCAAAGGTACTAAAGTCAGGAAGCAAAATTTTGATTGAAATCTAACAAAACTCTAACAAAATATGGGTGAAAGAAAAATGGTATCATTGTGGCATTGCCAGAAAATGGTGATCTTACTCTATACATAAACTGGAGAGGTATAGTACTGCTATCAGTCCTGGGCAAAGTATTGGCTACTGTTATGCTAAATAGAATGAAAAAAACTGTGTATCAAATATTACGAAAAAAACAGGCTGGGTTCCATCCAGGTAGACAATATTATGATCAGATATCCAGTCGTTGATAGATGATCAGAAAAGCTACTGCTTGGCAAAAACCCATCTTACCAACTTTTAAAAAGTGTTTAGTAGTGTCTACTGTGAGATCCTGCGGAATATTGTTAAGAGCTACTCAATACCAAATAAACTTATCAACATATAAATTTCTTATTATGATGGAAGTAGATGTGCAGCAAGATCAGATACAGGTCAGTGTGAGTGGTTTGATATTGTGAGTGGAGTTAGACAAGGGGGTGTGTTATCACCAATCCTCTTTGCATTAGCAGTCGACTGGATGATGAAATGAAGAACAAAAGGCATCATGCAGGTTTAAATGGGTAACAGAAACTAGTGACTCACCTTTGCTTTACCGAATACATAGTGAAACAGAATGGTTGTCCTTCCAAGAACAGGAAGCGGCAAACATTAGATTAAAAGTAAACAAGGAGAAAATAAAGATGTTTGAAGATAGGAAACTGGATAACAAGTGCAAAGGTATATGTGGACAGAAAAGAAATATAACAGACAGAAGAGTTCTGCTGTCTAGGAAGAGTGATGACATTTGGAAGAGATTGTGATAAAGATATTCATACTATATTAGGAAAAGCAAACACCACTTTCAGAAGGATGAACAACATTTCATCAAATAGAGATCTCCACACCAAATGAAAGGTCAGATTATACCATGTGATTGTACAGAGCAGAGAGTTGGCCGACGATAGTGGCTAAGAAAAAGAGTGTATATGAGAGTAATGGACCTGGTTGAGCAGTACATGTTAGAAAATATCACCAAAGAGGGAACGTTCAGGTGGTTGGGACCTGTACACTGAATGGAAGATGGGAGACATGCTAAGCAAGCATTGAACTGGATATCTGAAGGAGGAAAAAGAAAGTGAGACAAGCTAAGGAAGAAGTGGTAGAAGACAGTGACAGATATTGAATGAGCTGGCATCACCTGGGAAGAAGTGTTGCAACTAGTAAGTGACCCTGGTCGCTGGAGGAACTGGACTCCCTGTTGTGTTAGCGGCCCAGGAACTAAGGCCTCAGGCAAGGTAAGGATAGCTTGACTGGGCTCTAAGGAGTTAGGGCTTGTCTATTCAGCACAGTGCATACTAGAGGGTGTGATCTCAAAAGCACCCCAGCCTGTTGCTCACTAACTGGTCTTTGGTGTATGTTAACATTCGTGTGCTTGATCCTTTTACTTTTGGAAGATTTCAGTTATAAAAGCAGAAAAATACAACTAAAATAATATTGCATTGCACAATATTAATGTATTTAAATGAATGATAAATAGCTTAGACAGCTATATTTAATATTATGATTAATACACATATTGGCTATCACACATTGGTGAAATCACTCATTGTAAAATAAGTTTTCCATTAGATTTAGTATTTTATTTCGCTTATTTTGAACATGCATTCAGGTTTTTATGACATATTTAAGACACTTTTAGGTGTTATTTTTAGCAATTATCTAGAAAGCACTGGAGTACAGGAATACATGTTCCTGATTACTAGATTTTCATTGAGCGGAAGAAATATTTTTTTATATATCTGATGTAAACCAACACATGCCTGGGCATTCTTTTAATGTTGTCCTTTTTATTTATCCTTGTTAAGCCTAGGGTATTGTAGCACATATCAAATGGAACTTCACCCTCCTTTTGGTGATGGACAGATTCATGGTTGCCATAATGCTTATGCAAACCAGTATTCATTAAGGGTGCTATCCAATAAAAAGTTACCTTTTAGGGCCATGGTACCATGAGCTTCTGATAACTTACAGTTATCAGTTATACACCCACAGAGATTGTACCTTACTTGAGGAGGAGCTTCCATCTCAGAAGAGGCTTTCTAATGCATTTTTCAGGATTAAGCAACCATTCAAATCTATCCTCTTCCTGGGATGGGAAAAGAAATGGAAGAATTGAAGACACTGCCTAGCCCTGGGGTCTTAAGAGTCATGTAGAGGGATACATCAAACATGTTTGCTGTGCCTTATGACATCCTAATCTAAGGAAGTGGGTTCTGCATAGAGTGCTTAGGAATAAGTGGACCATATTCTAGATTGCTGCATGCAGAAGATGGAATTTATGAAGCTTCTTGTTGCTGAGTGGTTTTATTTGTTTGCCTTTATGCAGAGGACCAATGTGTTCTCTGGCTCAGTAGAGATGTATATTCATGCATGTTTTTGTTTGTTCAGTGCATAGGTTATTATGGTTATTTATATAGCATAATAGGTATGGGGTGGTGCTCCTTTATGGAGGGTTTGATTGTGACTCCATAATTAAGGTTGCCTTCTCAAAAGAGGCTGAAATTAGGGCATGCATACCTGGGAGGGAAGGTGGTTTCCTACATGTTGATCTTTTCTGTTGTAAATTCTACAAAAGTTTATTATGGGTTTTGAGTTTTCTGTGTAGTTTTTGTTAAGCTTTGTGTAATAGATTATTAACTGGGAGTGTTTGCAATGAGTTTCTATCTGAAATCTGTGAGACTTTCTAGTTTTTTGTTGTAGATGTGCATCATTAAAACAATTATGTATCTACACAAAATTGATCTGAGACAGCAGGGAAGATTTGGGAAGACACTGGATAGCGATGACTGAGGGGAATGGCAGCTCACTCACTATAGAGTTAAGAGTTCTTAAGTAGAGTCATTTCCCAACAGCCAAATGGAGAGGCTCAAATTTTTGCATTTATGGTTGAATTTGGAATGTCAAATGATCACTCTCAAATTGGGTGTGGGCAGTTTCCCCTTAATGGCTCAAAAATTAGCAGGCAAATGAATTTTTTCCCACTAAAATCTCATTATATTTAAGCCCATTTCATGATTTGGGGAAACCAATTCCTGACTTTTGAATGCATGTATTTGGCAATACTGCTTCTATGTCCGTCAGTGCAATTATCACTTCTCTTTAGTCCTAGCCTTCCTTCTTGACCTAGATGTTAAAAAGTGTAAGGATAGGGATAATCTGGTGGGCAGAGAGCCCTTAAAAAGTAGCACCAGTTACAAAGCCAGCACCTCTGTCTGACAAACTCCCCATGGTTCATCACAAGGGGAACTAATAACGTTTGCGGGGGAAAGGGGATATTATGATGAAGGGTGTGTGCCAGAGAGACCGCTGAAGGATAGTCCGGAATGGATAGCCTGGTAAAGGAATCATTGAAATGCTCACATCCCTAGAGGAGCAGAGTTAAAATTATGAACTGTGGTGTACATTAGTTGCGATAGTGGTAAGATAAAACTATAAACTTTATTTTTTAATAATGTACTGTGTTGCAGAGCTAGTAATTTAAGTGGTCTTCACGTGATCACTATTAGCAGGCTTAGCAAAGTGATACTAGTAACTGTTACTGATTTGGCTGTATGTTCCGTTCTCTGTCTTTTCATTACTTTCTTTCACTACTCCATTCCTTCAATTTAAGGACAACCACTTATGGAGAAATCTTTTTCTTGTACTTTGGATTTAGAAATTCATTTTTTCAGGTGCCCCTGATCATATTATAATGACAGCTGAACTAATATTTTGACACAGAATTGTATGTGTGTGTAAAATGTTTTTTTACACAAGAGTATACCACAGTGGGGCTGTCCTGTTTTGTTTTTCATCATAGACATAGGAATTGCTGTATACAACCAGACCAGTGGTCTGTCTAATCCAGTGTCCTGCCTTTGGCAATGGCTTCAGATACTAGTCCAAAAAATCCCGCCCCCAAAAAATCATGACGTGAGCAATTACTGAATAATTTGCCCATAAAGGATATTTCTTTGAAACTATAAATTAGCCACCAGTTGTCGTGCTCTGAAGCATGAGATTCCACACACCTTACAAACTCTAGTTTTTAAAAATTCTTTCTGATGTAATTTTCAATGTTCTCATTATCCATGTAAATCTCCAGTCCTTTTTATAGTTGAAGTGCATCAGATGTACAAGAAATATATAAATGCCTTTAATGTTTCTCTTTAGGAGAAATCATTCCTGTGTTTATATTCATAGAAAATTGTATACCATTTTGTCACACTTAGAAAAAAAATCTGATACTAATATATTTTAAAGGAGGCTAAACTTGTCTGTATTTTGTCTCCAAATCTCAATATTAAACCTGCTTTTATCTGCTGATATAAAAGGAAAATTTGAAATTTTTTTGAAAAGAAACTTTCCTTAGTGCTGATCAGAAAGAGTTATAAAGATATTATTTCAAAGCATTGGCAATTCCTCGTGGGAGAAAATTAAGGTTGTTTGTGATTATAAATTCCAAAAAAAATCAACTAAAAACAAAATAGTCATTTTTTTAATGTGACTGAATTTGTTTCAGCTGGAGTGACAGTGGAAGCCATTCAGACTGGTAGTGCAAGTCCAGATTCATCAGGATCAGAAGCCAAAGTTCAGGAAGAAGAGCATGATCTTGTTGATGATGACATAACAGCAGGTGAGCATGAATATATTTAATAACACTACTATGTTCCCATTGTTGTCCCATTCCTTTTAAATCCTTTAGGCTAGTGTGCGCTTGGAGGGAACATGAATTTGAGCAAAACTATTTAAGAACCCTTTCCCAAGAAAGTATAATTTGAATGTGTATTTGAATGTGTTGTATATTTGTGAATTGGAGCTAATGATCTTTTATATTTAACATAAATGTAGAATCTGAAATTATAAATTAGGATAAAATTTACTGTCAAGCAACAATTATCCTAAAGTACTTGGTTACAAGTATTGCTAAAAAGAAAAAGGTTTTGTTGCATGAGAAAGATCATTGCATAAGACAAACTTTGATATTACAGGCTGAAAATTTGCATACATTGCTTCCAGGGATGGGATACTTGTTGATTATGCCCTGACAATGTTAACTTCATCTTTGAGTGATGGTCCCTATGTATATTCCTTATGAGTACTCATACATGCCATCCACCCCAGTTTGGAAATTCTTCAAAGCAGTGTCCATTGACCTACACGTACGCAGTGGCTTCCCTCATACTCCCCAAGGCAGTTTTGGTCGATGCCTACCCAGTTCCTTATTACTGCGACATATTCTAAGTTGGAATCATGTCCTTCTTCACTCTGTGCATAACCTGTATAAAGTAAGATGTTTGTACATAGTTTTATATCTTAGCTTATTAGTTATAGTATAGTATTGTTCCTCCCACCTAATTCCAGTAGGGGGAAATCCTCTCTGGTCCCAGAAGATGGTTGAGAAGCTATACTTACCATCCTTCCAGATATGACCCTCCCCGCCAGGGATAGTTGGTACCGATTTCCCTTGGGGGTCACCATGACCTCCATATTGGGGCCCTTGGGATCCCTGTAGCCAATGCCCGGATCCTTGTGGCAGGTGCCCAGACCCCTTTCAGGAGTCATACAGCTCCTCCACCTCTCGTCAGATGATTCCATTCATGTATAAGCAGGAAGAGCTGGAACCGGTTCCATTTGTACCAGCAGTTCCGATGGGTGCCTTTTCATAATTTCCAGATGACGACATCGCTCCTTCATTGCCTTCTTCATCAGATGGCCACCATCATAATATATCAGGATCTGTTGCAAAGGATCTCTTAACAATCTGAAGATCTCATCAGAAGATCCAGGACCCTTAACACCATCTCTTGGACAATTTGCAACCACAGGGAACAACCAGGGTGGCCCTCCCAATTAATATATCTATATTAGTACTGACCTTAGCAGTTTGGCACATACCAACATCTTGTGACTGTATACCAAAAATATATATTTTGTTCCTGCCAAAGGAGCTGACTTTTTTCCTATCCTGCCCCAATTTGTTGGTAATACAGGTAGCTATGGAAAGAGCTTGGTTGCACTACCAGAAATCATCCCAACAGATAAGGGCTTAAAGAGGCTGGACCTCCTGGGTAGGAAGGTCTTCTCTTCTGCAGGTCTTCAATTTTGTATAGCTAATTATTAAGTTTTATTAGCAAAATATGAGGTTAGTGGCACAGTTGGTTCCCCAGGCTGCAATAGGTGCTGCAGATACAGTGTCCAGAAGTTTGGCCACAGAACTGATCACATGAAGGGACTCGTGAGTGTAGTCATCAGGCTTTCCTAGAGAGATCCAAAATACCATCCAAGACTACTTCTTCAGTGAATCCAACCTTTTAATGAAAAGATGGATGAATTCCTGCACTCTCTAAAAGACTCAAGATCCATTCTGAAATTCATGGGGATTTACACTCCAGCCTCCCCAGAGGAAACACTAGAGACAGCCCTTTAGAGCATGACCACCCCTGTGGCATGCTCCATATGTCCACCTGAGCCTCTGCATAAATGACAGAGAATTCAGAGATCCCGTTTTGTGGCTCTCTGTACTGCCACAGCCTCTATTTACTCCCAACCACAGGCCAACAGTCATTTTTGACATGCAGGTCGAGACCCTCAGTGGCATCTACTTCCTCTTCTGTCATCTTTGGAGGCCATCTTACTTTCTTTGCCCACAACTGGAACAAGATCGCCACAGATAGTTGGGTCCTGCAGATTATCCATCAGTGATACTCCACAGAGTTTCTTTTCTTCTCTCCTCACAAACCATCTTCCTGATCCCTTTTCGGAGAGCGCTCTCACCAATTGATCAACAGGAAACGGAATGCCTTTTACGCTGGGGGACAATAGAATGTGTGTCCCACCTCAGTATCAAGGCAAAGGGTTCTACGCTCCATATTTTCTAATCTCCAAAAAAGACAGAAGGTGGAGACTCATCCTGGAACTTCGGCAATTCAACATCTTTATTCGAAAGCTGAAATTCAGGATGATTGCGCTGGCATCTATAATCCCCTCCCTTCATGAGAGAATGTGGTTTGCAGCTCTTGACAGGAAGAATGCATATGTCCATAAAGATGTTGACCTGTCTCACAGGAAGTTTCTGTGCTTCATTGGCCAAGAGCGCTATCAGTTTCATTTCCTCGCCTGAGGGCTCGCTACAGCCCCCAGGGTATACACTAAAGTTTTCCCTGTGGTAACAGCCCAGATTCAATACCAGGGTTATACAGTATTTCCATACCTGGATGACTGGCTCTTAGTGGGCTGATCTCATCAGGAAGTCATGTCAGCAATGGGACCTCTTCAGTACTTTCCTTTAGGTGTTAGTACATTTTGTTACCCCCAAGGACAATAACTTTTATGGGAGCATGGCTGTACTCAGTCTCTGCAAGAGCATTTCTTTCCATAGACAGGTTTTACACAGTGAGCAATCTGATCTTTTACATCACCCGCAAACTATGGTGCGCCAGTGTCTTTCTCTGTTAGACTATATGGCTGCATGCACCTACATGATGCCATTCACCAGATTCACTTGCCTGCAAGCTTGGTTCCATTTGACCTACCAACCACACAGAGATTGCATTGACTCCAAAGTCACAGTTCGCACCAGAGTTATGACAAATTCATGGTGGAACTCTCTTCAACCCTCCCATACCAAGGGCCACCATTCTTACAGGTGCCTCCCTTCCAGGGTGGGGTGTTCACCTGGACTACCACACTGCTCAGGACACCTGGACCCTGTGTGAATTCACACAACATGCAGTCAATCTATGGAACTCCTTGCCAGAGGATGTTTTGAAGGCCAAGACTATAACAGGGTTCAAAAAAGAACTAGATAACGTTCATGGAGGATAGGTCGATCAATGGCTATTAGCCAGAATGGGCAGGGATGATATTCTTAGTCTCTGTTAGCCAGAAGCTGCGAATGGGACACAGGAGAATGGATCATTTGATGATTACCTGTTCTGTTAATTCCCTCTGGGGCACCTGGCATTGGCCACTGTGGGAAGACAGGATACTGGGCTAGATGAACCTTTGATCTGACCCAGTATGGCCGTTCTTATGTTTTTAAAAGAGACCGGGCTACGCATAAACTGACTTTAACTGAGAGCAGTCCACCTTGCGTGCAAGGCCTTTCCTTCCCTCATATGCTTACTCCATGTAAAAATAACATATATCACCACAGTGGTATATATAAACAAGCAGGGAAGAGAAAGATCACATCCTCTCAACCTGGAAACAGTCAGACTTCGGAGATGATGTATCAGAAACAAGTTGCATACCTCCCGGGTATTTACAACTTCCTGTCAGACAGGTTAAGCTGAAGCTTCTCTGTAGACCACAAATGGGAGCTCCACCACACAGTTCTAAACAACATATTAGCACAATGGGGTATTCCATTAAAGGGATCTCTTTGCACCTCAGACGAATAGAAAGCTTTCCATGTATTACTCCAGGAGAGTCAAGGGCTGCAGTTCCCACGGTCATGCTCTCCTGCTGTACTGGATGAATAATGTCAGATATACCTTTTGTCCCAACTACCACAGGTTGAACAGAAGCTCCAAAGTGACAGAGCCACCATCCTCCTCTTAGCACCTACAGGTCCAGACAGTTCTGGTTCTCAGAATTCCTAACACACCTATATATCATGATCTGCCTATTTTAAGACCGCCTAATCTTGAAAATCAAGCACCCCAACCAAGGCTCACCCCACCTCACAGCCTGGTGTTTGGATGGGTGTCAGAAATAGAATGACAATGCTCCACCCCGTTCTGGAAATCCTTAACCAAAGTGAAAAAGATTCTACTAGGTCCTGCTACTTGGCTAAATAGTGTCACTTTTTGGCCTGGGCATATCGCCACCAATATTCACTTCATATTGTGGGCATTCTAGTTATCCTAGACTATCTCCTTTCCTCAAAGAGTTCTGGTCTGGCCCCTAGTTCACTGTAGGGGCACCTAGCAGTGATTAGTGCCTTTCTCTCTCTGGTTGAGGGATGTTCTGTCTTTACATAACTGGCTACTATACGATTTATGAAGGGCTTGATCAGGACCTTCCCACCAATTGTTAAACCTACACCTCAATGGGACTTTCACCTTGTTCTGTAAACACTCACAGGTCTGCTCTTTGAAACTATCACAATGTGTGCCATGACTCACTATCACAATGTGGCAACATGACCCATGAAGCTGGTGTTTTTAACGGCATCACTTTGGCTAGAAGGGTTAGTGAGCAAGGAGCCATGATGGCAGATCCTCCTTATACAGTGTTTCACAAAGAGAAGATCTCCCTTAGGTTAGTTCCAAAATTCCTTCCCATGATTGTTTCTGAGTTCTACATCATTATACTTACCTGTATTTTTCCTGAAACCCCATGGTTCTTCCAAAGACAGGAGACGTCACTCCCTCATTGTCAGGCACACCTTGGCATTCTAACTGCAAAGAACCAAACCCATTAGAAAATTTCTGAGACTCTTTGTTGTTATAGCAGAAAGATTGTATGGACAACTCATATCCCCTCAGAGGATTTCTAAGTGGGCTTCAAGATGCATCTTAGAATGCTACAAAAGAACAAACAGAACCCTCCTCCTGGGGGTATTATAGCTCTTCGTCCTACAACAGAACCCTCCTCCTTGGGAGTATTATAGCTCACCCCATGTGATCACACGTGGCCTTCAGAGCGTCGTTATCAGATGTTCCACTGCAGGAGATTTGCAGAGTGACAACTTGGAGCTTTGTCAACCTATTCATGACATGCTACACTCTGACTCAAGCTGAAACTGCAGATGCAGCTGTAGGAATGGCAGTACTACAAGCATCTCTGCTACCATCTTCCTCGCACCCTCCCTTCCATCTGAATACTGCTTGCCAGTCACCCATGTGTGCAGTACACATAGGGACCATCACTTGAAAAAGAAATGGAGGGTATTTACTGTAACCTAGGGTGTGGTCTCTATCTGTATTTCAATGCCCGCCCTCCTTCCCTTCTGCTTCAGATCCTGTTGGATCGTGGTAAGAAGAGGAACTGGAGAAGCATCGACCCACACTGTCTCTTATACCCTCAATCAGGAGCATGAGGGAAGCTTCTGCGCATGTATGAGTCAGTGGACGCTGGTTTGAAAAATTTCCAGACTCAGACAAATAGCACGCATGCATACACATGTGGCGTAAGATAGAGATCACACTTCACAAAGAACCTCCAGTTACAGTAAGTAATCTCAATTTGTGATCTGACTGCTAAATTACGAAGCAAAAAAATGTCCTCTATTAATCTATGAAATCACCAATTGTAAAATTGCAACCTGTGGATACAGTCAGCCTCTGTTGTTGTAATAATCCAGTATCTTGATTCTTCTGATCGCTATCTAACAACCTCTTTCAACTGAAAATATTTAAAACCTTGCCACTGGGAAAAGAAGCTAAGGAACCCTAATGATCTCTCTAGACAATTGTAAAACTATCATTACATGTGGAGTTGATCCACGTGTAGCAAACATATAATTAATTAACATGGGATCTCCTGTTCTGTCCCCATTTATCTCCTGTTATATTAGAATATAAACATGTTGAGAGAATTAATTTATTCTTGTTAATAGGTTCTCTGACAAGATAAGTTCTCCAGTGTAGTCAGGTCCATATGAAGATGTGTGGTTTGAAAAATAACTAGTAATTATTTCAGAAGCCTTTGAGAAACTGAAATCATTTCAATGATTCACAAGCAGAGAAATAGTACTATAATAGTTGCAGACAGAAACAAAAGGGCTGTGTCTTCTGTAATTATATTTGCTAGAAAATTCCTATTACTGAGCAAATTTTACCTCCTTCATTTATTTTGCATTATACATGTTCTCAGCTAGTGTCTTAAATCTGGCAAGATCTGGTATGTTCAGTTTACTGCCCGTGAGATAAAATGGCTTATTTCTTAGCAATTATGGTTACTTAAAGAATTGACTTCGTGATGTTTTAATCTTTCACTATTTGACTTATAGATGATATTGAGGGTTTTGAACAAATAAGCACTTTTTAAATCCATGCACTACAGTATGTTAAAGAGCTACAGTACCATCATAACTTGTCACCACTGTTAGATTTTATTGTAGGCAAAGTTGATGAAGTCTAAAGAGTTCTGGTTTATTTAGTTCAAAATATATTATGACTGACCATAAAAATATGCAAAATATACAGTATTGCTCTCTTGAATTGAATCTTTCCTTTCATGCCACCTTTCATGCTGTGTATTAAAAATGAAGAATATTCAATATCCTCAGAATTTAAATAGCTAAAAGATTTTCTTAACATACCATCAAAGCAACTAGGATACCACAATTTATAGATTGTGTAAGTTACCTTTAGTTTGTGTGACTTGATTGAGCTGTGTATGGATTTTGTGAGGGTTTAAAAGAAAACTATATTTATTTCTATTGACTAGAAGCCTATGTAAATTACATTATGAAAAATCTGATCGACATGCTGACAGAAACCCGTATGAAGAAGAGTACATTTATTTTGGGAGCATCCAATGGTTGGAGCATTTGTTTTATAGGGTTTTATGGGCAATGTAGCTAGTAGATTTCTTGATTATCTGTCTGATTTTCACAATAACTAAAAGAAATACGCTTATTCATTTTTTCTTCCTTTATAAAGGAAATCGTTACTGCATAATTATTTTTGCCAGTTTGTGTGCATTATAAGTTGTAAATGTAATATATGTAATATGCAGAGTGTATTTTTAGCATTGTTTAATAGCAGTATAATTATTCCTATAAAAGCCAATCATCAGTGAAAAATGCTGTTATGCTTAAGGCATATCTAAATGTAATTAAATCCACATTTAATGGAAAGTTGACTATTATGAAAATGAAAACAAATTATGAAAGTTAGGAGTATTAGAATGTAGATTCACAAGGAAGTAGAGACCTCTTCCTCCATATCAGTATTCCCTTTGCCTACCTACTGTTTTCCTACTCCTTGACTCTCCCATCCTTAGAGTTTCCCTTCTTCCTTCCCTGAAACTCTTCTTGTAGTGTCAGATGGCACTATTGTGAGCATTGAATGTTGCAGCTGATAAAAGGTTTTGAAGGGAAAAGGAAGCAAGCTTATGAGGAAAGGGAAGAGACAGAAGATGGGCCTTCCTCATATAGGAGAAATTCTAAGACATGAGCATGCTTTTGCTTTGTGTTACGCTCAGCGTTTTCAGGCCAGGAGACCCTAGTATGTGATTGAAGTCCATCTGCAATGATGGATATTTGTCAAAAATAGTAAGGATTCCTGATGAGTTCACTGCTGGTACAATTTTATGATTTGTGTTAGTAATTAGAATACTTGTGGCATAATTTTATAATTTATAGTTAGAAAAATGGGACCAAAAAAATCTCTCATTTACATATTGAAAGTGATTGACTTGAAAGGGTAGAAAGACAAAGCTAAAAGCTGTATAACTTAAGTTTATGATCATTTGAATATAATTTTTTTCCCAAAAGAATAGTTCTAACTGGGGAATGGGACTAAGAAAAAAAATAAAATTGAGCCTTGAATGAAACAATTTCATCTCACCTTGTCATCTTAAAAATATGATGCAGCTTCTTTTTCTGCCTGTCTTTTTAAAGGTAATATCTATTGATCAGCTGCACAAAGTAATGCTAGTATGCAGTGGTCAGTCAACAAGAATTTCTTCAGTCTAACTTGACATTCACCAAACACTTTCATTTATCCATCTAATTTTTTAAAAGGATCACTTTCACATCAATCCTTTTAGAGATTAGGACATTCTAGTTTAGGCAGTTTAAAAAAAATTGCTGAAGCCTATTTCAGAAAAATACTTTTACTAATACACTAGACTGTGTGTTAAGCATTTTTTTAAAATTACTTATAGTAGTCCTCAGGGAAATTGGATCTGTTTTTAAATATACTGAACATACATGTTTTTAAGTAATATTCTTTCAAAAAAGTAGTATTATGTACATTATCTTTCATGGCTGGAATGATTGCTCTATTGCAGTTCATAGTCCAGTAAAATGTTCTATTTTGCATGAATTGAACATACATTTTAGATCAGATCATTAGCATTATGATTTTGCAATTTGCAACAATTCTTACTTGGGCAAAAAAACCACTGGCTTCAGTGGTCAAGACTTCAGGATTCAGAATAGAAGTCAGTTGACTTTGAAAACGCTATAGTCTAAATATATTGTAGATTTCAAGATGTGGGGACTTGAAAGAAAATATATTAAACTGATCACTTAAGCCTTCCCCAACCCCTACACCCTGTAATAGTTTTAGCTTTTTTGTGAAAGAGACGAGCTTTGTTTATAAATTAAATATCTATTTGTCAAAATATATTTTGCACTAACCAGAACATTCTGTGAATATAATGCACTGTTTCTTCCATTTAATGTAACAATTTTAAAAATGTTAGTATATATTTTTTCCCTGAGTGGTAAAAGAGAAACAAAATAATTTAAAAATCAATTAGATCTCTCTTTCATTTAGAAATGTACATATACACTTTTAAGGAGTGCTACTGCTGAATTTTGAGGGTCTGTACCGCAGTGTGTGTATAAATGGTTTTAATCCACCACTTGTTCAATATAGCAAGGACACAGCTGACCATATAACAGGGGTAATGGATCAAATGTCACTGACATTGTCAAAAACAGACAGCATGATACTACATCAGTACCTCTGTTGACAGATTCAGCTGCTTACAAAGAAAGCAAAATAGAGATATGTGGAATGTAAAGATAACTGTCTTAAACATCACAGAATTTACTGTAGTGGAAATTGCCTTGAAAAGAAATTCTCAAGAAGTAAGAGTGAAATAAGAATTAAGAGCCTCTGTGGTATACATATGTTTCATCAACCAGAAAATGATTAACATGTTTTGTAAATTTTTCAATTTATATTCAAACATGGGTCCTTGGGATCTGTGTCTTTATTAATTAGTCTTTATGCTCTTTAGAATTAGAGCCACCTGCTGCTCTCTAATGTAATTTAATTACTATCAATATGTACAGAAGGTAGAGTTCATAAATAGGTAGATCTCTCTGGGCTTGAAAAATGTGCTGAGCACTCAGTAAATAGCAGATTACATCCACTAGCCAGAGGCTGATGTGAAAGGTGGTGGAGGGACTACTCTAAATCTCTAATGGTATCAACCCTTATGGAATCCCACCCTACATCTGTAGTAGATATTAAACGTCTTGATCCCTTTGGTGCCTGGAATTCCGCCACCCCCGCCCCTCTCTGTTCTTCCTTTGTGTGCTGTGATGAGATGTTCGGATGAGTGTGTGTTCTTTCTGCGTGCTGTACTGACTCTGTCCAGATATCCCATACAGCATGTTCTGATCAAATGGTCCAATAAATCCACAGACTCGCTTCGTAGCGAAAGAACTTGGTCAGGTTTGTTGTCAACGAAGCATGGGCCTAATGTCCTGGCTCAGTGGTTACAGGCACATTTACTAATGTATGTCCCTTGCAACTGACTATCTCAGTTATTGGTGGGGCTTTCCTTTATATCCAGCCCAGCCAAAGACACTCCCTCTGAGATACTTCTTTATACACCGATACAAACAAGTGATGTATAACTCCTGATGTATTTGGGTGCCACCCATTAGCTTGTGCATGTTGGTTCAATCAAAACATCTCTATTCATTATGCTGTCATCCTGACCTTATCTTTAGGATGGGTCAGTCTGTCCCTGTTATCTTTGGGGAATGTGTTTGGTATCAGGGTGTTCTGGTACCACCTTTCTGGAATGTTTTTGTATATATATTTTTATGTCTAGCACTACTTAGGAATGTGTGTTTCTGTAATATCAGCCCTGTTCTTGCCAGATTCTGTGAGTGGGGCCTGCCTCTTGCTCACAACTTAACTTTGCTTTGTATCAGCCAAGTTTTGACTACTTTACCTCAGGCGTCAGATACATGGGCTTATGTTTCACGCCCTCTTCTTACTACATATACTAGTGCCATTTGGTGGGTACAAGAAGGGCTGTCTATGCAATTGTATCCCCTCATCTAGTCTCTTCGCTGCAGCAGGGAGTGATTGGTAGTGGGAGTTCTTAGCTCCCCTCTCCCTCTATCAGCCTCTGTTTTTGGTCTCTCCTTGTGACAGGAAGTAGATGCAGTGGGAGGAAATTTGATGCAGTTCCTAGGGCTGTAAACAGTTCCAGTGATATACAATACCTGGGTGGTTTGGGTATACTAATTCAGGCCAGGTTTCAAGAGGCTCAGTGACAAAGAAAGGACTTGGGATATAAAAGGTGAGTTTGAATCGACAGAGAGGCCTTCATGATGATTCAATAAATAGACATGACCTTTTGTTTAAGGAGAGGCCAAATCTTGTGGAAGGGCTTGAACCTGCCAGGGTTGCCATATACGGGCAACTTCTTTTGTATGTTTTCTCTGTATGCTTTTGTTCTTAAATGTGCTCTGCTCTGGAAAAGCTGTGTCGTCATTTGTAACTGCTGGTAATAGCTCTTGGAGAGAAAGCAAAGCACAGGGACTGGAGGTAAATCAGACCTGCTTGAGATAATCACAATTCAAGTGCAGGCAGCTGCAGACTAAAACCTAGTCTGGAGAGAGAAGGGATACGTGGTCCTTGCTCACAGAGAGGTGTTGTTTAAACGCCTGAGACAATATTCTTTGAGCACACCATGAAGAGGATTAAAGGTGATACTTCTTCCCACTGAGTAACTCCTCCGTCTGCCTCTGTTGATGTTCAGAGCTGTAGCTTGATAAACCTGTGATCATGATCAGACGCACTGGAGCGCTGTGTCTGCAGACTCAGTAAATAGCAGTGCATCCGTTCACATTCTGTTTATATGTGGTGGGTTGTTTTGTTTTTTTGTTTGTTTGTTTTGCAACCAGTAAAGAGCTACAAACATGCACACTCCTATCTATCTATCTATCTATCTATCTATCTATCTATCTATCTATCTATCTATCTATCTAATATGTGTGTGTGTGTATATATATATATATAAAATTTAAGCTTAGATCCTGAAAATGTGATGGACTAGGTCCTCCCACTTTTCAAGAGAAGTTTCCTGCTTAGTGGGGCTGGGTAAATCAGTGGATTTTGCAGCTGTATGAACTCTCTTTTACTACTTATATATACTCAACTGATTCACAGTAGCTCTTTTGAACTATTATAAAGTGTTTTAAAGCATTCTTCAAAGAGCTATAGTCTTGTCAATGAGTACAGATCTAATTTGGAAATCTGCTTTAAAGCTATTCACATTCTGTTCCTTTTCGCTCCAAGCAGTAAATACAGCGGTATGACAAATGTGTACAAGCAATCCTAAAATTATTGCTCACTATAGCCATTTGTCCCATCCTTAAGCAATTAACCTCCACCCTCAGAAATGTTCTCCTTTTTTCAGTATCTCCATTGCATCTGCAAACTGCCTGCTGGATTTTTGAAGTACAAGGCTACTAGAAGACGCCTAGAAATTTAAATAATTAATAAATGAATGAAGCAAATTTTGAATGGTTACTGTATATTTCAATATTGAAAATAACCATATGCATTGTATAGCAGTGTAACTGAAGGAAGACTCTTAGTCTGAGACTGAATATTGATTTTTGCACATCACTGCTTTCTGAGGTCCCTACTTACAAAACATTTATATGTCCCTTCTGATTGAAAGATTATGGGAATTGGCACCATATTAAAGTGCAAACTAAATCTAGAATGCAAAAATTCACTACTTTTTACCTAATTTGTGGATCAGACAATGATTCTTATCTCTTCTACGTGGTATAGATATTATTTTCACTGTTAAAATATACATGTTCATCAGACTTTCCACTCATGAATTTATAAAATATTTTCATATTATTCCTATTTATCTTGGGTGTATTATTTTTGATATTTCTCTCTGATGAAATTGCCGTCACAGATTTCAGTGACTGAAGTTTGCATATTGTGCCTCGCAGACCCTAAAATTCTTCAACACAGGTAGCCTTTGGATATGGCCACATAATACCATAGAATCGCAGGACTGGAAGAGACCTCAAGAGGTCATCTAGTCCAGTCCCCTGCACTCATGGCAAGGCTAAGTATTATCTAGACCATCCCTGACAGGTTTTTCACAGAATGTCAGGTTTGGAAGGCACCTCAGGAGGTCATCTCGTCCAACCCCCTGTTCCAAGCAGGACCAGTCCCCAGGTTAGACACTTTTGTCTAACCTGATCTTAAAAATCTCCAGTGATGGAGATTCAGCTACCTCCTGGGCAGTTCATTCTAGTGATTAACCACCCTGACAGTTAGGAAGTTTTTCCTAATGTCCAGCCTAAACCACCCTTGCTGCAGTTTAAGCCCCTTTCTTTTTCTCCTATCCTCAGAGGTTAAGGAGAACAACTTTCCCCCTGTCATAGCTTTCCTACTCAGATCTGAACCTTAGAGTTCAGAAAATAAGATGCTAGCATGAAACCTCCAAGCTTATTTACTAGCTTAGATCTGATAGCGCTGCCACCAGCCAAAAATCTCCAGTGTTTGGCTCACTCTGGTCTCCCCAAAACCTTCCCTGGGGGACCCCAAGACTCGGATGCCCTGAGTCTCACAACAAAGGGAAATAACTCACTTCCCTTCCCCCTCTTTACCTCCTCCAGTTCCCCTCCGTGGGTTGTCCTGGAAGATTACTGTACTTAAACTCCTTGAATTACAAAACAGAGGACAATTCACTTCCCCCTCCTTCTTTTCCCCTCCCAGTCTTTCCCTGAGAGAGACAGTAATCCTGGCACAGAGATTCCTATCCCTTGAGCCTCAACTAGAAAAGAAAATCCAACAAGTTTTAAAAAGAAGCTTATATAAAAAGAAAGAACAAGATATAAAAATGTCTCTGTATCAAGGTGACAATATACAGGTTTAATGGCTTAAAAGAAAATGAATATAACAGCCTTATCCAAAAGAAATACAATTTAAAACATTTCAGCAACTTACACACATGTAAATACAAAAACAATATAAAAAACCTATATTGTCTTGTACCTGTACTTACAACTGGGAAACAGAAGATTAGAAAGCCTGAAGGTAGAGAGATCCTCTCTCAGAGCCAAGAGAGCACTAGAGACACAGACAAAGAGAACACACCCAAAAATTCCCTCCCTCAGCTTTGGAAAAATCCAGTTTCCTGATTGGTCCTCTGGTCAGGTGTTTGGTTCCCTTTGTTAACCCTTTACAGGTAAAAGAAACACTAACCCTTAGCTATCTGTTTATGACATCTCCTCCTCCTTGTAACAACCTTTTTCCCTTCTCAGTCTTCTTCTCCAGACTAAACACAGTTACTCAGTTTTTTCAATCTTCCCTCATTCATCATGCTTTCTAGACCTTTAATCATTATTGTTGCACTTCTCTGGACTTTGTCCAGTTTGTCCATATCTTTCCTGAAATGTGATGCCCAGAACTGGACACAATACTCCAGCTGAGGCCCAGTCAGCTCAGAGCAGAGCGGAAGAATTATACTTATGTCTTGCTTACATCACTCCTGCTAGTAGATCCCAGAATGATGTTTGCTTTTTTTGCAATGATGTTACTCTGTGACTCATATTTAGCTTGTGATCCACTATGACCCCCAGATCCCTTTCTGCAGTACTCCTTTGTAGGCAGTCATTTCCCATTTTGTATGTGTGCAACCAATTGTTCCTTTCTAAATGGAGTACACTTTGCATTTGGCATCATCCACAAACTTTGTAAGTGTACTGTCTATGGCATTATCTAACTCATTGATGAAGATATTGAACAGAACCGCACCGAGCACCGACCCCTGTGGGACCCCACTCGATATGAGCTTCCAACTTTGAGTGTGAACCACTGATAACTACTCTCTGGGAATGATTTTCCAATCTGTTATGCACCCACCTTTATAGTAGCTCCATCTAGGTTGTATTTCCCTAGTTTGTTTATGACAGTCATACAAGATAGTATCAAAAGCCTTACTAAAGTCAAGATATACCACATCTATCAGTTTCCCCCCATCCACAAGGCTTGTTACCCTGTCAAAGAAAGCTGTTAGGTTGATTTGATATGATTTGTTCTTGTGCTGACTGTTACTTATCACTTTATTATCTTCTAGGTGTTTGCAAAGTGATTGCTTAATTATCTTTCCAGGTGCTGAAGTTATTAAGCTGACTGGTCTGTAATTCCTTATTTACCTTTTTATAGATGGGCACTATATTTGTCCTTTTCCAGTCCTGTGGAATCTCTCCTGTTTTCCATGACTTTTCAAAGATAATCACTAATGGCTCAGTTATCTCCTCAGTCAGCTCCTTGAGTATTCTAGGATGTATTTCACTATGCCATGGTGACTTGAAGACATCTAACTTGTAAGAAATTTTTAACTTGTTCTTTCCCATCTCATTTTCACTGGCATTTACTATGTTAGGTGTCCAATTGTTACTAACCTTCTTGATGAAAACTGAAACAAAAATGTTATTTTCTGTTGTTGGTGGGGGTTTTTTGTTGTTTTTTTTTTTTTTACCCCTCATTGAGTAATGGGCCTACTCTGTTATTGGTCTTCCTCTTGCTTCTAATAGATTTGTAGAATATGTTCTTATTACACTTTAGGTCTCTAGCTTGTTTAATCTTGTTTTGTGCCTTGGCCTTTCAAATTTTTTCCCTACATCTTCGTATTATTTGTTTATCTTCATCCTTTGTAATTAGACCTAGTTTCCACTTTTTGTAGAACTCTCTTTTGAAATTCAGATAATTGAAAATCTCCTGGTTAAGCCAGAGTGGTCTTTTGCCATACCTACTATTTTTCCTATGCAGTGGACTAGTTTGCTCTTGTGCCCTTAATAATGCCTCTTTGAAAACTGCCAGCTCTCTTGAACTGTTTTTCCCCTTAAACTTGCTTTCCATGGGATCTTAGCTACCAACTCCCTTAGTTTGCTAAAGTCTGTCTTCTTGAAATCCATTATCTTTATTGTAGTGTTCTCTTCTGCCATTCCTTAGAATCATGAACTCTTACCATTTCATGATCCCTTTCACTTAAGCAACCTTCAATTTTCAAATTCTCAACCAGATCCTCCCTATTTGTCAAAAATCAGATCTAGAACAGCCACTCCCCCAGTAGCTTTCTCCACCCTCTGAAATAAAAAATTGTCTCCAATACATTTCAAGGATTTATTGGATAATTTGTGTTCTGTTGTATTATTTTCCCAATAGATGTCTGAGTAGTTGAAGTCCCCCATTACCACCAAGTGCTGTGCTTTGGATGATTTTGTTTATGGTTTAAAAAAAGCCTCATCCAACTCTTCTTTCTGGTTAGATAGATGGTCTGTAATAGACTCCTACCAAGACATCCCCCCCCCTGCCCTTTTGTACCCCTTTTTTCCTTACCAAGAGGGTTTAAAAAAGTCTGTCTCCTATTTCCATCTCAACTTCAGTCCAAGTGTATACATTTTTAATATATAAGACAACACTTCCTCCCTTTTTTCCCTGTCTGTCCTTCCTGAGCAAGCTGTACGCTTTCATACCAATATTCCAGTTATGCGTATCTGTGATGCCAACTATGTCATAGTTGTATTTATTAACAAGCATTTCAAGTTCTTCCTGGTTATTCCCCATACTTCTTGCATTAGGATACAGACATCTAAGATACTGATTTGTTTCCTCCCCTATGTTCTCTCTTGTCTCTCCCTTATTCCTGCAATAATGGCCTGTTCTGACTCTTCCCCCAGATCCCCATGTTTTTTACTTGTCTGTGGGCTTTTGTCACCTTCCCCTTTTGAACCTACTTTAAAGCCCTCCTCGCTAGGTTAGCCAGTCTGTATCCAAATATGCTCATCCCCTTCCTCAATATGTGAACTGGTGGATCCCATCTCTGGGTGGATCCCACCTCTGCTTAGCAGCCCTTATTCCTGGAACAGCATCCTGTGATCAAGTAAGCCGAAGCTCTCCTGGAGACATCTTTGCAGCCAGGCATTCATCTCCAGGAGGGTCTGTCTCTGTCATGTACACAAAAAAACTTGTCAAGATTTAAAAAGGTCTGTTGCCCCTTCATCCTTCAGTCTTTGTCTGATCCAAGAAGATTCAAAAAGGGAGGGGGGGGGAAGGTAAATATGAATCTATTAATGAAATATCGACTTTTAGGCTTTGTCTGTACGAGGCTTGAAAGTGTGGTATACTGCTGTTGCTTATAGTGAAAGCCTGTTGTGATATACACTGCCTAAATCCATGCACTACACCCATCTTAACACACGGATTACATCTATTGCTTGTACAGTTAGCTTGCTGGCAGTTCCTGGGACAAGGGTTCTTTTTTAGCTCCAACTGTGATCCATTTCAGTCTGCCACACCACTTACTCAGCGTGTATGGGAAGCTGGAGATAATGAGCAACAGTAATCCATCTGAGGAAGAAGGCCTTGTCTTAAATTTAAGAAAGGATTATAAGCAAATTCTTCTAAAGTTGGTCGTAGTTTCAAGAGAGTAATGGTGAGTAAAAATATGTATCAATCTCCATGTGCCCACTGTAAATCTCAGGAATGCAAATATTTATCTGGGCAGGCTGTGGAAATTGCCATAGCTGTAGATGTGAACTGGCTTTAAGGCTCTTTGATCCTGGAAAAGCTGCCTGCAAATTATAGGTCTGAATTCAAAGGGCAGTGTGTTTGGTCAGACCCTACAGATACAGTCTTTGATGGCTTCTAGAAAGACGTAGTCTTATCAAAACCCCATCAAGCTCATGTCTTCAACCTTTTCCCCAAACCCTGTAAATACATTATTTTTTTTGGTATGCTCTAAAAGTCAATATATTTGGCCTGCTTCAGACTAAGGAGGGGAGCAAGTTCCAGAGTCAGGGGACCCATTTGGAAAACACTCTGCCAGCAACTTCCTTTCTTCTATACTGAATGAGCTTCAGTTTACAGTTGTCTCTTAAGTTGGCATGTCTCAGGTCATTCAGGGCTTTATATGCTTAAAAAAAAATCACTTTAAACTCCACCTAGAAAATGATAGGAAGCCAACATAGAGCGTGTAACACTGATATTGTGTGCTCTGATGGAATACACCAGTTGCTAAGCAAGATGCTGCATTCTGCACCACCTTTGGTTTTTTTAATGGATTTAAGATGGTGTAGCTCCATGTCGAGCACACTGCACTAGGCTGATTTTGAGGTGACAAAAGCATGGATAGCAGTAGCTGCCTCTGAAAGAAAAGATGACATCCTCCTGGCTGTTTTCAGATGGGGTGGGGGAAACCATCCTGGATATTTCTGTAATATTGGATAAAAGCAACAGGGTGTCCAAACATTACTTCTAAGTTGCAAACATTAAGTGGCCAGTGACAAACTTCATAAATCAGGAGAGTAGATAGTATCTCCTTCGCGTCCTTCCTTCACTATTACAATAATTTTGACTCAATGTCTTACAGGAAATAACTGTCCTGAGAGAGTCATTTTAAAAAAAAAGGTAATTGCATCAGCAGTATGGAATAGCCATGTCATTGGGAGCTCCTCTGCAACAGTAGTTAAAAAGGAAGTAGGGACTCTTAGTTATTCCCTTTCATGTTGAAATGCAAAGTACCATCTTTCTTAGCCAGGGTTAACAATAAACAAAACTCTGAGTAATGTGCTGGTGGCATGAGTCCAAGAATGTGACAATTATAGCTTATACCTTTAGTAAAGAATTGCAGGTAGGTAATTGGGCCAATATTATCTAACTGAGGAGCCTATACTTAGGCATCTGAAACCAAATTTAGGCATTTAAATAAGTGATCTAATTTTCCGAACTACTGAGCGCTTTCAGCTCCCTTCACTTGAGTTGGATTTGTGAGTTGTCAGTGCTTCTGAAAATGAGGCTGCTTTTATTAATTACTTAAATATGGCTTTAGGAGTGGAATTGTAGGCAACTGGACTTGAAAATGTGATCTTTAACTTTTTCCCCTTAGCGGGTAAACCTAGCATCCTGATTTAATTTACAAGTCAAGGTTTGCTACTACTACTATTATGAATACCTCAAAGTATTACAAAGAATGAATTCTGTTTAGTTTTAGAAAAGTGTAATGCTATTTTTAGAATACCAATACTGTCACTATACCAAAATGAAATATCGTAAGTGCCATTTTTATTGCAGTGCTGATAACTGGAATATCAAAATGCCACTTCTCTTGGTTTCTTCTGTATTCCTTCAGCTGTGCAACCTAGCATGCTGCAGCTGCACATTGGTGTGATGGCCTTAGGGACTCTTATGCAGTAACTTCCCAATCACTTTATGGTCAGCATGTTTACAGCCTTTCAATCTAGTAGATAATTATTTGTATTTCATTTTCCTCTTGTTTTTCTCTCTTGCTTTGAGGCTTGGAATACCAAATTAATATGCCTTAAGATGCTTTATTAATCCAAATATTTCTGTCATTTTTTTAAAGTCCTTTCTGCATGTTTGCACTGATCTGCATTAATTTACTTCTCATGGTTTAATAAACTCTGCATATTTTTATTTTTTTATTTTTTACTATCCTAAGATTCTTTATAAAAATAACAGTATCCTCAAGATACCCTACTTAATCTCCTTGATGACATGGTACATGAAAACTAAATACATTCAAATGCTATAGAAAGATTTTGGATATGCCCTACAAATCTGTCTTTTTTTTATTTGAACTCAGAAATATACTGCAATGAAATACAGCACTAAACTTAACTTAGTCATCTTCTTTCTGCAATTTAGTGACAATAAATACAACATGAAAATAAACGTTTACTAATTTGAGCGAACCAATGTGCATGAGTATCACAAAAAGCACCTTTGTTCTCTGACACTCAAAAACCTAATTGATCATATTAGACCCTCTCAGAGTTCCTAATATCTCACCATCCAGAATATGAAGGTAAAATAACTCAAAACTTACACACAGTAGTAAAAGAGAGAGAATTGTACCTGTAGTAAATATTAAGGACTTGTGTGCTATTTACCAACAGAATTGTAACAGCGTAATTATACCGTTGTAGTTGTGCTGGTATAACTCCCTATGTGGAAACACTCGTATTCCAGAATAATAATGTTTTTTTCTGGTATAACTTACACTGCTGTTGATTTCTGGAATAAGAGCATCCACATGGAGACTTATACCAGCATGGCTATAACATTATAATTTGACCAGCATAGTTTTACAGGTAAACTTCCCTGTGTAAACAAGAAAAAACTTTTCGATGAAAAAAAGATGCTCTTCACACCACGCTACAGACTGTGATCAGTGAGTAGAGTATATTAAGTTGATTTTAAATTCACGTATGTATAATAAGAGTGTATAACAAACATTTCATTGACAAAAATTTGTTAGCATGAATTTGGGATAACCATATTATTCATTAGTTCCAAAAACTATTTATTAATAGTGGGTAGGTTCACCACATATTCATTATGTATTCAGTACATGCTGCTTTTTACAGAGGGTCAGTTTTCATGGAGTTGAAAAACCTTCTATCTGGATGCTTTTTTTGTTATTCCTCCACCTCTGCTTAGTTCCTATGAATTCAATGGTGCAGACCTCAGAAGGAAAAAATCAATTAGACATAAAATGCCATTTCAACACATAACTGTATGTCTTAAAGGTCTGTTGTATCCAAAATTCTAGAAATCTGGGACTCACCTTTACTGTTACTATACATTTCTATACATCTTGTATTGTAAAAAAATCTGACTATAGGACCCTAGGCTTGTCACTGGGTCAAAACTGAATATTGCCTGTCTTGTACAATAAACCAATGTAATTACGGATGAGGAGGGGATTCCAAATTTACGAAGAAAAGAGTCTGTTTCTCTTGAAGGATGTTTTTCTGCCCAAATAAATACATAAAATAGAATAGGCGTTTGGAATGTTGATATAACTACAAGACATGATAACTAAAAGCATGATCCAAAGCTTATTCAAGAAATAGGAATCTTTACATTGACTTCAGTGGACTCTGAGTCAGGCCCTGAATTGGCAGAATTTAGGTTAGGTAGCCAAACATGCCATTTAACATATGTCACTATCCTTTATCGTACTGCATTTGTGGCCTATATGTATATTGAGATATAAATATATTATTATGATATTATGGAGGTGTGTAGATGGAAAGAGAGAGGCTAGGCTTGAGCCTGAATCCAAACCCTGGGCTTACATTGCCATATAGACATACCCAGAGACACTGGGACTTGGAAACTGAGCTCTTCTTTCTCCTGCTTCACATAATGATGGTCTCACTAACTCAATATTTAAAATAACTAAGCAATTACAAATTAAGAGCTAGATCGGGGTAGACAACCTATGGCACGACTGCCAAAGGCGGCACACGAGCTGATTTTTAGTGGCACTCACACTGCCCAGGTCCTGGCCACCAGTCCAGGGGGCTCTGCATTTTAATTTAATTTTAAATGAAGCTTCTTAAACATTCTGAAACCTTATTTACTTTACGTACAACTATAGTTTAGTTATATATTATAGACTTATAGAAAGAGACCTTCTAAAAGGTTAAAATGTATTATTGACACGCAAATCAGAGTGAATAAATGAAGACTTGGCACACCACTTCTGAAACGTTGCTGACCCCTGAGCTAGATTCTTAAGGTAAGACATGGATAGTTAAAGCACATGAACAACCTTAACTCTACCTTATAGATGTCACAGGGAGAAAAAATGTGACGTCTTTAAAAAACCTGTAAAAACTAATATGGGGTTACAAATACTAAAATGCCTGAATCATCATCATACAGTTATTCCATTACATCACTTGTGGTTAAAGTGAAAGTTGTTTGGGTATCTTAACATAAACTTACTTCTGAATTTCCTGGATTTTATGTTTGGTTATAATTGCAGCATCCATGTAACATTTTTTCTCTCTCTGTTACTAGTACTTAGTCTCAACTTTAATTTCATTTAATTGTAGGTTTTTGTCTGGGAATTTATAATATTTTTTAGATTTTTCTATGTAACTTGGAGTCTGGGTTTTGTAAATGTTTCCCTTGTTAACCCATAGAAAAAGTTCTGTCTTCAGATATTGATATACAAGGGCTTAGAAATTGAGCAGCCTACAAACCAATTTTATAGGTGACCTATTAAATTTGATCTTTTCTTTTCTATATTAATTTTCAGATATTTTATTTAGTTGAACAAAAGTGATATTTGGAACGAAAACAGTGAATATTTGTTTCCGTTGCCTTGAAGCCACTTTCATTTTAAAGAGTAGTAGAAAACTAAAGATTTAGAATTTACAGTAATATAAGTAGTTTGAATCCATTTAATAAGATAGCTAATGTAAGCTTATCTTTTGAGGAAACTGAGTCAGGGCTTCAGGTGGATTCCTGGGAGGTGAACACTGAAGAGTCATTCAGATTCTAGTAATTTTTTGACACGTGCCAGGAAAGGTCAAGCTGCTTAGAAGCAAGGATGCCTGCCTGTGCCCTTTGTGGTAGGGATGAACTCCTCTAGGACTGGCTGGTGATGACTACTGCAAGAGCAACCTGAAGCACTTTCAAAAATATTTCCAGTTTTTATTGAGCTAACCTTCACCACAGCACCTCAGTTTAGTTGTGTGTGTTCTGATGTGCATTTCATTCCAAGGTTGCCATCTTGCATAAGTTGGCACGGGCTGCAATTCAGACCTCTTTGGATTTCATTGTATATTAGCAGTAGTTTCTGCAAGATGGAGAAGTGATGCTAATGAGTGCAAAGGGAAATTCATGAAACAGAATTGCCAACCCTTGTCTCATAATAACGCCTTCAGAATTATTTTGTGTGTGTATGTGTGTTATGTTGTGGGTTGATTTTCTTTGTTGGAAAGAGGAAAAAAAGAGGGGTTGAAGGAATAATTAATACAGTAGAAGCTGTGTTATCCAGCCCTGTACCACCTCGAAAGCTCTATAAACTGGCTTTTCTAATCTTCATAGAAAGTCTGTTTTATAGTCCAGTTGGTGCGGGGCAGGCAGGCAGGCTCCCTGCCTGGCTCCACGTGGCTCCCAGGAAGCAATGACTTGTCTCTGCTGCTCCTAGGTGGAGGAACGGACATGAGGGTTTGGAGTGTGGGAGGGAGTACGTGGCAGGGGGCGTGGGAGAGGTTGTGGATCATGGGCTCTGGACAGGAGTTTGGGTGTGGGAGGAGGCTGGGGGCAGGAGCTTGGGGTGTGGGAGAGGTTTGAGAGTGCTGGATCGGGGAGGTGCTCACCTTATGCAGCTCTCCGCAAGCGGTGACCTGTCCTGGCTACTCCTTGGCGGAGGCTCAGCAGGCAGCTCTGTGCGCTGGCACCACCCACGCAACTCCTGTTGACCGTGGTTCCTGGCCAGTGGGGCCTGCAAAGCCAGTGCTCAGGGCAGGGCAGGGGCAGCATGCAGAGCCACCTGGCACTCCTCAACCTAAAAGCAGCTGGAACAGATGGCAGCTTGCGTGGAGCTGTGCAAGGTGAGCACCCCTAGATCTAACCTCTTCTGCACTCCAACCCCCTGCCCCAAGCTTCCTGCATCCAAACTCCCTCCCAGAGTCCACGCCCTGCACCCTAACCCCACACCTCTTCCCACACCCAAACTCTTACTTAACTGGCATTTTTCACTTACCACCCCTCCCCATTCCCTCAATATGCCAGATAACAAAGTCTTCACTGTACTTTTATCAGGTGAGTGTTTTTTCCCCCATTATTACTTTGAGGCCCGTATGATAGGTAATATGCCTATGTGTGCTGTGATGGATTAGTAGTTGTTGTAATCCCATTTGTGAATATATGACCAGTTCTCCTACCAGATTGCATTGGCTCTGCCTCTGTATCCACAGTTCATTTTCATGTGCAACTGTTCATTTAAAAATTGTTTGAACCCCACATAGAAATCTCTCTGTTTACTACCGTGTAAACATCCTTGACAAAATCAAGGGAAACATATGTACTATGAAGCTTCACTTTTTTTATTGAGCCTGGAAGGCTTTTTATATAATTTCTATGGTTTTCACAAGATGTCTTCTACTTCTGTAAGCTTAAGCTAGGGCACATACATCACTCAACTCATTCATGTAAAATGGACCCAAGTTGGCTATTTTATGGTCCTTGAAGGTCAGAGTTCGCTGCTGCTGTCAGAAACCACAGGCTTTTCCTTTCATCAGCATTTCTGTTGTGTGTGACAGCATGTATTGCTGTATAAAAGGAGTTGCAAAAATGGAAAACTAAATGAGATATTAAATAATTAAAGATATTTACAGTATTAAAGGGATATTGCAATTTATTCTTTTTTAAAAAAACTATAAATATTAAAAATTAAAGAAACCAGAATCTGTCATCTGCCCTGCGTGCTGACATACCCAATATTTCTCTTGTTGGCTAACATTTTAATGCATGAAAGAGGCTGGAGACCTTTGAGTCGCTTGCAGGTAAATTTTATTATGTTTTCAACACATTTTTCTAATGCTGTGTTTGCATTAAAGCAATGCTAAATTAATAAAATATATTTTCTACACAATTACTGGTTGGTGGTAGAACATACTGTAAAATAGTGCACTCAAATACTTGGTAACAATTATGGACTTGTAACATCAGGCATTACTCACATAAGTGCTCCTTACTCAAAGAAGTAGCTATGTTGAAGTGGATAAGACTTGCATTATTGCCCCCAATCTCAGTAGACTTCCTTCCCGGAAGACAAGTAATAGTAAAATGGCAACAGTGGAGGTATCTTAGAATTTTTTAGTTATGGAAATAGCTACAACATTCTGAGAGACAAGGTGGGTGAGGTAATATCTTTTATTGCACCAGCTTCTGTTAGTGGTCAATTTGTTTTCCTGTTGGTGGTTGATGAGAGCCAAGTGTTGGTGTTCTCCTCCATTTGAGAAGATTCATGTTTTCCATGTTTTCTTCAGGAGGAAGAGCCAGGTAGTAAAGGATGCCTTTCTTTTCATGTATTCAGTGTAGTTGTGGTTGTGTGGGTCCCAGCTCTTGCCCATAAGCATAGAACAGCTACACAAGCAATCTTACAGCAACATAGCTGCATTGGTACAGCTGTGCCGCAGTAAGATGACTAGTGTATATAAGGCCTTTGTCATGGTGCGAGGCCTCACCCCTGCAGCATCTCCTGCTGGTCATCCAGCGAATTAGCGGTTTACAGCCTATGGAGCAACCTCTTCAGGCCGGTGTCTCGCCTGGCCGCTGGCCCCTCTGTCCCTCCTGGACCCAGTGCCCCTTGTCCTCGGGTGCTGCCCCCTGTCAGTACACCTGCTGTCTGGGTCTCCCCACCCAGGGGAACCCCTGCCCACTATCCCCACCTCGTCTCAGTCTTGGGCCACTGCTAGTCACAATCTAGCCCGTCCTCACTGGGACAGACTGCAGTATGATTTCCACTCATCACAGGCAAGGGTGGTTTGGACTGGCTGCCTCTGCCTACCCTGTGCTGCAGCCTTGCACCCTAGTTCCTTTCTGGCCTTTGACAAGGCCGCAGCCTGGGACTTTTCAGGGCAGGAGCTCCCTCAGGGCCTGCTTTAGGAAGTGTGGAGCCCAGTTCGAACAGTTTCGACGGGACCCCAGCAGGGATGACTAAAAAAAAAAAAACAACCACATGTAAAAAAAACACGTGGGGCTTGTACTCACTGGGCAGTGCTACGAGTCTTCGGCAGCACTTCGGCGGTGGGTCCGTCACTCGCTCCGGGTCTTCGGCGACACTGAAGGACCCGCCGCCAAAGTGCCGCCAAAGACCCAGAGCAAGTGAAGGACCTGCCATCGAAGTGCCGCCGAAGACCCAGAGCACCGCCAGGTGAGTAAAAATTAGAAAGGCGCCTCTAGCCAGGAAAGGGATTCTCACTGGGCGCGGGGCCCTCTTAGGTGCAGGGCCCGATTCAGGGGAATTGGTGGGATAGGCCTAAAGCCAGTCCTGAGCTCCTTTGCCCTATTCCCCAGCCCTGCTCCCCTCAGGTACTCTGTTCAGCTTCCCAGCAGCCAGGCCCTTTTCCCTCTAGAGACAGAGCGAGACTGACTGCTCCTGGCCCACTGCCCTCTTATAAGGGCCATCTGAGCCCCGATTGGGGCATGGCCACAGCTGAGCCTACTTCCCCAATCAGCCTAGGAACTGCTTGCTCCCAGCCTCAGCCCTCTCCTGGGCTGTTTTAAACCCTTTAAGGTCAAAGCGGGTGACCACCCAGCTACAGCCTTCTATTACCTCACCCATCTTATCTTTGTCTTTTATTGGGCAAACTTCTGTTGGTGAGAGAGACAAGCTTTCAAACCACACAGAGCTCTTCTTCAGTTCTAGGAAAGGTACTCCAAGCATCACAGCTAAATGCAAGGTGGAACAGACTGTTTAGAATAAGTAGTTAGCATATATTGTAAGGGACCATTCATGGTAAAGTGGCCCATTAACACCTCTGCAGTCATAGGAGGCAGGGTTAGTGGGATGAAAACATGTTAGAGCAGACAGCGGGGTTTCCCTTTCCCAAAAGCCCAGACTGCTTTTGGAGGTGAGAGAGGACTCACAGAAGTGATTATTTCTATGTTCCTTGATAGATCTCAGTCCTAGACAAAAGGTAGGACAATGGAGCTAGTATTGGGAGATGGTGTTGGCATCATACCTATGACAGAAGATGCTATGGTCACTACATTTAAAATATTGACTACAAGTTACGTAGTATAGAAAGTAAATGTGTTATAACTGAATGATAACTCTTGCCGAGAGCTTGTCTACACTGGCAATTTACAGTGCTGCAACTTTCTCACTGAGGGGCATGAATCCCCCTCTGCCCTCCCGAGCGCAGCAAGTTTCAGTGCTGTAAAGCACCAGTGTAAACAGTGCACCGTGCCTCTTGTGAAGGTGGTTTTTCTAGAGCACTGGGAAAGCTCTCTCCCAGCGCTCTGCCATGACTACACAAGTCATGTTAAAATTCTTTAGCGTTGTCAGTGTAGACTAGCCCTTAATGTTAACTTTTGGTGATACTGTATTAAGCCAAACCCCAGCAGAAACTGAGAGTGTTTTAGAGGATGAGATTGTTGGTTTAAAAAAAAAAATTGGCTACAAACTGTGTGTTAGAACAAAATTTTAAAAAGAGAGGAGTGAATAGGAGAACTGTAAAGTGTAATCCTGTTCTTACATGATGTGTCCTGCAGCTCACTGCTAATGTGTTTTAGAGATTCTGGACCCAGGTTATTATTGCAGTATTCTCACGTTTAGTTAACGATTTATTATTGTAATATTTTTAGATTATGATAGCACTGTATGCAATTAATGATATAGAGTGAAAGAAAATTACTGTTAAACTTGTATGTGGACTTTGTTGAAGGAAATGGCACTACAAACTAGGATTTTATATACTACAATTACAAATGACTGAGCTGGTACACTGGAGATAAATAATGGAAGAATCTTCTGTGCCTTATTTTTGGGGATTCCTCTGTATATCATGAATGTAGTCTTGGATTTACTGTGTTAGCTAACATTGTTTATTGCATTATGGGGCATATTCTGCCCACAGATGCTCTTAATACATGGCTTCTGTTTAAGTCTCTGGACATAGTTTGGCCCTGGGACAGCAGTCTTTTCTGCTTATTGATCTGTAAATGATCCTCAGTTGTATATAAATGGAACTTACTGTTCTTATGTACATAATTGCATTAAAAATATTTTGCAAATTCAAGCACTCAAATAGGAGATTCCAGATTTGTAATTGCTTGCACAGCATTAATTCTGTATTCTTATGCATCCATCCTGTGCACTGAATTAGGTCAGGATTTTGTGGTAAAAAAATATTATGAGATCATGTAATTAAAGAATGTATCCTAACGCATTTGCAGAAGGGGCAAAATTAAGGTTGCACAAGCAATTATAAATCTGGAATTTTCTAATTTTTGCATGCTTGACTTTTCAAAATAACTTTAAAAAACTTTTTAATATGTAAATTTAGAATTGAATTCATAATTGGTCAACTTTGAAGCCTGACCCTTCATCACTGCAGCACAGACCACTGGCACTTGAGGACTGTTAGTCAACAGCAGGACAAGGCTATTATCCCAGAGAGAGGTTGGACCAATGGTTCCAGTGATTGGGAAGCAGCTCAGCCTGGCCCAGCATGTTTTTTTTTCTCTCATCTTTTCCCCATAGGATTCAGGAGGTGGATTTCCTTGCCCCCTACCAAACCCCTAAAGGTGTGGGTGGGTTGCTAGGTCCAGGCTTAGTTAGGGAGAGTCTGGCTTCTCTCTTTCCCCTTCTCACCCCACTCTTTGGGAGTTGAAGGAGCTTCAGCCCTAGGTGCCCCGGGGGAATTGGGCTGCTGAGGCCTGGCACTGGGTCCAGGAGATATTTATTGGGGTGGATTGGCCCAGTTCCTGCCTCGAGTGGCTCCCCCAGAGTGGGTCATAGGCTATTGGGATTTTGTGCTGGGTCTGGAGTGGGAGTCCTCAGCTCCCTTTCCCTTCATGCACACCTCTCCCATTATAGCTGCTCTAGCAGCTCCCAGACTTTGAGTATAGCTTGGTGCTGCGATGGCAGCCAGCATGAGCCCAGCCTTAGAATATCTGTCTATTAATTGCCATGCTCCCAAAAATTTCCTGAGGAATGCAAAGAAAGGAAAGAAATGGTGAATTTTAACAATTTATACCTCAGCAAAGCTGAATGGAATTACATGGGACAAAAAAAAAGGCACTTCTGTAGCCTGAAAGTATTTCCCCTGCTGAATATCAAAAGCCTACTTCAAACAATGGAGATGTGAGACCTTCTCAAAGAGAAGGCTGCAATAATACTGTAAAATGGAAATTGTCAGGCCACCTAAATCTAGCAACCTATTCTGCCTGCAATACGTTTCTGTATCCATATGGTTAGTTTGGGTGGTGGAGTTTTAAAAGACCTTGGCATATGATGTGTGGGAAATAAATTCCATCTGTTTCTACCAAATGGAAATGGAATGAGGCAATTAATGGGAAAACTTCAATTGCTGAACGCTACTTGTATGCCCTATGTGGTTTTTTGAAGGAAGCTCATCCTCAGGTAAGTAGTACCAAGTAAACAAGTTCTCTTCCCAATAAGACGCATTAATGATCTATCTGGGTGTGTGACTGTCATAAGCATAAATCCCAATTCTGAACCTTAGCGTTCCAAATGTGGGTGCCTAGCATAAAACCTCCAAGCTTAATTACCAGATTGGATCTGATAGCGCTGCCACCAGCCAAAAATCTCCAGTTTGGTTCACTCTGGTCTCCCCAAAACCTTCCCTGGGGGACCCCAAGACTCAGATGCCCTGAGTCTTACCACAAAGGGAAATAACCCCCCTCCCCTTGTCTTCTCTTTACTTCCTCCCCAGGCTTCCTCTCCGTGGGTTATCCTGGAAGATTACTGTACTTAAACTCCTTGAATTACAAAACAGAGAGGACAATTTACCTTCCCCCCTCCTTCTTTTTCCCCCTCCCAGTCTTTCCCTGAGAGAGACCGTAATCCTGGCACAGGGATTTCTATCCCCTAGAGCCTCACTTAGAAAAGAAAATCCAACAGGTTTTAAAAAGAAAAGCTTTATATAAAAAGAAAGAAAAGACATAAAAATGCTCTCTGTATCAAGATAACAATATACAGGGTCAATTGCTTAAAAGAAAAATATGAATAAACAGCCTTATTCAAAAAGAAATACAATTTAAACATCCCAGCAACTACACACATGTAAATACAAAAAAAACAATAAAAGCCTATTGTTTTTCTACCTTTGTACTCACAACTTGGAAACTGAAGATTAGAAGCTTGAAGATAGAAAGATCCCTCTCATAGCCGAGAGACAGACAAAAGACACAGACAAAGGGACACACACCCAAACATTCCCTCCATGAGCTTTTAAAAATCTTGTTTCCTGATTGGTCCTCTGCTCAGGTGTTTGGTTCCCTTTGTTAACCCTTTACAGGTGAAAGAAACATTAACCCGTAGCTATCTGTTTATGACAGTGACGGTATACCAACTCCCCATGGGCAAAATAAGGGTTAAAGAACCGTTTTTGGACCAGGAGGCCACGCCCCTTCACGCCTGCTGAGCATGCTCCTGGTGGAGGGAGCATTCAAAAGGAAGCAGTTCAGCTCAGTCTGGGCTGACTGAGGAGGAGAGCAGTTGACTGTGACAGCCTCCTGCCAGGAAGCTGCTGGGACTCTAAGCTGCCAGGATTGAGCCTCCTAGCAGCGCCCTGAGAAGCCAGCCAACCACTGTAGCCAAGAGGGATGGCTTAGGGAAGCCAACAGAGGAGCCGCTAGAGACTAAACTGAAAGGACACAGGAGACACTCTACGTCCAACCCTGGAGACATCACCAGAGTGACTGGAATAAGGGTAGGAAGCAACCCAGGGAACGCGTTTGTGGGTATTGGGACTTGAACGTGTCCATGTCAGGGTAACTTGTTTTGAAGGGCCCTGGGTCAGAACCCAGTAGAGTAGGGCAGGCTTGGGTCCGCAACTCTCCCCACTCTTGCCACTGGGTAACCCTTTCCCTGATACCATTGCTAGGTAAAGCATCCCCTTTGAGCCCTCATAACTAGGCATTATGCTCTGGAGTATCACCAATAGGCAATACTGCTGGCCCAGGGCACCCAGCCAACTCCCAATAGGGTGACCAGTTGGAAAAAAAAAATGTATGCGATCTACAGATTCTGAGTTCTTGTACTTGACATAGCACCAATGGATAAAGATTTTACTAAAGAGACAAGAAAAAAAATAATGCTAATTTAACATCAAAAGCCTGAGGACACTTTAAAAAAAAGAAGAATAAACACAGAATATGCTAGATTAAAGGTTCACATACAGATTTGAATTTGTTTTCCAAACCACACTTGGCTTTTGAATCATGTTCAGTATTAGGCCTTAGAGGCGTAATCTCCTGATTGCTTAGTTTTAACCTCTGAACAAGTTTCATATTGAAATTCAGTTTAAACAGAAACAATGTGGAAATAAAGTATCATCATTTAGAAAATAGTTGAAATTGGTAAAAAAGGAAAATTGAACAATGGTATAAAATAGACCTACATGAAGGAATAACCTTCAGAATGAACTTTCAAATTTGGCCTCTGGTGAGCTGTGTGATATTACTTCAGTGATGGAAATAAATTACATTATACTGTGGCATACTATTATATATATTCTGTATATTACATGGATTGCTCTTATAATTGATCACAAACCTGTATGAAAAAAAGGTGTAATTCACAAGAGTAATGACAGCAATGTCTCATATTTCAGAGGTTTTTACATCACACTTGTGAATTATGGCTTTTAGTGTGCACACCCAGATAAACGGGGAAAAACGGATTTTAAAAAACAGGCTGTTGGCCAGCTGCGGCTTTCTTTAGGCCTTGCGCAACATGCACCAGCATTCAGAATACGCACATGTATTCTGAAATACTATGCATGCATGTTTGTGCATGTGTGTGTGTGTGTGTGTGGACATATATGTATAAATATAAAAGAGAGCTAATTCTTTAGTACTCCTCGTTAGCTTTTTCTATAACAACTCAGTAATCACCACCACCATAGCTAAGAGCTTTTGGAGAGAAAGTTGACTGTTCTTAGGGTTTTTTGTTTTGTTTTTATAAGGTTGTAAAGAGAAACAGCAGCTGATATCTAAAGGTGAGAAGGAGAGAGGTAAAGGCCCTTAGAAGAAAATTGAGAAGTAATAGAAACTAAGGACTTATTGCCAAAGGTGCAGTCAATTAATGTTGACTATACACGTGGTTCGATATTAAAAATGTTCAAGAGCCCAAATAACTAAACCTAGCTGATTTATTGTCCAAGGACAACATAGTACAATATGAAAAGGAGCTACACGTATCATTTCCTCTGGGAAACTGTTTCGCAACATTCAGTTCATCTTATACAGAAGGTGTGCTCTGAAGTATGCATTCAAATTAGCCATATTTATAGTCAGTTTATATGTCAGTTCAGATCCAACCCACCAGTTCATACCATTTCCTTAACTTGTTCTGTACATTTCCTTATCTCTTGTTTTGGATACCACATTCCAAGTGCTAGGGACAGAGGTGAAAGTAACTTAAAGGACTTACCAGTACACCGGAGTCCTGAGCAGGGGCATAGCCTCAACCGGAAGAGACCATGCCCCTTTTTAAAGGGCCAAGGGCTTCAGCCACTGTGGGGGGACCTGGGCCCTTTAGAGCACCACCCGAGCCCAGCTGCTGGAGCTCCAGTGGTGATTTAAAGGGCCCGGGGCTCCCTGCTGGGATTTAAAGGGCCCTTTAAATCACCGTCGGGGAAGCCGGTCCAGTTTGGCATGGCGTACTGGACCTTACCGGCTTATTTTTACCCCTGGCTAGGGACCATAAAGATGGTAGAACATTCAGGTGTCTTCATTCTGACAAGTTTTATATTTGCATATGCCAAGTGCTAAGCTGTGTTGTGCAGGGTATTGTGGGATATATACAGGGCCCTACCAAATTCATGGCCCATTGTGGTCAATTTCATGGTCATAGGATTTTAAAAATAGTAAATTCATGATCTGAGCTATTTAAATCTGAAATTTTAAGGTGTTGTAATTTTAAGGGTCCTGACCCATAAAGGAGTTGGGGGGTGGGGGTCACAAGGTTATTGCAGGGGGGAGTTGTGATACTGTTACCCTTACTTCTGCACTGCTGCAGGTGGCGACGCTGCCTTCAGAGCTGGGCAGCTGGAGAGTGGCGGCTACTGACTGAAGGCCCTGCTCTGCAGGCAACAGCACAGAATTAAGAGTAGCAATGCTATACCATGCCATCCTTAGTGCTGCAGGCAACAATGCCACCTTCAAAGCTGGATAGCTGGAGAGTGGCGGTTGCTCGTTGGGAGCCCAGCTCTGAAGGCAGAGCCGCCACAAGCAGCAGCACAGTACTAAGAATGGCATGGTATGGTATTGCCACCCTTACTTCTGCACTGTTGCTACCAGGTTGCTGCCTTCAGAGCTGGGCGCCCTGCCAACAGACACTGCTCTCCAGCTGCCCGGCTCTAAGGCAGTGCAGAAGTAAGGGGTGAAATATCACAATCCTCTCTAAGATAATCTTGTGACCCCCCTCCTCCCCGCAACTCTCTTTTGGGTCAGGACCCCCAATTGAAGAAACTCTAGTCTCCCCCCATGAAATCGGTATAGCATAGGATAACACACAAAAGACCAGATTTCACAGTCCGTGACGTGTTTTTCATGGCTGTGAATTTGATAGCACTCTACATGTATACCTAGACATGAATGAACAGAGCATTGTGGGAAGAGCTTAATACATTCAATTAACCTAACCTCTCACATGCTGGATAGTATAACGTGGTATGCATTACACCTAATATATGTGTATTGGCTAACAGAAGGGATGCCGCACAAGTAGATACTGGGAACAATTGTGCTACGTTTGTAATGTCATATACAGTCAGTTAACAGTGTTATTTGAAAACACAAAACCCTGTACTGGGTCTAGGTTGAAAAAAGCCTCTTCATTCACCTGTTAGTATTTTAATTTCAGAAGAGCCTATTTGTGATCTCTCCGTAGGATGTGCAGTCAGATCAGCAGCAAAGTCTGTAGAAACAATAGACTGTCCACTAGCAAAAGAACGAGGAACACAAAAGCTTGAGGCCAAGGTTTTCAGAAACCTTTCAGAGCCTACATTTAGTTTTCCGAAATTATATTTGGACATAAACAGCTAATCTGCTTTTCAAAAGAACCCAGCATCTCATATTGGCCTAAATTTTCAGGACTGCATCCTATAATAAGCTTAAAATCAACATAGCTTTAGAATACTTTTATAGGAAAGATCTGTGTATTGTACATCTCATCTGACATAATTTGTATCTTGTATCTCTGTTTGCCGTTATTTGTTAATAGTGGTAGTGGCGGGGAGTAGGAGGACCAGAACTAAGATTTAAGAATTGCGCTTGATTTAGAAATTTTAGTCAACCCGTTTACATGTGCTTTTGAGAGAGATTTCAACTTTTTCTGAAGATGCTAGCCTTGTCGTGTATTGAAAACTGTTAGAATTGCAAACTATCACTTTCAACTTGAAAGGGGTTTCCTCTTCTGCGTGCAGGTTCTGTGGAGAAGTACAGTGTGGGTTTTCAGGGTTTGTCTACAAAAAGCCAGTCTAGAACAAAGTGGAATGAGTTGTGCTTCTATGCCTCCAACATTAGCCTGCTTTGTGTCTCTGTTGTTGGTTCTTGTCTGTTAAGGTTCTATATTCTAATAAATTACGTACTGCTGCATTGCAGCTTTCCAGTACTTCAGACTCTGGATTCTCAGATTACAATAAAACATGTCTAGAAAAGAATCGTGTCTTTGGGATTTCTGTGTTCACAGAGGAAAGTTGCTCTCATTGAGGTCCTCATACTGTGCCCATCACTGTGGTCTCTGAGCTCCTGTTATCTCTGCCAGACGCATTATAGGAATGTAATTAGCATCCATAAAGGTCTGTCAAATTGCACCAACTTCTCTGTTCCATTTATAGGTTTCTTCTGATCACACTTCCAACTTTACAAAACTGAGCAGTAGTTTAACTGATTCTGCAAATTAATATGTTAAGACCCACCAAAATAATTTTATTTGTGATGTGTATTCTCAGCCAGGGGTACACCTGTTCCTGGGGGTATACCAAGATCTTCCAGGGAGTACATCAACTCATCTAGATATTTGCCTAGTTTTACAACAGGCTACATAAAAAGCACTAGCCAAGTCAGTACACACACAAATTTCATGCAGACAATGACTTGTTTATAGTGCTCTATATATTGTACACTGAAATGTAAGTACAATATTTATATTCCAGTTAATTTATTTTATGATGATATGGTAAATATGAGGAAAGTAAGTAATTTTTCAGTAATAGTGTGCTGTGACACACTTCTGTGTTTGTCAGATTTTGTCCACAAATAGATTTTAAGTGAGGTGAAACTTGGAGGTACAGTAGTCTGGAAAGGTTGAGAGCCACTCTTCTGGTAAAAGGTAGACTCGAGAAATATTAGAGTCGGCCATTAACACTTGCCACCCCTTTAATCACTGCATTTTGTGACGTTAAGTTTTGTTTTTAGTTTGTTTAAATTGGTTTTGATCATAGTTTAAGAAATTAACTATTGTTCATCTAGTAATCATGTACCTTACGTTTTAAACTGTCAAGTAAAATTGGATCACAGGATACAATCAGACTGTTGTACTAATTCACAGTATCATTTCAACTGCTTTAAACTAAACACGCTTACATTTCAATTGTGAAAATGCTTCTCTTTCTTCTAAAAAAAAAAAAAAGAGAAACATAATTTCAGACCATTCAAAATAATTTTTCCAGATTGCTTTTCACCCCCCAAGGTCAGTAGAGAATCTTAAAATGTGAATATTTCTGTCTGCGAGAGGAAACGGGAACCCAGACAACACAAAAAATGGAAGTGGAACTTCTATAGAAGAGGTTTTTTTTAAAAAAAAGTATCCTCCTTTATTGCCTTTTTTAAACTATAGGTGTAACCCTCTTCCTACCTTCCCATTCTCTTTTCATTCAGTTAAGGAACAGTAGGGCATGAGGAAGTAACACCAGTGACATATGGGGCCAGGTTTAAGCTACATCTTCTAAGATGTCTGCTTTTGCCAGTTCTGGATTTAAGGTTGTCTTTTTGCAAACAGGAGTTTGTTCTTGAAAAATCAAGAATCTGGCATCAAATTATCTGTTAAATGCAGGCTTTATGTGCAATTTTTAGAGGCTGGTTTGGGGCCAGCTAGAAATTTGGCCTTTACCCAGATATTCAAGATCTGAATGTATATCTGGAATACATTGTGCAGGATATATTGCAGTAGCAAGTGGAAGCTGAGAAGTGGAAAAGAAATATATGGTCTTCCAGGAAGGATAATCAAAGTCAAAACATTTTTTTTGAAAGAGTGATGGATCCTGAGATAATATAAATTTGTTTGTAGAGGCAAGAAAACACTGACCATAGAAAAAGCTTTCATATCTAAATAATATAATCTATGCATTTGGGCAAGAAAGATACCAAAAACTAATGTGGTAGCACTCATCTATTTAAAATCTCCCTTTCTTAAGTGTAAAGAACTAATCAAAAAGCACTCAAGTCAAAAATAAAGAAATTTATAATCCTTAGATTTATTCGGAGGCTACCTCAGCATACAAAACAGTGTCAAAGGGCATGTATTCCTTTAAACAGCAACAACAACAAAAAGGAAGCAGGGAAACAAGAGGTAAAACAGTATGGCTAAATGGCAAGGTTCAAGAGGTTATTTGAGTCAAACAGATACCCTTCAGAGAATGGAAACCCAATCTTAATAAAGCTATTAAAAAAGAGCATAAGCTACAGCTGACAACTTGTAAAACGAAATAAGAAGGGGTAGGTTAGAATTTGAAGAGCAAATATCCAGACATGTAAAAAGAAGTAAGAAATTCTGAAATACATCAGAAGTAAGAAGCCTGTAAAATATTGATGAGTTTGCTGGACTACCGTGGGAGAAAGGGAGCAATTAAGGAAGATGAAAAGCTAAATGTTTTATCTCTGTTATTTTTCAATAAAGACGAGGTACTCCCGGAATGAGGTGACACTGTTGATATTGGAACAAACGGATAAGTTTAAAATTCAGCAATCACTAGGACCATGTGAGTAACTTAAAAATGATGTGGCTGAACTGCTATCAATCCTATGTAATTACTCGATATAATCAGCTACCATACCAGGGGATTTGAGAGTAGAAAATTTTGTGCTTTCTTTTTAATAAAGGAGATCTGGGGAATTACAAACCAGTAAGTCTTGCTTCCATACCTGGTAAATTGGCTTAAACAATTTTTAAAATACAGTTATAAAACATCTTATTGATCATTAGATAAGATCTAACCCACATAGTTTTTCCAACAGAAAATTTTGCTTCACAGATATATCAGAAATCTTTGAATGTCTTAACAAAGTAGTGGGTAAAGAACTAATTAATAAAATTCCTGGTATTAGTACTAAAAAGTTCTTATCTGTCTATCTCAGAAATGATATAGCAAATGTAGAGTTGCTTTCAGAGATGGGCCATGAGAATGACTCCATAGGAAGGGAGATTGAAAAGACTGGTATCGTTTGCTTTTAGAAAGAGATGAATAAGAGGAGACATGAAAAGATTTACAAAATAATACATGATACAGAGAAGTTAGATTAGGAATTTCTGTTCCCCATATCTCTTATTACAAGAACAGGTGATATTAAATGAATTTGAAAGGTGACAAATTCAAAACTGTTAAAGAAAATGCATTTTCGCATAATGCAATTAATCTGTGGAACTAATTGCAACAAAATACTATCGAGGCCAACAACATAGCAGATTTAAATAGATTGAACACTTCTATGGACAATAAGAATATTCAATACTAAGCAAGGATTAGTAAAAGCAATCCACAGTTTTGGAAACAATATAGACCCTCATGTTTCAGGGCATAAGCCAGACTCTAATGCAGGTTAGGAAGGAAACTTTCCTGGCAGGAAGATTATTCCATAACTGCCTTCTGCAGAATTTCTTGAACTTTCTTTTAAAGTAGCTGGTACTAACTATGGTTAAAGACAGAAACATAGGAATTGTGTACTGAATAAGACCATTGGTCTGAGTAGTTCGGTATCTGATATGAAAAGACAAGTTGGAAACTTCTTGTCAGGAGCTGAGAGGACCATAACATTGATTCATGTTGGAAATAATGGCATTTGATGGGGTAGACTAGATATCTTGGAAATTGGCTTTGAGGAATTGGGTAAGCTAAAGAACTGAATCACCAAGATAAATACTACTGGCAACACTCAAAAGTAGGCACAGTACAGAGGCTAATATAGTTCTTTGTGTGTTTTCTCATACCCATTCCATGTTTGGTGTATGTGTGCCATGTGCACCATTGCCAGATATTTTTCCTTCAGTAGTATCCATTGGGCCGGTTCTAACGCCCTCTGGAGCTGCGCACTTATGCACTGGTAGAAGGGGCGCCAATGGCAACGCACCCTCTCGGTTCCTTCTTACCACCCATCACCATCGTTGGAACGACTCTTCTTGCTCTGGCAAGGCTTGCTTCCCAGAGGTTCGTAGTTATCTTAGTTTACTGTATATAGTGTTTTTTAATTAGTGTTGGTGTATATAGTAAGTGTAAATAGTTCCTGTTAATGGGGGACTTCTTTGCCCCAGGAGCCAGGCGTGCCTCAGTTCCTGGGCTTCAAGCTTTGTGCCTCCTGTGGCAAATCGATGCCAATGAGTGACCCACACTCCAACTGCTCAAAAGTGCTTGGGGGGAAAACTCACGTGAGAGACAATTGCAAGATCTGTCGGGACTTTAGACCCTACAGTAAAAACAACAGAGACATGATGCTGAAGTCTATCCTCATGGGATCCTCCTCAGATCAGTCTCAGAGCCGAGCTGGTCCAATTTAGCGCCGAGTACTTCGGTGTCAGCGTGAAGTGCTCCCCAGGCACCATTCTGAGAGGGTGCATGGCCAGCGGCGCCTTTTATACCAGTGCATGTGCACGGGCTCCAGAGAGCACTAGAGCCAGACCGAAGGATACCACTGAGGGAAAAATCTCCAGCAACAGTGTATGCAGCATGCACACACCTAACTTGGAATGGACTCGAGGAACACATCTCAAAGAACAACAATTACAAAAGATAGTAACCATTTTAGTTTAATTTTATATGGCATGGGAACATGTGAAAACTAATTGGGTGATGATTTGATGTGTGAATTGGTTCCCATAAAATTAATGCCAGAGCCACGCATAAATGCATTGTACTGGGTAACTTTTCCCACATAGCTTTGTCAGTGTGTTTCAGTTTTGACTTACAGTACACTGGCAATTCAGTGTCTTAATCCTGGCTTTGTTTATGAACCCCAAGTAAGAGGCGGTGCTTTGTAGGTTCTGCCCTTGGAGCAGACTACAAGGCAGATTGTGAACAATCTGGTTCCCCCTTCTTCCAAGAGAAAGTACCCCTTACCACGTTTTTAGTTGGTGTCTTGTATTTCCTCCATTATGTTGGTATAATGTGCTAGCTAGTGCATGGGGGGTGGCAGGATAGAGCCAATAATCTGCTCACTTCCATCCCCATCTCACTCTTTTAGAGTGGGAGATAACAGCCCCATGGAGGCTATACTGCTACCTGCAATCTGGGTATCTGGTTAAGGGGGTCCTCTAAGCATATTCCTTGTGCAGTCACGCAAGCCAATGTACAGTCTAGCCCAAGTAATTATCTTTAATTATAGATCGCGAAGTGCACAGAAGTGTGATGCTATGATGTGAGCAAGCTCTCAGCTCATTACAGCAGCATATACAGTATATAATATAAACACATATACATATAATCATATAATATATACATGTATAAACATATAAGTTTATATGTATATGATGTTTACATGTATAAATATATCAAGAAAATATAGTCTGATATCTTTAAAGTATTGAAAATTAAAATTATGTTTAAATAAAAAACTTGTCATCTTTTTCTTCAATATTTAATGCATTTGTTTGAGTATGGGTACTGTAAATGATATTTCTGTCATAAATATATGCCAAATGCTGCAAATCCTTAACCTTCTAACTCAGTTACTAAGCATGCTTAGTCTTTATTCAGAAGAATTCTGTGGCATGAATAAAGACCTCACACTTGATCCACATTGCAGATATTTTTTCTTTTGATAACAGTGGAAAATGTAGTGTACCTGCATTACCTTCAGTGCAACTTAGATTGTAAGCGTGTAAGGGTAGGGACTGTATCTTGTATGTTCAGTACCATGCCTTACAAAATGGGGTTGCAATTGTGATTAGAGGTTTCAGGCACTGAATCTGTACAAATATTATCAATAGAGCATTAACACTTTTCACGCGGTAAAAATCAGGCTTCAGATTCAATTCTGATTATATTTTTTCAGCTATTTTCTTTATTTTGTTGTATAATTTCCCCTTCGCTTCTACCTACTGTTAAAAATTAACATTTAGTTTCTTATGACTCAGTATCTCTCCCTAAAGTATGACAAGTATTTGAAACTTATCATAAAAGAAAACATTTAAAAGAACCAGGAAGAACTACTAATTAAAAGCTGTATATAGTGTTAAGGCCACCTACTTGTTTGATTTATTGAGCTTCTCAAGCCAGTCTTAACCGTTTTTCCCTACTGTCTTTTACTATTGGAGCTGGACTTTTTTTGAAGTGAAAGCGACAGGTGCAACCACGCATTACTTCTCTCCCATCACTGGCCAGGCTACTACCTAAAATTTGGTGATGAGTGGAAGTACACAACAAATGAAACCATCTGCCATCCCCAACAAACAAGCCAATGACCCACTGTTCAGGACAATAAGGGTGCCAAAAGAGTCAGGCTCTTGACAAAGTTCCTGCTGGGTTTCATTTAAGTAGGTTAGACCAAACCTGAGAACCTTCTACAGACGCTGTCAACACACATTTTGGTATATGATCTCTCACAGGCCTGTCATACAGAGATCAAAGAAGCTTTTAATTTGTGTTTAATCACTCCTTGAAAAACCATACACCATATCCTGCACTGGGTATTGTATAGAACACCAGATAAGCGAGTTTTTCTCATCTGAAGCAAATTTCAACTCTTTCAGATGCTAAATAAGAAAATGTATATTGTTTCTTGTATGTCATTTTTATCTTTTAAGTATTACAATTAAGAATAGCTAAGATTTCAGGTTATTTAGAAATTAAACATTTGGGTTTTTCTCCTTGTGTTGATTTCATTTGCAGTAGCATGGGTTTAAAAGGTGTTTTGACAAATGTTTTGCTAGAATGTATTTAGTCTAATTATCCATTTGACCTAAATTCCAGTATTTCACAATTAGCAATAGTTTCCAAAGAACAATGATATGTTAAGGATAAGAAGTCTAGGGTTTGTTGTTGTTGTTTTTTTTTTTGGTAAGAAAAGTGTCCCAAAAAGGTAGTTTGGGTCAGCTGCTTAGTTAATATATAAATGCACATATCTGAAAAGATATGGTCATCTGTCACTCAAACAGATGTCACCCAATAAACTGAATTAACAGTTTTTAGGTTTATAGGCCGACATCTGTTTCAATGGCAGATGTCAGTGCAGGAATGGTGCTACGTATATTTATTTCTGAAGTGCTAATATAAGAAATTCTTTTCAAAAGTATACAGTATAGAACACTTTGGAAGAATTCCAAGATTTTAAAATTCCCAATTGTAATAAATTAGGTTAATGAAGAAACATTTGGCAGTCTTGGCAATGTGACCAGATTAGAGGATTGTAAAATTGCCGCTCTGACCAGTTTGTGAGCCACTGTGTCTAGTCATAACATATTCCTATTGATTAGCAATGGCTGACATTTCAAAATGGCTGCATAGAAAAACGATGTTTTTTTTTTTCCAGTTTGGAATTGCTAGCAAATTTTTGTTAAAATGTCAAAACAAGATCTATTTAGCAATTGGTGATGTACCTTTTATATGATACGCCAATCACAATTACAGCCTTTAAAAAGGCATTCTAAAATGTCTGTTGTATTATCAGTGGAAAGCTGTGCTTGCGGTGCTTCAGCATGTAAGCTACAAAAATAAAAAGAGATTAACTAAAGATGAGGTAGGCCCTCAGACATGCATATACCAACTTTACTGTTTTCAGCAGCTGCCTGACTGAGAGCAGAATTTGTTCCCCTGGCACTGCTGCTGCAAACCCTTGAGCCATGTGTACAACTTCACTCAACTAAAATTATACATATCTTTAAGTGTTTGCAAGATTGGAGATTAGATATTGTGTGTTTTTTACATTGGGAGCAGAACAGAAGCAATATCAGCCCTCCAAAGCTGTAAATCATGCTGTCACATGCCAAGGATAAAATCCATCTTGGTATCCAACTAAAACATCTACATTAAGTTGCATTATTGTATTTTCTAGATTCTAGAGTGTAGAAAATATTATAATCCAACTTTTTAGCAAGGTGTTGTAAATATGTAAGTTATCAATCACAAACTTCTGTACAGTGTGTATATTAATCTCAAGGTGCTGACTAAGGGTACAAAAGCAAGGAAATTAAAGTTTAAAACTATCGCTTCCTACTTTATTATATACCTCAATAATGTTACACACACTGAAAGTCTCATATTATTACTCCAATGCAGTACCTAAGAAAGAATGCAGAATTAAATCTGAATAACTTTAATTTTGATAGTTTAGATCCTTTTCTTTAACATGGATACATATTTAACTTTTAAAAAGAATGTTAAATCTGTGCATGTGTTTTACATTTTTCTTGCCCATATTTTCTTGATGACACTCAGTGTAATGTGTAGCTGATGAGTACAATGCTTAAAGCCTTTTTATTTTGTGTGCAGGCAGGGCCGGCTCTAGGTTTTTTGCTGCTCCCCCACCCCCCAGGGCTTTTGGGGGGGAGGGGGCTTTTACACGTGTTTGCACTTTGCAGTTTTGATTTGACTGTTTAAAATTGTTTAAAAAATGAAAACAGAGAATTTGTAGTTAGTGAAATAAAAGAATTTCCTACTAGTAAAAAAGAACAGGAGTACTTGTGACACCTTAGAGACTAACAAAGTTATTTCAGCATAAGCTTTTGTGGGCTACAGCCCACTTCATCAGATGAGCTGTAGCCCACAAAAGCTTATGCTGAAATAAATGTGTTAGTCTCTAAGGTGCCACAAGGACTCCTGTTCTTTTTGCGGATATAGACTAATATGGCTGCTACTCTGAAACCTTTCCTACTAGTGTAATTTTAACATTTAATTTTAACAAAACCCACCTGGCCCAACTCTTACCTTGCTGCAGATCTGGCCTGAGGTGGATTCATCTCCCAACACCGTCGCTCCCAGGGCCAGGGGTTGGAGGGGCTGCTGCTGAATCCCAGCCCCGCTCATCCTTCATCTTCGCCTTGGCCCTGGCACAAGCTGAGCTCAGCCCGGGCTGCCACTCTGCTCCCCTCTAGCAGAAAGTGGCACAGAGGGGATGAGGAGGAGGACGCAGAGGCGGGGACAAGCCGAGTAGGAGCGGCCCGCCTGGGCACCATGTTCCCCCCATCCTCTACAGCTGGAGCAGGGCTGCGCTACTGGCTCCCACCTGGGGGGATGGGAGTTGGCCGCTGAGTGTGCGAGAGCAGCAGGGACAAGCTAAGGAGGAGTGGCCTGTCCTCTGCAGCCGGGGAAGGGCCATGCTACCGGTTCCCGCCGCTCTTCTGCAGTCAGCAGCCAACCCCACCCCCCACCCCCCCAGGCAGAGCCAGTAGCATAGCCCTGTCTCGGCTGCAGAGGATGGGCCACTCCTTAGCTTGTTCGCGCTGCTGTTTCTCGGTCAGCGGCCACCTCCCACCCTCCCAAGCAGGAGCGGGTAGCGCGGCCCTGCCTTGGCTGCAGAGGACGGGCCACTCACTCCTCCTCGGCTTGTCTCTGCTGCTGCAAGCCAAGGAGCGGCCCGTCCTCTGCAGCCGGGCAGGGCCGCGCTACCGGCTCCCACTGCTCTTCCGTGGTTAGCAGCCACCTCCACCCCCAGCTGGGAGCCGGTAGCACGGCCCTGCCCCGACTGCAGAGAACGGGCTGCTTCTCGACTTGCAGTGGCCTGTCCTCTGCAGCTGGGCAGGGCTGCACTACCGGCTCCCACCTGAGGGGTCGGTGGTGGCAGCTGCCTGCAGGAGAACGGCGGGACAGGTTACCCACTCAGCGGCAGAACAACAGGCTGGTTACTGCCCCCTGGGGCAGTCAGGATCCAGCCGAGATGCCGCTTCTGGTATGAGCTGGGGCCCCAGTATTACGCCGCCCCATATATTTTGCCGCCCTAGGCACCTGCTTGTTTAGCTGGTGCCTAGAGCCGCCCCTGTTTGTGTGTTAAAGTAATATGTCAGTACTACTTATTCTGCTGGTTATTGCAAGAATGTCGGTGTTTGAGGAAAGCTTTTAGAATTAGTAAGGTGATTGGTCTTTAATTCTTTGTCTTTTTGGTGAGAGGTGCATTATTCCAACTTTGTGCAATATTCCTTTGTTCCATGACTACTCTGAATAATTTTATTAACGTGGCAAAAGGTTGTCCTCTTTCCTTTAGAAAACCATTTACGGCTTTATTGCTTTCTGATGGTTCCCCATCTTTCCTTATTGACATCAGGTAGATGTTTTTCAGAATGTCTATTTCATTAATTCAGTTAAAGGTTTTTCTTTTGATTAATTTATCTTTCTAAACTGATATTTAGAATGACTTTGTTCACTGCAGAAGTCTTTGGGGTTTTTACATTTTTCTTTTTAAAGGAACATTGTCAGGTTAATAATAAATACCAGTACTTTGCTCTTATATAGCACTTTTTCTTGAGTAGATCTCAAAGTGCTTTACAAAGGAGATCAGTATCATTACCCTGCTGTATAAAAATCATGTATTTTAAAAATCAAACTTTCACTGTTTGTGTTACTGAGAAAACTGGAGCTCATTGGCATTGAAGTAGTTTATTTTTCTTCATTTATGCTGTTTAAATTTTCTTTTTGGGTTGTGCCCTAGGAGAAAAATGAAAGCTGAATTAATTTTCAAATTTGTTTCTCGTAATTTCAGTCTGGTTCTCTTTCAACTGTTCAGTGTTGTATGTTTGGGTTGCAAATGCTGCAGGAAGATGTTTAAATCTACCCAGACTTCTATTTGAGCAAACAGAAAAAATCATGAAACTATTTCTGTTTGTTTAGATGTTTAACAGATCCTAAATATTGCATCTAAATTACATGAAATTGACTATGAGGCATCTATATTCATTATAAAGAAGCAGTAAAGAGCACAAAAACTTTTTTTCTTTGTCTTCATAGTTCATTTCTAAAAGCACCAGGGGAACACTGTAAATTACGTTGTTTTAGTCTGATCCAATGCTCATTGAATTCCATGGAAAGAGTCTTGTTGACTTCAGTGGGTTTTGGATCAGGCCCATAAAGCATGGAGTTCAGATTACAAAATTTGGCTTGGTAAACAGCCATTAATTTTTGAGACAAGGTGAATGAGGTAATATCTTTTATTGGACCAACTTCTGTTTGTGAGAGAGTCACGTTTTTGAGCTATATAGAGCTCTTTTTCAGGTCTGGGAAAGGTAGTAAAGTGGTACTTTTTCCAGAGCTGAAGAAGACTTTAGTGTACCTCAAAAACTTGTGTCTTTGACCAACAGACGTTGATCCAATAAAAAAATATTTCCTCACCCACCTCTTCTCTCTAATATCTTGGTACCAATACAGCTATAACTATACTGCAAACTTTACATTTTTACTTAAAAAGCCAGATTGTCCAGAGATGCTTTATCACCTCAGGTAGAGGGATAAAACATGTAGTTTGTATTATCAAAAATGCTATATCAGTAAATCTTTTATGACATATCCTAGGATTTGCCTCTGCTATTCTAGAAGTAGAGTGCAAAATTTGCTAGTGCTAAGACATCATCAGTAACACTGGGACCAAACATAAAGTCCCCCTTGTATGTGAAAATAGCAATCACTGAGTGAGGTTTCATCAGTGAAACAGTATTATTTAGTATATCTTAATCAGCTTAATACTTGTAAATAAGCTGTAGAGTTAGTGACTTTAAATTGAAAAGGAGAATGTTTGATTAAAAATGATAAATTGATTCTCAGTAAGATGTGTTCTGTTCTATTCTATATATTCTTATACCACCCTTACTACTGTAAAAGCAGCAAAGAATCGTGTGGCACTTTATAGACTAACAGACGTTTTGGAGCATGTATCTGATGAAGTGGGTATTCATCCACGAAAGCTTATGCTCCAAAACGTCTGTTAGTCTATAAGGTGCCACAGGATTCTTTGCTGCATTTACAGATCCAGACTAACACAGCTACCTCTCTGATACTTACTACTGTAGTCTTTGAGAAACTTCCTGCAGTGAATTAAGCAATGTGATTAATATCTGTCAGGTGATTTGTTCTCTCGTCCTCTCACCTGGGGGAGAAAAGTCTGTTCAGTGTAGAGCTTAGTTTTGGCACGGTTTTGGTTTTGTTTGTAAATGTACATGCCGCTGTCTGTTTGTATTGGAAAAGTCAAGGTCTAAGGAGGGTGGTAAGATTTGTGATGTTTCTTTAGTTCCTTTTGGAGTTCATTCCACAGTCTTTGTCTGGTCTCTCAGAATTCTCTTTCTCTTTAACAAATAAGCTTTACCCCGGTGGAGCAGAATTGCTATCCACAGTCTTCATTCCAGATCTTAGTTTAGGCAATCGTTTGGACATGCTAGGCTCAGGCCTTTGAGCACTTCGAAGATAAGGGCAGAGAACTCAACTTGATATTCTGTGGGAAGCTGGTGTAAAGAGCAGAAGACGGATTTAATGTGATCACGGTAACCCATGTTGCTGAGGAGATGTGCTGTAGCATTCTATACTAGTTCATTTCCTAGGAGCTGATGGATTCATACCTCGCAATATTATAGTGGGGTAGTCCAAACAGGAGGTGACAAAGACTTTCACCACCACAACAAAAATTCTTTTTTTATGACATCTAATTTTATTGCTCCTTAGAAATAAACAGTGTTTAAAAATTGGTTTGTACGTTAACCTCATTTTGCCTGGTCATTGTGCATCTGACAAAACTCTTCTAAAACAATGTTAGGAAACTGGATCTGGAAAATGATTTTCCAACACAGTTTTTAAAATAATTGCTTGGCCCACAGTGAAAGGCAAACAATGTTTAATTTTCAGAGGGGTAGCCGTGTTAGTCTGGATCTGTAAAAGCAGCAAAGAATCCTGTGGCACCTTATAGACTAACAGACGTTTTGGAGCATGAGCTTTCGTGGTTGAATTCCCACTTCGTCGGATGCCGAAAGCTCATGCTCCAAAACGTCTGTTAGTCTATAAGGTGCCACAGGATTCTTTGCTGCTTTTACAATGTTTAATCTGTATTCCGACAAACTGTTTTTATGTTAGTGTTTGGGTAAAACTTCAGGTTGGATTGTCATCTGCAGTGAAATACCTACACTGCTGGCATACTTCATTTTATACAAAAATTGTGTCTGTGTACAGTATTTCTCAGCAGTTGTGGTTATAACATGATTTGGCCACTCCGTCCTAACATCCACTGTTGTGATCTTTGATGTAGGAGACTGGAAGGTTAATCACAAAATTCTAAAAGTCCATGCCTCTATTTTGTGCAGCTACTGCTCTATTTGAGAGAGAAAAAAAATGTTGTTTAGTAGGTTGAATGGATTTTGCTTTTGGTATTTGATTAGCATTGCTTTCTGCTGTCTCTCTTTAAACTGAGTTGGTTCAGTTCAAAGCTGATTTGGTGCTTTGGATCACGAGGTTTTGCACAATAGATTGAGTTGCTCACTACTTTCACATAATAAAATATCGGGTCGTTTCAGTAACACTTTTAAAGAACAAATTATGTGTGTGGGGGGTGTGTGTGTGTAGATTTACCTTCACTGAAGTAGTGTGAGAAAGCTATTTAAGAATATATAGAGTAGCACAGTGTCCAACTGAAACTATGTTGGAAATTTAAATATGCAAAATGTAATTATGTAGATGGAATTTGGCAAGGAGACAAGGGTTAAATGCCCTTACTAATGGAAAAACATTCCTATCTATTTTTTACTGCTGTAATTCCAGAGTAGCTTAATATTTGATTGACTCTGTAGCTTAGTTTAATTAGCATTGATACTTTGGGACTCATCTCCTTTTTTCCTGTCAGAGGGCAGAGGGAAGGTTGTATAGACATTTTTAAAAATACTTGTTTTTAACATTATTATTGTGAGAGAGCTTTGAAGAGCTGATTCTTGTATTTTGTCCAGAAGGCAGAGAGTTCCAAAGCTGGGAGACAGCTGCAAGAAAAGCTGTCTCCTCTTGCAAGTTTCATCATTGTTGTTGATAAATCCATTGTTCCTGAGGAGTGCATCTGCCATGGAAGGTCCTGGCTGCCAAGGGAAATAGTCCCCGAGATAGCCTCGTCCCCAACCTGTTAAAAGCCTTGAAAATCAGGATCTGAACTTAAAATTTGATCTGGTGTTCATTGGAAAGCCAATGTAGTATCCAGAAGATGGGGGTGATGTGCTCATGTGGGCATATCACCCCATCATGGTGGGCAGGCTGATGCATTTTGCAACAGCTGGAGCTCTTTCAGGGGTGTTTCATTCTCTGGTATGATACGCTGCAGTAGACTGACCTGAGCAGATTTTCATGACCCACTTGAATGTGTTCTGTACTGCCATTTATGCTGTTGCTGGTGCATATGTGCTGTTGCTAGAAAACCAGATGCAGGTTTTAAAGGTTTAAAATTATCCATGAACAGTCGATTGTTCAGAACTGTAGATTAATTTAGGCTTTGCTATTAGATGGAGTATATTAAGCCCTGAATAGAGAGGACACTCAGAACTCAGTATGTGTATTGAAAGGAGATGGTGACAGGTCGGTATCAGTGAAGTGAGTTAAGTGGCTGCTATTGCCTCCTCACCTTTCTCACCAGGACCCTGTTGCCATTAGGGGTTATCATGTTAAATTTGTATATAATAAAGTTCTGGCCTTTTGGCCACATTTTGAATAAATGTGTTTGTCTGTTCTCACTGATTCCTGCTTCAGCAACTGTTGTGAACTCTTAAAAAATGCTATGAGTTTTAAAGGGTGAAAAACAAAAGGTTTTATTTATTTTAATCTTAGTAATAAAGTTTTTTATTTTTTTAACTCAAATTTTAGAGCAAAATCAGCAATTACTGATTTTAGGATTGGCTTACTATGTCGTCCCTGGGGAACAGGATTTTCAGGACATTAAAGTTGTTCTCTTAATACTTAATTTTTTTTAAAGCATACATGGTGATGATTAAGGCTATGTTTTAGTCATGGATATCTTTAGTAAAAGTCATGGATGGGTCACGGGCCATGGATTTTTGTTTACTGCCCATGACCTATCCATGATATTTACTAAAAATACCAATGAATAAAACTTGGGAGGGGGGACTGCCCAGGAGCCCGATGGGTGCTGGGGGCGGCCCAGCTGCTTGGAGGTGGGGTGACCAGCAGCGTGTGGCCCAAGACACCCGCTGGTGCTGGGGAGAGAATTGGCAGGGCCAGCAGGCTCCCTACCTGGCTCCGCGCCTCCCACCCCCAGCAGCAGCAGAGTTTGGTATGGGAGGGGCAAGAGACTGGAGCACGAGGCACCACGAGACTGGCTCTAAGCAGCACTTACCTGGGGGGCTCCCTGGAAGCGGCAACATCCCCCTCACTCAACTGTTAGGTGGAGGCATGACCAGGCAGCTCTGCGCGCTGCCTCTGCCTGCAGTCATTGCCCCCGCAGCTCCCTTTGGCTATGGTTCCCTTAATAAATACTGATTTAAACACTCTTTGCATTCTGTACTTAGAAGTAGAAATACGTGTGTGTTTGAACTAGCTTTTAAGAAATCAAATGCTAAACACAGCATCTATTAACCATGCCTTTTTTTGTTTGGTTTAGAAATGATGCTTATTCTAAATGTGGAATTTATATTTTCTTCTTTTTAGGTGGGAAAGCCCCATTTTGTTTCAGTGTAGGGAAACAGTATTTTAAATAGATAAGCATTCAATATAATGGGCTTAGTGGCAGCCCTGACCTAATCAATTCTAAAATGCATTTTGTGGGTGCAGAGAAGACTTGAAGAGAGGTGCTAGAGTTGACTTTCTTTTAAAAATGTGCAGAGATTTTTAAATATTAAACCTATTTACATAATTTTCATAGATGTTTAGAGGAATTCTCTTTCCCCCAAATTCTGTAACTTAGGCTGTCTACTTTTAAATAAGCACATTTATAATCATGCACCTCAGTTCCATGATGATTGATTAAATAGAACCAGATCCCTCTCATTTACTACAGTAAACCTCATGGAATTCAGGGCTAATTGCAAAACTAAGTTTAAAATTTAGCAGGATTGCTTAGCCACTTCTCTCCTCTCTGCCATATGTTGTTGTTGTTGTTTGTTGTTGTGATTGTGGTTAATTTCTGTTAACAGGTGGTAACTAATATCCAAGAATCAGGGGGAACTGGATGAGGGCAAGAGGAGTTGAAGTTTTACAGCCTTTTCATGTCTAACATAAAATGTCTTTTTGATTGCTTAATTTTACAAGTAGGCCTTTTTAAAAGTAAAGGTATTGTGTATCCCTCTGACTGCAGCCACAGCTGACCCTGCAAAAGTTTCAACTCCTCTACTGGACTCTGCTGTTTCCATGGAAATGGATGTCAGAGCAGCAAAAATAGAGGAGGGGGCAGGAAAAGAGGGGTTTTTAATGACCATCTCCCAAAATGGTGATTTTTAAAGATCCTTTTCTCCAATATTTCTCCCTTTTCGTAGGTGTTGTGGATTTAGGGAGGGTAATGTGACCTGACAAATCCTCACTGCATATTAGATGCCTGTACAATTAAGCCTTTGTAAGCTAATTAGATTAATCTTTCTAATGCCTATTTAATTTATAGGCATACACACAGAATCCATAGTTGTAAAATTTCAGGTTTTGCACACAGTAAGATATATCAGAATCAAAGCATATAAGAGGTTTCCTATACCATTAGAATGCAGAAATATATCATATGTATCATGTAGGTTTCCCTATGTATTTGTAAAATACCACACCTTTTTCAGAAATTTTTTTTAAAACAAATACTCTAAACAAAATGTTTGTCTGCCCTTCTTAATGAGTTAGTATTTTTAACGGGAATGTTGTGCTTGAAAGCTGAGGGCTTGTTTACCCACATATTACTTACCGCACAGGCAACAGTATCAGTACAGTTTTACTCCCAATGCGCTGAAAATAGTTTTTAAGGCTGATATGGAGAGACCCACTTCAAGAGGTGATAGGCTAGTAAAGTGAGTATTCTCACTGCCTCCCTAGCCTCTCTTCTGAGACTGCCAAGGACGAACTGTGATTGATGATTTTTGTAATAGGAAATCCTGTCCATAAGAGCTAGAATTGGACTTTCACCTCACTTAACAAGGTCAATAAGCAGCTATCAGATAAGCTCTGACTTGTACATTTTTAGCAGATGAGGAAAGGCAAGATTATTTTTCTTTTTTTGAAAAGGACATTTTTAAAGTTTGGTTTGATTTCAAGATCATCATGAACAAATCACTGTTAGAAGGTGGGTTTGTGATGTGATAATGCCTCTAATCACTGCACATTAGGTTAGTTAATTTACATATTGCAACACTGCTGGTTAAAATACGGTACAAATTGTCTGAGCTTTTTCTCACATTTTAAGGAAAGGCCATATTTCACAGCTGTGGTGCTCACACACTGAAATTTGCACTCAGACAACACAACATGAAATAAGAGTTTCGCTATTTGGTGATGAGAGATCTATTTTTTTCTTTTCCGTGTGGCAGTCCCAGTAGAATCTATTAACATGTACTACATAAATTGGCAGTGAAGTGCAGAAGAATTCCAGAGGCAGTTCTTATAACACAAGGTTAAAATTAGATACATGTGCAGTAGATGTGGCATTAAGATACTCTCTGACGTACAGCAGCCTTCTTTGTAGCTATGAGCTACTTGCACCAAATCTGATTAAAGACCGTTGAAAGATTCACATTGACTTCACTGGGAGGTTGGATTAGAGCCTGTATAAACAGATGACAAGTGAAGAAAATTACTGATTTGAAATACAGATTATATAATTCTCACAACCATTTTGCTTCTATTCCTGCTAGTGCAACTGTGGAATTGTTTTATATGTAGGTGTTGCAGTGAAACAGGTGTGATCTTCTGCCAGATTTTTCATCTATGGAAATTCATATTTTTGGGTCAGAACAAGAGTGGGTTAATCATTCAGGATTTTCTGCAATTTCACACCAAGTGTAAATGGATTGTAGGAGTAGGATATCACAGGTTAAATCTGAGTCCGTCAGATCACCTTAGGGTTGCCAAAAATGAACACCCTTGCTTTACTCCCTGCCCCGCCTCTCCTCTGAGGCCCCGCCCCTACTCATTCCATTCCTCTTCCCTCTGTCTCTCGCTCTCTTCATCCTCACTCGCTCGCTCATTTTCACTGGGCTGGCGCAGGGGGTTGGGGCACAGAGGAGGGTGAGGTCTTTGGCTGGGAGTGTGGGCTCTGGAGTGGGGCTGGAGATGAGGGTGCATTAGGGTGCGCCAGGCTGGGACTGAGGGGTTTGGAGGGCAGGACAGGAATTAGGGCTGTGGCAGGGGGTTAGGGTGTGGAGGGGGGAGCGTGCAGGCTCCAGGCAACGCTTACCTCAGTTCCTGGAAGCAGCAGCATGTCCCCCCCGGCTCCTATGCGGAGGTGTGACCAGGTGACTCTACACGGTGCGTGCTGTCTTGTCCGCAGGTGCCGCTCCCGCAGCTCTCATTGACCATGGTGGCTCTTGGCCAATGGGAGCTGAGGAGCTGGCACTGGGGGCGCAGAGCACATATAGGAGCCAGAGGGGGGACATGCTGCTGCTTCTGGGAGCCGCGTAGATAGGGAGCCTGGTCTTAGCCCTGCTGCGCCACTGACTGGACTTCTGCCGCCGGAGTCCCTTTTGAACTGGGTGTTGCCTTTGAAAACAGGACACCCTAGATCACCTGTGCTGGCTAGAATTGGAGCACTAGGGCAGAATCTCTTGGGACAAGTAAATGTAAGGGTAGGCCAAAGACTCTGAAAAACTGTTTTCCCATTATGCACAATATCCATTATCTTAATGGTATTAACTTACATAAAATGCCTACATGTCTGAGACAAACACTGTCACTAAATCTTTAAAATCTACAAATTTGCATTTGGAAATGCCTCCTGTCCTGAGTGCTTCTAAAAGTTCAGATAGAACTTTTGGATCAATTGTTTTATCACATATCAGATCAGTTACATGGACCTGATGCTGAGCGTATTGTATGATACACCATTTTGTTGAGTGAAATATGTGTGATTCTACTCTGAAAAGTGACTACGATTTCTTTATTTCAAAGCATTCTGGGATCTTGTATACCAGTGAATGTCGGGTCAGAGTTACACAGTTTACAAGTAAGGTTTTTTTCCTTCACATTGCAATGCTGCAAACCCATTGTGGAATGTGAAATTAAGCCATGTTCTTTTTAGGTCACATATCACCACTTATAAAAATTCTGCAATCAGATTTTGGTTATTAATAATATTTTCTGTAGCAAAAAAGAGAGCATGATGCTGTGTAATACAGATGGAATTTGATTCCTTGCCCTACAGAGTTTACAATCTAAGTCCCCAATCCTTGCCAAAGATACATGCTGTGGAACTTTGCTTGTTTAAATGCAGATTTAAAATTAGTGATTTAGGTCTTGAGACATTATTTGGGGTTTTCTGTTGCCCAGACTCCAAATGAGCAACCTCAAAAGCCCATCCATATATGTTCTAACTCTGTGAGAGTATAGCAGGTGTTCATGCAACACTGAGCTTCCCAATAATATAGTATCTAGTCAACTCCTTGCACCATCCTGCAATAGAAGAATTGGTTGTACCAATTGCATCTTCTAAAAAACCCACCTCATGTTTATAGATAAAATGTTCATTTTTCTCTTTGCAAAATTGTTTGTGTGCTTGAATTTTCCAGTCTAAATACTTCAATGATCTTTCTTCCTATTTAAAAAAAAAAAAAAAAAAAAGTTTGCAAAAACAGCCTAGTACTTATGTAACCGTCAAATAATAGAGCATTATGTATGTATAATGCAAAAGGAAAAAATTAGGCTCTGATCCAGGAAAGCATTTAGTTGTATACATAACTTTAAGCATATGATTACTCCAGTGAAGTTTGGATTGGGCCTCTCGTGAGGAGACTGCAACAGAAAGTTAACTCACCCATAAAAAAAAAAAAAAAAAAAAGTTTGCAAAAACAGCCTAGTACTTATGTAACCGTCAAATAATAGAGCATTATGTATGTATAATGCAAAAGGAAAAAATTAGGCTCTGATCCAGGAAAGCATTTAGTTGTATACATAACTTTAAGCATATGATTACTCCAGTGAAGTCAATGGGAGTACCTTAGTGCTTAAAGTTCTGCACATTATGAAGTTCTTTGAAATAAAAATCTGTTTCCTTATGAAGTCTATAATCTTGCAAACTCCCAAGAAGCTACTACTACAAAGTGAAAAGAACTTACAAAATTACCAAAAAAAAAATTCATAATGGTGATTACTATGACATAAATTTAAACTAATCAATCTTCTTACTCTGTTTGACATCAAGAAAAATAAAGTTCTCACACAGTTTATAGCTGTAACTTCAGAAGTCTAATCTTAGATTTTTCATAGTTGTACTTTTTGCTTTTTTCTTATTCTATAAAGTTAAATACATTCTGTTTTCGAAGTTATGGTGATTTAAAACAACCACCTACTTATACAAAGTCCATTTGACTCAAGTTGAGAAAAAGATATTAACTGTAATTGAAATAACTGTATTGGAAAATTATTTGTTTCTACATTTCAGATATCTGTAGTTTAAGTTTACAATAATTTCTTTCTTTTAAATAGGCAATGTCACTTAATGTAAGTTAAATAAAACATGTTGAACATAAAACAATCTAATATTTTGATCTTATATTGTACACAGAAGTGTGTAATTTTACCTACTTATACTGAATTTTAAAAGCTTAGCTCATAAATTTAATTTTTTTACTAGTCTTTGGTTGCACTTTGATAAATAAATAGATCATCTAAGATTCAGTAGGCCAATTGCAGCATAATAATAGCTATTCAGAGGCAATTAAACTGCTTTTTTCATGCCGGCATGTGAGCGCGCCCTTTCACAACCTTCAACTTGATTCGTGGTGATTCAAAATTAACTTAAAAGTCTTGTTTGCTGACAGCTTAAAGCTTAATTGACTGAAAGCCAAATAGAGTGTGTTCTGTATTCAGCACTAGAGCTATTGATAAAGCCATGTGTAAATTGCGCATGTTGAAAGACACCGATTGGGCCCCCTGTTCTCGTATTAGCCCACAACTTAGCATTGCTGCACAGTCAGAATTGCTTTGTCAAGCTTTTTATCACATCAGGTTAACTCTCTCTGGAGTTCCTCCAGCAGCTGCAGTCTAGTATTGAGCTTCTGCAATACAGTAGGGCCTGTTATAATTTTGATGCTGATTTGTGGTTTCCTTGTTGATGGCTTTCTTTTGCTTTTACTTCTAAATAAATGTATTGGTAACGTCTAAAATGATATGTTCTGCATTTTTCTGAGTAAGATATATATACTAGTTTCTCATAATTAATACGAATATACAGATTTAAACTAGAAAGTGAAAAGCATATCCTATTGATTATACCGTTTGGAAGTGAAACCTAACTGGAGATTCAGTGCTCTGTAATCATAATAAAATATACATGCATATTAAACAATATTGGGTTAAAGAATCAAGAAATTGCTAAAAATGTACCTATTACTACTTGTGAATCTTAAAATATTTGTGCTGACATACTAGCCAATAATATTTAACTTTACATGTAAAGCTCTGAGTCCGTCTGTGTTTCCCCATATAAGATTCCATGCTTTAATATAACAGGTTAAATAATACAGAACTGTATAGTTGCATGTAATAGTCACATGTTTATATTAATAAAATATGTATGCATAATAGACCACAAAATTTCCTTGGGTTTTTACATTACACCTTTGCACAGGGCAAATAAATTCCAGGCCTTTCCCTCTATTTGTTACATATCCAATTTATTCCCATTGATATCACTGGGAATTTTGGTGTTCAAGGAATATAGAATCAGCTTTAAGAAAAGGCTGAGAATCTATCACTAAATATAACTGCTGTTTATTACTTTTGAGAAACTAGGTAGGTTGAACTGTAGCTACTTATGTAACTCTGAATTTCCCTTTCTTTTATTAATTTGCCAATCCATACTGTTAAATGATTCTAAATATATTTCTGCTATGCTTCCCTGTAGTGGTATTCACCTTTCCCTTTTTATGTCACAACTTTGGCACCCAATTTTTACTTTATAATTTTACCTTTTAAGTTTTTATTTGCATAGAGGTAAACATTTTCTTAAAATTAATTTACAGATACTATGATGAGACCCACTATAAAAATAAATACATCCTATTGTTTGTGTGTAGTAATAGTTGGATCATTTCACTGTCAAATTGATTTAATTAAGCATTTAAGATACTTAATGGAAACAGAGTAAAACAAGCCATGGAGAAATGTATTTTAATCATACTAAAATTGGGATTTTTTTAAAAAAAATTTATTTAAAATTTTTTTTCTGAAGCTGGATATGTCAAAATTATATGATGATTGCAATGTTGTTGTAGCTGTCTTGGTCCCAAGATAGTAGAGAGACACCCATCTTGTCTCTAAAATTGTATAATGACATCTGAAAGTATCCATTCTGCTGTTAACTTTTAACAGTTTTGCTTACAGGAAAAAATAAATTTTAATTTCTAAAAAAACATAGAACTTAGAATCTGATATGCTATATATCTTATTGATTTCCCTGCAGATCATGGCTATCTAATTTTACCTGCCTTCTCAATGATTCCTAGTAAGAACCTGATCTGTTCATAAAGAATCAGGATAGGTTGCAACTCATTTTCAAAACAACTATAATTTAAAATAGTTTTACTCTTACATTCCTTTTCAAGAAAGTAGTAATCACGTTTCAGTAAAACCACTGTGAATCTGAATTTTATATTTGAATGTTTTACCTGTGTCCAGAGAGATTTGATATTCAAGAATGAATTGCTTTTATTGTTCAAGTGATGAAGTTTTGGGGTTTTTTTGTTTGTTTTGCTTTGGTTTGGTTTTGGTTTGGGGTTTTTAAAATTATTTTTAACAGTTAATCTAACATATCTTTTAAAGCATTTAGGAAAGCATTTTTATTTTTTATTGTCTAGCTATTAACTACATGCAAACTAACTACTCTCTTTTCATACACACACATGCTGACAAGTGACCTTTAACTATTATTTTGTAATATTTCATTTCCTTGTTAGAGTTGTAGGTATTGATATTTCTAGCTGTGTTTTTAATGTAGCCAGAACTGATGCAATGGCAAGAAAAAAATATTATTGAGAAATTCCAGTATCAATGTACATGTACCTCATGATTCATTTTTCAATAGTCATATCAATTGAAATACTGTCACACTGTAAGAATATAATTTCATTAATCTGCTAATTCAAAAAGAAAACAGGACAAGGTATTCTAAGTGTGGTTACTCAAATATTTAACTCTGCCATTTCTTGTTTACTGTATGCTTAAATATACTATTAACTCTGCACAAGATATTGTTTAATTATTGCTATTTGTTAATCTTATAATTTATAGAAAATGCATTTTTATATATATATAGGTAGATATTTTTGTTTACTGTATTTTCTATAGTATTTTGCTGTTCACTGGACTATTATTCTGTACTGTAGCATTCTTTCAAGGAGCATAAAATGGATGAAGAAGATTCTTTCTCACAGAGCGTAGACCAGTGAAAAATTGTCCTAGACAAAATGGATTCTTTACAGTTTACATTGGGAAAGTAGGCCAGATTTCTTTTTTACTTTAATAGAAACAAAATAGAATTTCCTTTTATTTACAGTAGAACCTCATACTCAAAATATCCCAGTTCTGTGAGGCATATATTTTATGTATGTTATTCTATTTCTAATATTATTTTTATTGTTATGCAATTCTGTGAGGCTTAAGATTTTATGTATGTTGTTTGTACATTTATGCAGATGATATTGATGAAATAAGGTATAGATTTCTAACATATTACAGCACAATACTGAGAAATCTATGGAATTTTAAATGCTGCATACAGATGCACGATTTTATCCAGTAACTGAAATTACAAGATCATCATACAGTAAATATTTGTATAATTTATGAATTTTTATAATTTATAAATGTATGGTAAAATAAACAAATGTCAGCATAATAAATACAATACACAGGCACACTTAAATTAATTCTCAACTCATTAAATAAATATTACATTATACGGCTTTTAACAAAATTATATTAAACTAATGTAATGATCACTTAGTCAGACTTACCAATGAGAGATACACATTGCAAGGCATAATAATTAATCTGTGGTCTTGGATTTCAAACGTGAATAGGGAATTTCCAACACACGTACTTTCCAAATAAATTGTTGATGAGCAAAGAAAGGGTTCATTTAACTGGAAAGAAAACAATCAACTGTATATGTACATACCAAAAAGGAAACATTACGGCTTAACATGCTATTCTGAATTAAATAAATATTTTATTTTTGTTCCTTGTTTTCTATAGCTTGTTAGGGATAGCCAGTGCCCAACAGTAACAAACTCAGTATTTTGCAGTTAAAGGTGAAGTTAGTTTGTTGTGATTAGTATAGTGCATTCTCATTATAATTCAACAATTAAAGTCCAAGTCCGTGTTACCTGTAACAAAACAGGCAACAGAGTGAATCTGAATAGAAATCCATGGATAGATTAATACAGTTTTTAAAATCTCATCTGTCACTGGTCTAAATCTGAAGATTAAGGCAAACTGAGGTTAGGAAATGCTGAGAATGACTGACAATGTGCAATAAGATATGAAACAGTTTCAGCAAACTGTAAATATATGACTAAATATAAGATTACAAATAGTATTATATTTTGACAAGACAATATACAAATCATTTAATCTTCATGGATACCTGGAAGCTATGTGCATTCAGTGAAACCGTGCTATTCCAAGGTATGTTGTAACAAGGCCATAAGTTGTTAGAGAATGGTATAAACATCACTAAGTGCTAATGAGTACTTGGTAGTCTATAGTAATACTTTAGTGAATGCTGAACAAGTTTAGATGTTAAGCTTTTTAGGAAGAGTGAATGATGGCTAATGATTATTTAATGACAGATCCCTGGGCTGAAAGGCACTTAGGACTCAAAGTGTACTGCAAAGCCAATTTCTCAAAGCTTCAGACAGGTTTATTTGGTCTCACCTTGAATAAAACACTGTTGTATTGGTTTCATTGGTGTGGATTTAAACACATTATCAGCTTAGAATAGCAGCAGCTGCACCGCAGAAAATCAGTGTCTTAATTCTGATGGTTGCTGTTAGCCACTCTTAAATGTTTTGGTTACAGACTTATGACATTGCTAACAGATTTAAACTTGAATATTTCAATATTAACTCATTAATAAAGACATTGAATTTTGCAATCACATATTTCAAGGAGTCCATAATGAATAAGATGAAATGAGCTCACTAGAATCATAAGGATTTACAGATGGGTTCTAATCTCATACTAAGATTTCCGATCATACTTTTTATTAGTGAATGTCTATGCTGTTAGAGACAAAGCCCTTCAAATTAGAACTTTAAACTAAGGTACCTTCTGTTCATTTCTGGGGCTTTTTTGGTGGATGTAAATGATTGCATGATTGTTTTTGGAAAGAATAATTCTAGTATTCTGGTCAGTATTTCGTTTTACCATAAGATGTTTTAACATTCTGTGCTATGTTTGAGATGCTTCATTATGTAGTCACTATATTACTGGTGTCCAAATCATGGGCACCTCAAAAAGGCAAGTCATGCTGTTTAAAAAAATTCTGTTGTAAATGTTACAAAAAAATTCTTCTTTTTATTACTAATATAAATGGCTATTCTTGTTAACCATAGAATGTTACCTGCAAAAGAAAGATATTGCAATTTTCTGTACATTTTAAATGTTTAAATATAAAAGAACTGTACATGGTTTGAAATGAAAATTAAATAGAAAAAATCTTGACTTTTACAATATTATAGTATATTGGTAATATATTAAATATTGCCACTCTGTTACTCTTCCTTTTGGGGAAAAATATGCCACTGTCCTAATCTCATAACTAATGTTTCATAAACTGAATTTTTAAATGGTGTTTTGAGTGGTCTCAAGCTATCTAAATATGCAAATCTCCTTTCTAGAAATTGTATACCCTACCAACTGCAGAAAAGTTTAGTAAAATCAGTGAGATATTTTTCTTTAAAAACATGAAATTTTGCTTCTTATTTCTACATTGCCGAATGTGTAATATTTTAGTAGCCTCTATCTGTATATAAGACAGAGAATCATTAAAAACACTAATTAGATTTTTAAATTGAAGTGCTTGTACTTCTGCTGAGCAAGTTTATATGAAACGCACAAAATTCTAGAAGGTGTGCCACAGGAGTCCAACACTTTATAAACGACTACATGGTAAACTACTCTTTCACTCTTATTACCTACTGACCTTAATTATTATCTCAATGATATAGATAATTAAAAGACTGTTTAATAGCTAGACTGGTAGCTGTGTAGTTAGTGCATTAAACTATCGCATGAGACCCATGTTTAATGCACAGTCTTGATCCCAAGCCAGCCTAATATGGGGGGGCTATGAAAGTATCAGATCAAGGTGTTTCTGAGGAGGGAGCACCTCATATTGACCCCAGTTTTACAAGGACTGGCATAGATTTTTCTCCAGTGAGAATACAGTCCAGTCTCTTAATATTGGGGAAAGAAAGAATAAAGAAGTCCATTGATTGGCAGTAGAGGAGGAGAGTTCTCCATTGAGGGTCAAGGAAAAAAATAGTAGTTTACCCATTTAAACTTTTAACCTTTTATCATGCAGCATAAGCTTTTGAATGTGCTGTCACGACATGACAGATAGGTACACCCATATAAGACTTATGTTTACTACAGGTAGCCATTAAATGCTTAACAGTGCTAGTATATATTATCATTGTTGGGCTTCAGAGTTAACAGTCACTGAGAAGTTCCTCCCTCTTTTGTTGTTTGCTGTCAGGCTTCTAGATTCAAGATAGCACTGAAGTGGTTTGCATTCTAAACGTTACGGTGACAGTCAAGCTACAAACTAATTTAAAACAAAATTAGAAATCAAAAAAGTTATCATCATAATAAGTTGTATAGAAAACCAGTTCTGGAGATATCTCTGCGGACGCACTAATGGTCTCATTCTTTTCTCACTTGCACTGGTGTAAATATCAGTAAATCCATGGAAGTCTACATAATTACCCCAAGCTAAAATAGTTATAGGTAAGAGGAGATTCCTAACTCATCAGTATATGTTGGAATTTCCATCTCCATAGAGGGTTTTGCCCTATTTAACAGGTATTTGTTGTGTGCTCAGCCAAATAGAAAGCTGAAAGAAGAGAGGAATTGGTTGAAAGGAGCAAACTATACATATTTGTTTCTTCCTCCACCCCCATCCTCTATGCTGTCCCCCCCAAAAGTTGGGTGCCTAAGTTAAAGTTGCATGAAGGCAGCTTACCTTTCATATCCAGCACTTACTCAGCAGATCAACACACTGTGTTTCACAGACCTTGGCAGCATTACAAGGATGATATTTTCACATGACTGTTCTTTTACTATTTTTCCAGCGTTCAGTATTTGAGGTTTCTTGTTGAGAGATTTTTGTTTAGCATTAAGCATGTACATCTTCTGTTTGCATCTATCCCTTATTCTAAAAACCTTGTTCTGTTCTCTAATGATGCTGCAAGTAGCATATAAATGTGGTAAAGGAATTTTGAGAACTTGTTCCATATGTGTGTTTGGGGGTAAAAGTTATAAGTGGGAAGAAGTCACTAAATATCCTTGCCCCATTTCCTTAGAATGACCTTTTGCAAAATATGTGACGTGACACTTCTCAAGCATTTAAAGAGCCAGAATCTGAATTAATATGCATAGAACCTCATTTCTCAATGGTAGCAGTTCTTTGATGTCAGAATTCCATCTCACGGTGAAGCTGTACTGTAAATTAATATTGCACCAAGTTATTAATTATAATTCCACTGAGAGGTTGGTGCACAACAGGAAAGAGTCATTGAAATGGGAGGCTTAAACAGATTTTATGGGACCAAATTTATCCCTGGTGAAACTCATTGAGGCTCTACAACTAAGATCAATAGACAATTTTAATATAAATGTGAAGAACTTTAAAAAGTAGAAGTTTATCTCCATAATTAGGATAGTGGTGGTGTAGAATCCATAACAACTCTTAGGAGAAAGTAACACCTAAGAAAATGTGACAATGTATTTATTTTGACATCCGTATGTAAGTGACCCATATTACTTGGGACTTATGTAAGTATTGAGAGAATGATGTAAAATCTTGTGACAGCGATGGTGTTGATTCTTTTAAAAGTTTGAGCTTGTTTGGATTTCTAATCGGGCAATCTGGATATGATTAGTTTAGAAAAGAAATACGCAGGGTATTCAGGCCCCGCATTAGAAAACTTGATCTGGTTAACTAGGGCAGCTCACTTTTATTATATAGAATTACTAAACATGGGCAGGACATTTATAGTCCAGCAGGGGTCATGATGCACATCTATAATCTTCTCCAGTTCAAAAATAAACAACACTCCAAAATCTCACAGGGTGGGTTTGTGGAGGAATTTTGTCTGTTCCGTCAGTGGAAGGAAACTACCAACATAATGAATAACTAAATTTTCAGGCCCTCTGAATATTTGTACATAGTAGCAAGGGCTACTTTATTCATTTCATCAGTGAAAGAAGGAACCGTAACTCTCTGGAGGCTAAATCAAGTGAATTATATTGTCTCTCTTCCCACTTGTGGCAAATATTCTGCTACCTCCCATTCTGAATATTGCTTTATACTATTATTTTTCAGTTCTGGTTTATTTCAGACAGTATTAACTCTTTATAAGATTTGAAAAGCATTGAAATATTGTAGACATTATTATTTTCTTCTATTGTGTATTGTCTTAGGAGCTAATTACCTTGAAAAAGTTGTAAGTTGGCACTTGGATTTCTGTTAAATGTTCTGATCAATTTCAAGTGCTAGTTGTGTGCATATGATTTGCAAATTTTTAAAATACATTTAACTTTAATTTATTTGCGTTATAAATAGGACACTAAAGGTTATCTGCAGTGAGTTACACTTTTAAGAGCTTATTACGAATGTATTGGGTTAATGTATATGTTGTGAAAAAATTGTTTTGCTTTGTCTGAGGAAGCATTATTTAAATTACCCATCTTTAATTTTTGTGTAAATGTTATGTGTGGGGGCTTGAAAATAACCTTTTTGTTTGTTTAGATTTTCCAGTAGTTGTCAACGTTAAACTGCAATTATAGAATTTATTTTCATCTCACATGAATGTAAACAAATTCCATATCTTCATTGTAGTTATTAGATATTCGGTTTATAAAACTTCCTATCTTTTGAAAACTATCTGCAAAATTTCAAATCCACAAAATGTGTCATTCATTGTTGCTATTAATCTCTGCTTTTGCCACATTGTGCTCTATATGCTTTTCTTTACAGAAAAGAGGGTGAAAGATGGGGAGAGCATGATAATGGCAAACAAGGAGGATATTTTTATTTATTTTGGGTGAAATACTCTTGAATGAAAGATATGTGCCCTGAGAATATTCTCACTGAAAGTTGTTCTCTATGGGCAGTGCTTTCCAAATCTAAATTACTGTGTTCAGTGTTTAATGGTAGGTGCTATAGAAGTTGCTGAGATAGATACAAGAATTGAAAGTAGCGTTTGTTTTTTGGGTAAGATGCTGGATTGAGATTTGGGTTCTAGGCATGGTTCTCCCCTTACTACTATGATCTTGGGCAAGTCGCTTAATCATGCTGTGCCTCAAATCTCCATCCGCAATGAATTTGCGTGTCATCCTTGCGCAGGGACCATTATAATCTTCTCTGTATCATTCCAATTTTAGTATGTGTGCTGCCAAAGCATGAGTAATATAGTTCTTTTCTCCCACCCTTTGTCTTTCCTTTCTATTTAAACACTGATCATGTAATGGGTTCTCCACTGGCAGACCCCCTGCACCCACACAGTGCCCCATTTGTTTAATTAATTTGCTGTGTTGACTAAACTTGTTAAAACTGTTTATTTCTTGTTTTGTTTGATAGAAAGTATTGTATATGTGCATTATACATAATTATGCCCAAAAAGTCTCTCAAAAATGACAAGGTATGCTGTGGAAAGCAGAGGCTGAAAGCTTGATGTTTTAGTTTTCTCTATTGAGGAATATTATGATATAGATGTTTATTGATAATGATTAAATCTTATTAATTACATTCACATGTGTAGCATTCTACATAAATGGCTAAAATATGCGAGTTTATAGTCCATCGTAGCTTTATATAACAGCTTTGTGTAGTCTCATAGCACTTGATGGGGGCACAGCTGGAAAGCATCCTGGATGGACTCAAACCAAAAGAGTATCCACTCTGTGATCAGAATCCACTACATTAGCAACATATGTTCTTATGGTTTATCCTTACAGTAATACGTTGTCCTGGCATCTACTTCACTGAGATTTTAATACATAATACAATAACAGAGTACCATCAATATGTTCCTAATAGTAGATATAAAGCATCTGGTAGTAGTCCATCTCTCATAAAACTGCCTTTAGCCTTAATTCAAATTCATTGATTCCTATTCCAGTTAAACCTGAAGAACTTAATATGTCTTTTAATCCTTTTATTGTAAGCTAAGATAAAATTAATTTTAACCTAGAACTCTGCAAAGCCAATTAACATGATCTTTAGAGTTATTTAGTAAAGTGCTTCAAACTGTTAAATTTATCTTGACCTCGTGGTTGCACTCTGACTGCTTTTTAAATGAAGTAATCAATATCTCACAGCCCTTTAAGCAATTTAAACTTCTCAAATATTTTACTCATATTTTTATTTAAACAGCTTAGAAAAATATTTACTCATATTAAGGTATCTGTAGAGACAATTGTTAACTACTGGCTTCGTTTTAGATTGAAATATATTTTAATGTATGTGTTCATTTTGCTAAATCTGAGAAAATGAAGAAATCTGTCACTTCTATTTGTGTGTAATACAGAGAGTGTGTTATCTATATGGTTGAAAATGTAGAACATTTTTCTCCTTTCACCGTTGTAGCTTCTTTTTTCCACATAGAGCTATTTGAGGTTATTAATTTTCTTACTGTGATAGGGTGATCAACCGTCCTGTCAAGAAAATGGATCTCTGTGTCACCTTTTAGCATGATTAAATGGAGGCATGTCACTGTGAGAAAATACCAAATTTTCATGAGACAAATGCAACTGTAGAAAGGACTGTTTTTATAGACATTTCATTTTAAAATCTCCCATTTGGCTGTCAGTTTATTTGTAGGAAATCATTCCAATTAATTGTGTGTTTCTACTAATAATTCAAAGAAAGTAAGGGCAAAAACAAGTGCTCACTCAGAGATTTTTTTTCCTTTGAAGGAGGGAAAAAATACAGTGGTGAGAGAGAGAAGGAGCAATTTATGTTGGTACAATGAGTTACTAATGAGACTGTCAGAACTACATTACCTTCACCCTGTTTTGGTCACAGCATTTACTGCTTTTTTAACAAAGAGTCAGATTCTTACAATCTAGAGACTCTTGAGAAGTACAGTTGTAAGAATTGCTGAGATTTAAACTCCTATATGCTTAATATACAGGCCATGACTGGCAATGTCAGCTAGTGAATTTGCATCTAAAGATTGTAAGATAAATGCATAATAGCCTACTTTTTAGAATATAATTAAAATATCTGGCAACAGGGCGATTGATACTTTAACTTTAACTTCAGAATTCTGGCATTATGGGACACACACCTGTTAATGGGTTACTTGCTAGTTTAGGGGTGAAATTTGACAGGATTATTAGACGTAGCTTATGATTTTGAGGATATTGTTTTAAAATACATCCTTCATGATACTATAAAGGGTTAATTCAATATTATTGTAATCAAACAGAAGGAAGAACAACAAGGTGGGGGCAGGAATTCACCAAGTGCCTCTGTTGTTTAATTACCTACTGGAAGCAGCACATGTGTTTTTTCTTTCTTTCTTTTCTTTTCTTTAAGTGGTGGCCATTGCAGAGGCTGAGCGGCTGGGGTCAATGCCTTGCCTATTGATCAGTATCCCTGCAGTCCCCTGCTCCAGCATCTGCTTCATTGGCTTCTTTCAGTGCCTGCTTCAGTACATTAGAATAGAAATCCATAACCAGAGCTGTGCTCATCCAAGCAGGGGAAGAAACTAAATTAAATGGTATAAAACAATCTTGGATCAGGAGTTTGTGCCAATTCATCTTGATCTAAGATGTCACACCGGGCTCTCTGTCTGAGCACCTGGGCTAGAGGCAGCCATAGTGAAAATAGATGGAGCCACGATCATTCATTTGTCAGCTAAGGAGCTCGGCAGCGGTTAGCAATTCCCTTCTGCAGAGGTCAGCTGACAGAACAATCAGTGCAACTGCAGAATAGAGCTTTCCTTTGAACTATTGTTATGGAGCATGCTTCTTGCTGGGGCTGGGGGAGGGGAGCATGGTTTGCTTCATGTTCCAAGTTATGCTATATAAGACACATAAAAGGATAATATATTTATATATCAAAATATCAGTACCATTTGCGTGTTGTATATCTTAATTATGTATATATGAAATAAGTTATATAAAAATTAAAATGTTTAAGTATCACTTTGTTTATAGTCGATTTTCATCCTTTCTGGGAAGGCAGTGACTATTGATTTTTTTTTTCCCCTTAGCATTGTTAAGGTTTTAGATTCTTACCCACCCCAACCCACCTCACCCCTTTAGTTGGCATATCATGGTCATAGCCACAGCATCATTACCAGAATTTGGACTACATTCTACTAGAGATTCTTATACTTGTTTTTTTTAAAGTAATATTTACTTTTCTATCAGTACAGTAGTATGAAATTCACTAGAAAAACTAGACATATAGTAGACACTCACTAATTCACAGTTCATTATTCAAACCTAGTATTTTCTCACAGTATACCAGGTGGTCTCTTCCAACTTCTCCACAAAGATTTAATTGCAGAGTGCTGTGGGAGCTAAGACTTCATTACTTTTGCAAGATATATGCCAGTGAATTTGCTGGTGTAATGTGAGTTATTATTATAAGTGTATCTGAACTATAGTTGTCAAACTATATGAAGAAGGTACATTTTATGATGAAGTATCTTTTTTTGGTGAGGGGGGGTTAATTGTGGTTGTGCGGTTACTCACTAAATCATCAAATTTGGTAATCTGCAGTACTTGAGGGAAATAAAAAGGTTGTGCGTGATATATTGGATTATTAATAACTATATTTGAAACTTTGCAATGAGACTTTTCCCCTCGTTTTAGCAAGCACATTAGTTAGTATACTGTAATTACTGTCATGAAATTGAAAATTATTTGCCAGGTACTGTTGCTGTGGGTTAAAAGTAATCATCAAAAAAGAAGGGGGTGGTCACTTAAATAACAGGCTGCTTTTTATAACATGAAAAATATATGTATTTTAAAAAGTCTATATCCTAGACTATTTCTGTGAAGAAAACCTGTTTGTCTTAAATCAGATTAATACTGATGTAAGTAAGAATCACGATCATAATTCACCTTTCAGAGAATACTGATTTAATAACTGCAGAATCCTAGAAGTCTTTCACTCTTTTTCAATGAACAAACTTGGAGGTACTATGAAATTAAAACTTCTTTTCCTATAAGAACATGCTACTTTTCTGTAGGTGGCACTGAAGACTGAGGAAGGGGCAAGTCATACTTAAATTTTTAGCCTGGACTGGGGACTCTGGAAGACAAAATTGAGCAAGGACCAATCACCTAAAAATTGTCTGGCTCTACGTTATCCTGTAGGGGGAAGTAAGCATAGCAAACAAGTGCCTTGAGATTGAAAAGAGACCAGTTTTGTCCTCCTATTTGACCTTTGATATGTATTTGATGTTTCTGACAACTCTCAATAACATTTTCCCAGCAGTATATGTTCAAGTAGCTGAAAAGGACAGTTTTGTTATAAATATGAAAAATTCTCATAAATGTGTAGAATTTGATTGGGATGGCCTTCCACTTCTAGTATTACTGACCAGTCATTCTAATGCTCTTTATTTTATATTTCAGGTTGTCTATCTGGTCACCCACAAATGAAAAAAATATCTACATCTTATGAAGAGAGACGGAAGCAAGCCACTGCTATTGTCTTGCTAGGAGTGATTGGAGCAGAATTTGGAGCTGAAATTGAACCTCCAAAACTGTTGACGAGGCCACGCAGTTCCAGTCAAATTCCTGACGGATTTGGTTTAACTAGTGGTGGATCAAACTATTCCTTGGCAAGACATACTTGTAAGTATTCTATGTTGTGTCCTCCATTGCTCTTTTAACCACATCATAACTATTCAGTAGGTTTTATTTCAAAACTCCTTGTTCACTAATAATCTCATTTTCCTAGAGTAAGGACAAGGAACCAATTTTGAGCACTTAGTCAACATACTAATATGAAGCTATCAGGAAATTATTTCTGAAATATGTAGCTGAGCAATATATGAAATTTATGAATATATGGTGGGATTTTCAAAAGCACCTGAGGGAGTTAAGTTCCCCTCCCATTAAAGTCAATTGAATTATTTCAAAGTTGGACTTGTAATGGGAATTGGTTGCCTAACTCCCTTACATGCTTTTGAAAATTCCAACTAGATAGTGTAGATTTATAAGCACCCAAGAGTGCATGTGTGCATACCACTGCTGCTGCTTTCCTCTCAAAAATATCTTTATGGCCTAATGGAAAAAGTACTAAATTAGGAACTAGGAGACTGAGTTCTGGTCCCATCTCTTTCACTGAATGGCCTTAATTCTCAGTACTTCACAACTCTTTTTGAGCAAGGGTTGGCAAGTATAATTTACTTCCTTCCCTGATACGTTATGAACGAGGATCAGTTAAGTCACCCAGGATCCTATCTGGCAGAACTGAAATAGGACTTATGTGGCTGATACGATAGAACAAAGAGTTTGGCAAGGTTACTGAAAATGTGATGGCTTCTGAGGTCCAATAAGATCTGTGCTGTTACAGCAGGGGTTCTCAAACTTTTGTACTGGTGACTCTCTTCACACAGCAAGCTTCTGAGTGCGACCCCCCCGTATAAATTAAAAACATGTTTTAATATATTTAACACCATTATAAATGCTGGAGGCAAAGCGGGGTTTGGGGTGGAGGCTGATAACTCTCACCCCCCCATGTAATAACCTTGCGACCCCCTGAGGGGTCCTGACCCCCAGTTTGAGAACCCCTGTGTTAGAGCATATTGAACCCTTCATAGTTGGGTTCAGAACAGGACGTGGCCCTGCTGGTGCTGATGGATCTATCCTGACTGTGGACAGGAAGCAAGCTTCTACGTTTATATTGCTGTCTGCCACAGTCATTGCCAGTGAATGATCATTTGATGCTCACACTCATGAAAACCTAGTAGGAGCAAATGTATATTGGATGCATTCACTTATCTTGGACAGGTTTTAAGGGCTGTGGTACCTCTGACAGAAACCTTATTATGTGAAGTCCAGGATAGCTTAATATTCTCACTCCTCTTCAGCATCTTCATTGGACTACTCATATAGATCTTGGGGCACCATGGTACCACCAGCATGTGGATAATAAGAATAATTTATAGTAATTATAATTAATAGAGCATGAAAATATATCTCTTCACTGCACAAGTGCAACATCTATATGATGATGACCCAATACTTGGAAAGAGTAAGCAAATGGATTAAAACCATTCTATTGCTTTGACTCAAACATAATCCAGGAGAGAGATAAGTGGTGATGGTAGGGAAAGGTGAAAATATTATACTGAGCTTGCCAGTGCTCTAACCTACCATTGGTTCAGGCCTCAAACTCATGCTAGATTCTTCATTGCTTCTGGATGTATGGCACAGTTACAATGGTGAGTAATGCTTTTTTTTTTGGTGTTCACCTATCTAGGAAATTGTCCTCACAGTGGAATTCTAGTTGCAATGATCCATGCATTTGTGACCTTCAGGCTGCACTTCTGCAGTGCTTTGCACCTAAAAATGAAAATGCTGATCCTGGACAAGCTCCAGTCAGTTCATAATGCAGTGTCCTGCCTACTTAAGATCAGAGGTCACCAAGGCTTTGTCTACTGTAGCGTGTCTGAAGATATGCTGTTTTCTCTTCATATCTTACCCTCTTAGTTTTTCCCCTTTACAGGGTAAAGTATCAGGTGCATACATGAAGTTAAACAGAGAAATCCTCTTTGTTTAAAAAAAAAAAAATTGCTTTTTTTTCTCATCTAAAACTTACTTCTAATTTCTTCGTAGGTAGTTTTGCATCAAGGTTGTTTTCAAGGATGAAGTATAAATGAGTCACTTTGTTGAGTACTGTGAATTCTTCTAAGATCCAGGAAAATTATCATCTTATTTTAGTATCCAAAAGCACGTTGTTGTAGGAGCTCTACAAGTCAAAGGTACACAAGGAAAAGCCACCTAGCTGGCTCCTGAAAAGGAAGGGGAATGCCTATTGAGAGAACACATGCACTCAGCAAAGTATAGTTAATTACACCTCTGGTGTTTAGGGCAGAGACGAAGCTCCTTCACTCCTGTCTGTTTTTGGCAAGTCTTTCAGTGGTTCCACAGCTGTGGTTTTTCAGCTCAGCTTCCACAGCTCTTCACCATGTTGTTTTTCCACAGCCTCATTTTCACTTGCCTTCTGGTGTCTATCTTAATGCTATTCTGGTGATGGAATCAGTTTCCATCTGAAGCACATGGCCAATCCATCTCCAATGCCCCCTGCTAGAGATGGTGCTCGTATCTTCTTGGCTGCACTGTATGAATAGATCTCGGTTTGAGATTGTTCTGAGCCAAAAGATACAGAGGATTTTTCTGAGGCAGGTTGTATGAAATGAAGACAGTTTGGACATATCATGTTTTTTCATTCTCCAGCATTCTGCACAATGACATAGTGTTGAAAGTACCGCTCTAAATCTTAAGTTTGGTTTTGGTGTTGTATTTTGATGATTTCCAGACTGTATTTAAGCTCCTGAAGGTGTTCTGGGCTTTATTGATTCTGTTCTGGATATCCTGGCTTCTTTCACCATCCTGACTGATGGTGCTGCCCAAATATGTGAATGTTTCTACATTGGTGAGAAAGTGATAAATGTATTGGTGATGGTGAGGCAATATTAAGGGTCATGAAATCTGTCTTATTGCAGCAGATTTTTCAGTCTGAGTTGCTGGCTGTGTGCTGTTGAGTTGGGTTGTTTTTTTTTGTATATGGTGTTGGGTTGCAGAAATAAAGTTTCTTGATACATTAAATGACTGTTTCTTGGAGCAGCTAGCCCTGGAACCCACAAGAGGACAGGCAATTATTGATGTAGTACTAAGTGGTGAATATAGTTGGACCGCTTGATAATAGTGACCATAATATAATTAAATTTAACATCTCTGTGGTGGGGAAAACACCATAGCAACCCAACATTGTAGCATTTAATTTCAGAAAGCGGGAAATGAGGAAGGTAGTTAAACAGAAATTAAAAAAGACAGTGCCAAAAGTGAAATCCTTGCAAGCGGCATGGAAACTTTTTAAAGATACCATAATAGAGGCTCAAATTAAATGTATACCCCAAATTAAAAAACATAGTAAGAGAACCAAAAAAGTGCCACCGTGGCTAAACAACAAAGTAAAAGAAGCAATGAGAGACAAAAAGGCATCCTTTAAAAAGTGGAAATTAATCCTAGTGAGGAAAATAGAAAGGAGCATAAATGCTGGAAAATGAAGTATAAACATATAATTAGGAAGACCAAAGAAGAATTTGAAGAAGAGCTAGCCAAAGACTCAAAAAGCAATAGCAATTTTTGTAAGTACATCAGAAGCAGAAAGCCTGCTAAACAACCAGTGGCGCCACTGGGCGATTGAGATGCTAAAGGAGCACTAAAAGACGATAAAGCCACAGCTCAGGATGTGAGGCAGAATCCCAAACCTGAGCCATTCTTTTTAGTGACAAATCTGAGGAATTGTCCCATATTGAGCTGTCATTAGAGGAGGTTTTCGAACAAATTGATAAACTAAACAGTAATAATTCACCAGGACCAGATGGTATTCACCCAAGAGTTCTGAAGGAACTCAAATGTGAAATTGCAGAACTACTAACTGTAGTTTCTAACCTATCATTTAAATCAGCTTCTGTACCAAATGACTGGAAGATAGCTAATGTGATGCCATTTTTTAAAAAGGGCTCCAAATGTGATCCTGGCAATTATAGGCTGGTAAACCTAACTTCAGTTAGGTCTTCAACTGGTTGAAAGTATATTAAAGAACAAAATTGTCAGACACATAGATGAACTTAATTTGTTGGTGAGGCATGATATCCCTTTACAATTACTAGAATTCTTTGAGGAGGTCAATAAGCATGTGGACAAAGGTGATCCAGTTCATATAGTGTACTTAAGTTTTCAGACAGCCTTTGACAAGGTCCTTCATCAAAGGCTCTTAAGCAAAGTAAGCTGTCATGGGGCTGTCGATGGATAAGAGGAAGTCCTCTCATGGATTGTACTGTTAAAAGACAGGAAACAAAGAATAGGAAGTAAGGATGTCATTTTCAACTGGAGAGAGGGTTAGAATGATGGTGTCCCTCAAGATCTGTACTGGCGGAACAGTTCAATTCAAGCAATTTTCACAACATGAGAAAGGAGGAAACAGTGAGATGGCAAAGTTTTGCAGATGACACAAACTGACACCACAGACAGAAGTCCCAAGCAGACTGCAAAGAGCTACAAAAGGATCGCACAAAAGCTGAGTAAACTGGGCAGACAAAATGACAAGATGAAGGATGTCCATGTTGAAAATGCAAAATAAATGCACAGTTGGAAACATAACATATTAAAATGATGGATGCTTAGAATTAGGGCTGTTACGCGCACTCGTGAGAAGAGATGCTTGCATCATTTGTGGATAGTTCTCTGAAATATGCACTCAATTTGCAGTGCAGTCAAAAATCTATATAGATCCCTGGAAGTGCACATCTTGATACTTGTGTAGCAATGTGGTCGTCCCATCTCAAGAAATAATATAGTTGAAGCAGACTGCTTTAGGGGGCCGATTTCCCAGAATTGGCCCCGCGGCCTAAGATGTCCCATCCTTAGGGTGCCTTTTTAATTTTTTAGTTTTTTTACTCACCCTGGCATGTGGCAGGAGGGTCCAGTCTTCGCGTCGCATTTCGGCGTGGAGGGTGGGTCCAGTCCGAGTCCTTGAGCAGCATGTTTGGCGTGCGGGGGGCGATCGTCGCGTCCAGGTCTTCAGGCGGCATTTTTTGGCAGGGCCGGGGGGGGGGTGGTGCGGAATACTTGGATCGGACTCCCTGCCGCTGAAGTGCTGCCAAAGACCCGGAGCAGGCGCGCGCGCACGCACACACACACACACACGCGCGCTGCCGAAGCCTTGGACTGCCACCAGGTATTCGAATCAGGCCCTGCAGTTCGTGGGTGTGTGCGACTTTATTTTTCAAGCAGTTTGGTAATACTGGTTTTCCTGAAGAAGGCATTAAGTATTAGCAGGAGGCATAATTGTTCTTTGCTGGGTTTCAAGAGCCAGGATCACCATGGCTCATTTCACAGGTTGTAGCTCTAATATTTTCCAGGGCTTCTTTACCTTCATCCTGTTTGATAGAGTCAAACCGTGGCAGGGATGTTAGGTTTGACAAGATGGCCTGGTCAGAAATGGAATTTTCTTTCCTTAAGCTCAACCATGTATGCATAAAACTATCAGCAAAGTACTCTGAGCACTCTTCATAGTAATCAGTGGTTGGACTATGCAATCAGGATTGGCTAGCCAGTTCACTATACAGAATGTGATTCTTCTGTCTTAAGTGTAGAAGAGCAGAAATTTCCTATTACTTCGTTTACTGCACTAGTGTGGTCTTACAAGAATTGTTTGATCTTGGTGAATGGATTTGAAATGTGTTTTGCTTCTTTGGGATTCTACCTTTCTGCCTGTAAGCTTCATCTGTGAATCATGGTGATCTTATTGGTTGGTGTGAGCGAGCAGATTGTGGCCAAGGCACTAGTGGTAGAGTACATCAGGTGATTTTCTAAGCTACAGAGTCTTCTGCTTTTCCTGATGATACATCATGTCTGCATCTCCTCTTGTGGTGAAATTAGGCAGTTTCAGGAACTGGGATGACAGAGTTCTTGGAGACTATCACTAAGGAAAGAGTCATAATCTAAATGATACATTGGAGACAAAGGAGAAGGGGAAGGTGACCCATCAATGAAGTATTTGGCTGATGCCATCCACTACACTTGCTGCCCTTAAAAGGGCAGATTGTTAGTACCTGTTCTGACACCGTTTTCACTATGTTTTCACATTTAACTCCCATTTTGGTGGTTGTATTTGTGGCCAGTGACACATCTAAGGGCTCCAGGGTTGATTTTTCTGCTCTATGCAACAAAGAAGCTAAAAAGACTGACTTTGTTCTAGGTAAGAAAGGTGATCTTGAGTACATTGAGAATCTGTAAACAATTAATGCCATGATAGCCTAATATCAATTTCAGTTTCAGGACCCGTGACTTTCTTTTCTTGATTGTTTCCTGGAGAAGCAGAAGAAGATGCCAAAAATATTGCCGTTGAGGGTTTCTAGGCATGTCCTCTATGCTCTACATGATTCATCAGAGAAGTTGGCAAGAGTTGTGGTATTTGGCATCATTCTAGGCAACTGGTATTGGTTTATGTTCACAACCTCTTCCGATCCTTTTGATATCAAGGGTTTATGAGCAGCAAAATGAAAGCTTATAAGATGAAATGGTGGGTCCTTGATCCTAGGGTCTGGTTGAGCTGGGTTTTGCACAGGACCTCAGTCTGGAGAGATAAGATGGCCCTGTTTAATTATTATACTCAACTTGGAAGGGGTCCTGGGATGCCTACAAAGGGCTGTGAGAGCTTAACTGAGAGAGGGAGTGTTGCAAGAAAGTAGTTGGCTTCTTTGGCAGGCCCTGGAGAAGTGTAACTTCCAAACAGATAATCTGGAGGATGATCGAGGAGGGTTACAGGAGCAAGACTGGCTCGTGTGACTAGTCCTGGAAGAATGAAGACTCCCAGAGAGGAAAAGCTTTGAAGTGATCTGTAGGAGAGCGGGAAAGAACTGAGCCCAGGACGGGTGAAAGACCCTTTTGTTTGGATTGCACTTGGGACTGTTTTCTAAGTTTGTTCCCAGTACTAAGCAGGTGATCCCTCTCTAGAGACTTCTACCTAGGAGATTTTCCCCATGAGCTGGGTGAAGGAAGCAGGAACTGAGGCAGGGTGAATAGTACCATAGAGAGCCAGAAGGAGGAGCTGCAGAGGCCATCCCTATCACAGCTTGGCTAATCTATATATTTTTTTATATCATGGTGTATTTCTGGAGAAGTTATATATTGTGAATTTTTCAAAGGTAAAGGAATGAAAAAAACAATATGTAGCCAAAATATACAATATTTCACACACACCCTTAAATTGAGACTAGCACATTAAAAGTAATAAATTTATTTTGGCAACCTGTTAACTTAATATTGTAGGTTCTTTTAAAATTATATAAAATGCGTATGTCATGCTATACTGTATTTTAGAAAATATCTATTAATTGTGATATTTCCAGTCTGTGAGAATGGAATTCTTTAGAAATTCACACAGTGAATTTGCCTGACATCTCACATTAATCTGTGTTGACCTTACAAATGGTTCATGAGATATTTAATTATAAAATGCCACCCAAAGAATTTCTCATTACAGATTCACCACATCACACTTAAACTGCAGCTAATGCTATGTTTATAAAGTTAATGGGCTGATAAATCTGGATGACTGTTCAGTCCTGAATATGAAAATACTCTGCTCCATTGTTAATGTAGTATATTTTTCAAAGCAATATAGTTATTAATTATAAGTGTTTTGCACTTTAACTCAGTCAGTGTCATGAATGACAACATATTTGAGGTTTTTGAGATTTTTTTTGTTTCATTTTTGCAGATTATCTACTATATTTCAAAGGATAACTTTGGGTTTCTCTTGCTATACTATACAACCTGACAATCATTCCAACTATTGTTCTGTGTTGACTCCCAACACTTCTAAGCTACTCCTGAGTGGGGGTCCTAGTCTGTAAACATCTTGAGGCTACCATTTTCCTTTTTACACTTCTCAACCTGTAACAGCAGCTGACTTTCTGACTGTTTTCTGGCCAGGAAACTAAGCAAGTGAAAAGTTTGACAGGACACGTGTGCAATAAAAAAACAAAACACATTAAAAGAATGTTAAGCATACAAAGTCAAACACTCCAAACCTTAGGAAAAGCCAGTATTAGGTTGCCCATGAAACTTTAATTTGGTTCCCTTCTGCATTTACATAATGGTACAGTCTTTAATTACAAAATCATATACTATGTAGTTTGTTTGGTAAAGTTATAAGCAACTGGGTTTTAAAATGGGAAGTGTTAGGCAACCTGAACTGTGGGCATCGCTATCATCTTTGCCTATAGTAAACATAAACTAACAGACTTAAAAAGGGATAGAGGATGAAATTATATTCTGTTTTGGTCACATGCAATCCCAGTGAACCTTTTACTGGCATTGTAATTGCAATCTTAACCGCTGCATTTGCTTGAGAAATAACAGGAATGATTAGAGGTGGTTCTGTTAGTGATAACTGTACTTAAGATTGCCTAACATTTTCCATTATAGACCCTGATGAGGGGAAAATACATTGTTTTGTCCATGTTTGAAAAAAACCCCAAAATCTTACAATAGTTTACTTGAGAATTGTAGCACTTGTGCTTTGAAGCAGGGAGTTGATGTTGACAGGGATGTCTGAGATGAACCTTTTGCTGTCCTTTGAAATAATCATAGTTTGCTCATGCTCAGTAGAGACTTGTTAGAGTTTGGTAGCTAAATTCTCCAAAAATTCCATCTGCACTGGGCTTGCTCCAATCCAAGACTCCAGGGCTGAACAGGACTGTACCTTCAGTTGTTTTTCCTGACTGCTGGAGGCCACTGTGGCACCAGATAAAGGAACTGAGAGAAGGAGGGTTCTCTCCTGTGCTCCCAGTGCTCCCTCTGCTGGCACCCCAGACAACATGGAGGAGGAGGAGGAAGAAGGCACCTAACGGACAAGACGTGGGAGGGAAGAGTGGTACTGGGTGGTGGGAAAAAGAGGAGGACAGGAGACTGGGACAGCAGGGTGAATTGAGAGTCAATATGGGGAATTTGGAGGGAAGAGATTGGGACCGGATCTGGATAAAGAGTCTCACAAGAGAAACTGGTTCTAGTTTAGTGAGGGGACTGGGATGAGGAGGTAGGATAGTATGGGGAAAAATTGGATGAGGAGCTTTGGGTGGAGGAAGCGAGAGAGCTGGCACAAGGACAAACTGGATGGTACAAGTGTCATAAGTAGATAGCTAAGGGTTAATGTTTCTTTCACCTGTAAAGGGTAAACAAAGAGAACCAAACACCTGACCAGAGGACCAATCAGGAAACCGGATTTTTCAAAGCTCAGGGAGGGGAATTTTTTGGTCTGTGTTTTTTGTCTGGCCTCAGCTATGAGAGGAGACTTTTTCTATCTGAAAGCTTCTAATCTTCTATTTAAAGTTGAAATACACAGGCAGAAAAACACAATAGGCACTGTTGTGGTTTTTTTGTATTTACATGTGTGTAGTTCTGGGATGTTTTAAATTTATCTCGTTTGAATAAGGCTGTTTATTCATAATTTTCTTTAAGTAATAGCCCTATGTATTAGCAACTTGATGCAGAGATCATGTCAATTAGTTTTCCTTTCTTTTTATAAATTTTTGTTAAGACTTTGAGTTTTTTCCTCTCTGGGTAGGTCTAAAGGAACACAGGAGGGATAATTCCTTGTGTTAATTACGAGGTGAAGCTGCAGCACCAGGAATTTGTGGGAGGGGGAAGAGAGATAAAAATCATTTCTGTTCCTTGTATTTGGTGTCTCTTGTGGAAGAAAAGAGACGATATGCTTCTTGGTAATTGTGATGTAAGAGTTGAATCAGTAACTCTCAGGTTAGCCCAGAGAGGAAATTCTGGGTGGGAGAGAGGTGGGGGGAATAGTTTATTTCCCTTTGTTAGGAGACTCGGGGCATCTGAGTCTTGGGGGTTCCCCAGGGAAGGTTTTGGGGAGACCAGAGTGAGCCAAAACACTGGAATTTTTGGATGGTGGCAGTGAGGTCAAATCTAAGCTGGTAATTAAGCTTAGAGGGGTTCATGCAGACACCCAGATTTTTGGACGCTAAGGTCCAGATTTGGGAATGCTTATGATAACAAGGTAGACAGAAGGGATAGGGCTTGTGGGAAACAGGGACAGAAAAGTCTGTGGCCGCTAGCGCATACTCCTCTCCAGCTGGTGGAATGGAACACAAGATTCCTGAGTGTTATTTTTCTGCTGTCTGAAAATGTCTGAAATCCACTGGCAAGATAAAGGACTAATGCCAACATAATGGCTTGTGCACGTGAAGGGTGGCAATCTACTACTGCTGTCAATTACTGTGTTAACTCAGATGGCAGAGGTCTATCCTATGGATTTAAAGAGTCCAATTGCTGGTGATCCACATGGGCATCAGTACGATCGTACATGATGGAATTTAGCGGGGGGTTCAGTTTACTTTATTAAAATCCTAGGAAATTACATACACACACTCTACATTAAAAGAGCTTTAAGGTTGCGAAGTCAAGCACTCAAAATGCCAGAATTAAAGTTGCCTCTACAACCTTAATTTGGCCCCCTTGTTCAAGTTAATAATAATAATAATAATAATAAATATATAACAAATGGAAGAAAGGAGAAGTAGATAGTAATTAATACAAATCAGAAATTAGGAATAGTAGAAGATTTAGAAGGAAAGCCAAGGGCACAAGGAGAAATCCATAGCCAGAAGAGTTAAGCAATATAAGGAGGAGATAATTTTAATGTATTAGGAACAAAAAAAATCCTAACAGTATTTGTCCATTACAAGATCCAAATGGTAGAAGTATCAATAATAATGAAGAAAAGACAGAAGCATTCAGTAAATATTTCTGTTCTGTATTTTGGGGAAAACAGATGATGCAGTCTCATCATATGGTAATACACTTTCCTTTGTACTAGTATCCCTGGAGAATGTTAAACAGAAACTACTAAGGTTAGACATTTTTAAATCAGTAGGTCCATATAACTTGCATCCAAGAGTTTTAAAAGAGCTGGCTAAGGAACTTGCTGGTCAATAAGTCTTGGAGCACTGGGGACATTCCAGAACACTGGAAGAAAGCTAGAGTGTCAACTTTTTAAAAGGGTAAACAGAATGACCTGGGAAATATAAGCCTGTGAGCCTGACATCGATCCCAGGGGAGACAATGGAGTCACTGATACGGGATTCGATTGATAGAGAATTAAAGTTTGCAGATGGCAGAAAGTCTGGGGGAGTGGTAAATAAGGAAGAGGACAGGTCACTCTAGGTGCTTGGTAAACTGGGAACAAGCAAACAATGTGTTTTAATACAGTTAAATGTCAGAGTGTAGATCTGTAAACAAATAATGTAGGCCATACTTATAGGATGGAGAACTTTATCTTGGGAAGCAGTGATTCCAAAAAAGATTTGGAGGTCATAGTGGATAATGAGCTGAAAATGAGCCCACTCTGTGATTGTATCCAAAAGAGCTCATGCAATCCTGGGATACATAAACAGGGAAATTTTGAGTAGGAGTAGAAATGTTATTTTACCTCAGTATTTGGCACTGGTGCAACTGATGCAAGAATACTCTCTCTCATTCTGGTGCTCACAATTCACGGAGAACGGTGATAAATTGGAGAGGGTTCAGAGAAGAGCAATGAGAATGATTAAAGGATTAGAAAACATGCCTTCTAGTGATGGACTCAGGGAGCTCAATCTGTTTAGCTTAACAAAGGGAAGTTTTAAGGAGTGACTTAATTACAAGCTATAGATACTTACATGAGGAACAAATATTTAATAATGGGCTCTTCTGTCTAACAGAGAAAGTTATAGCATGATTCAATGGCTGGAAGTTGAAAGTAGAGAAATTCAGATTGTAAGTAAGGCATAAATTTTTAATGGTAAGAGTAATTAACCACTGGAAAAATTTACCAAGGGTTGTGGTGGATTCTCCATCACTGACAATTTTTATATCGAGACTGGATGTTTTTTCCTAAAAGATCTGCTCTAGGAATTATTTTGGGGGAGTTTTATGGCCTGTGCTATACAGGAGGTCAGACTATATTATCACAATGTCCCTTCTGACCTTAGATTCTATGAAATTATGAATATGTATTATAATAGTCTTTAATTACATGATTATGGGATTCCTGCCTTATTCTGTGCACAGGATGGACCGTACTCGCTGAATAAGCAGCTGTTCAGTATTTAGTTTTCTCCTCATTTTCAGTGTGTGGCCCTAGGCCTTATTTACTGCACACTCTTCAAACCTGCTCTGAATATAGAATTATTCATTTCCTCATGGGCTTTTTTATGGTGCTCATCACTAGAATGAGGAGCTGAGTGCTTCACAAATGTTTTTGAATTTATTTCCACATCAGCTCTGAGAGATGGTATCATTATTGGTAATATATGTATATGTGTTTATATATAAAATAAAAAAAAATGCTTTTACTTGTGTGCACTGTGGTCCTGATTCAGCAGCGGACTTAAGTGTGTAGTTAATTTGATCCCATTTCTATGCAGCAAAGCACTTACACTCACACTTAACTTTAAACATGTGAGTAATCCCAATGAAGTATATAGGCATGCGATTACTCATTCTTTAAAATGGCTTGCACATACTTAAGTGCTTTGTTGAATTGTATACATTATACATTTTTACACAGAATATATCCAATTTTTTTTTTAAACGAAGTAGCGTAACATCATGCCAAATTTGAGATCCATAGTGAGCATACAAATGTAGCATACTTGCTACATTTGTCAGGTAGCGGAAGCCTTTCCTAATGTGTTTTGGATTCATTACCCCTGCTGTGCAGTGCCAGTATTAATCACCATTAAAAACAATTAATATCTAGAAAAATAATCTTTCTAAGAATGTCTGTCCCCACTAACAGTATACAGCTATTACAAATAAAGATATCTGCTAAATATTCTGAATTACACCGAAGCAATTAATACAAAGGAGGCAGCTCAAGATCACAAGTTGCAAAGGCAATAAATCAGTTGTTGAGCACCTGAATAGCAGCCTTTCAGAGAAAATTTAGCAAACTGGCTGAATAACATAGTAAAAAACCTGAGCATATTCATCACAGATAAGTTGATTATATTATTTGGGCATAATTAAGAGATTGCTAATAGTGCTATTATTTACACTTTTAGTGACTTAGTGGATACCATGTATGGAAGAAATTTTGCAGAATCTCATGGATTATCTGCCTGACTATTATTGTACTGGTTCTTTTGGATCGGTGGATTTTAATTTCCAGGTTGCTCTGAAATTCAGCATACTGGTAGATCAGCAGCATTTTTTTTTTTATCCTAGCTGCTATGATTAGATAAGTGTCTCAAAGCAGAATTTTGTCCCTTAAGAAAAAATCCAAAAGTGCTTTATAAAAATCTTTATCTTGGCCTTAGAAATAATATTTAGAAAAAATAGTCAATCTGTATGGCAGAAATCAGTTAATCTTTACAGCATGTATCCACCCTGATTTAAGTCTGTGTCCTGCTTAGTGACGTCAGCAGTAAAATCTAAGAATAAATTCCACCTTCTTCCCCAAACATATGAGGAATAGAAGTATGTGATGTATGTTTTTAGTCCTCAGGGATTTTGTTTTAGTAACCTCTATATCCAATTATTATAGCGAGTTGTTAAAAATAGCAAACTAAAAGTATTGCATTCTGAATATGAAACAACTCAGTAAGTGATTTTAGATTGATACATCAAGTTTATTACCTATCTGTAAACTCAATAAAATAAATGACGCTAAAGCCTCATATTGCCAATGGCGCCTCACTTTTGAGGATAATAAAATTTCAAGACATGGTTCTTTAGTGTAAACTTTCCCAGGCCCAACTGTATTTAAACCCAAAAAACTTCAGGCCCAGCCTATCTTTTCCTCATGGTGGACAGTCAAGCTTACCTATTGTGAGGTCTCTTTGTGCCAATGATCCTCAATAAGTCTACCACTATGCAGGATGTCAAAATTACCTGCTGGTTCCAAAACCTCTCTAGCTTGGGTTCTCTTATAAAACACCGGATAAGACGTAAATACTCGTATTAAAATGGACTCTGACTCACACCTTTGACATGAAATCTCAGACAAAATACCTTTTGGTGTCTACATGACTATGCTGCTGTAGCTATGTCTTGTGCAGACTCCTCATGTGCACACGGCACATTATGAAAGTTTTGTCAGTCAGGAAGAGGGCAAAACTAACGTAAAGCCAAGTAATCCTTATAAGATGTTCCAGGTAAAGGTGAATAGGGATCTAAACCTGGGCCTGGCCATGGTGTAACCCTGTGCATGTGAGCAAGGACTGACACTAGCTTTCAAAACCACTCAATATGTTTAATATCTATTTACATGGTTTAAAAAAACAATGTTAAAAGAACATTACTAAGGTTCAAGAACTTGAAAGTTAGGAAATGTCAGAATTTAAGGTTGCCTGTGCAACCTTAATTCAGTTTCCTTGTGCATATGTTATGATATAGTTTTTAATTGCATGATCACATGCTATTTTCTCCATAGGACCTCTGCCTCATTCAGTGCACAAGATGAGCCATTGCCTCATTTTCTGCAGAAGTTGGAGGGTACATAATGAATGATGCAGGGTATTGCAGGAAGAGAAGGGATGGTCTCCTGGTTAAGGCAGTCGAATGTTGTCCTGGTGCACTGGATTCTACTCCTGCCTCTGCCACAGAGTTCTTACATACTTTTCACAGGTGATCACTCGTTGTGTATTCCTCATTTTCTGGGTGCCTGACTTGAGACCCTGGGATCTGATATAGTTCTGGACACTCACAGCTGCATCCTAAGCCAAAGGGAGCTGTATTTTTAATGTATAAAGTGGTATCTAAAATATAATGTTAATTACTGATGCCTCAGGTGTCTGAAATAGGCACCCAGAAATAGTGGATACTTAAGCTTCAGTTCCTCATCTGTAAAATGGGAATAATACTACCCCCTTTTATTACAGAGTTGTTGTGAAAATAAATTGTTTATGAAGTACTTGAATATTATAGTGAGGAGCAGCATAGAAGAGCTCATGAGGAAATTAGTAATTCTGTCTTCAGAGCAGGGTTTGAATAGTGTACAGTAAATAATGAATGGGGTAATCATCTACAGGTTCTTTGTCTGAACTCGTTTTAGATTCAAGGGGTCTTTGGGGACACTGCTTTTCCCATCATTGCCTTTCATTTTGGATCCATCAGAGTCATGGTTCACTACGGGACCCAGAAAGGAATGACTGAATCCTAGCAGTTACCTCTCTGGGGATCATTTTCTAGCATGACTGCCCAAAATGGGGGTTTAGTTTTCCATGCCAGGCTCCTTCCTCTGAATAACACTGTCTATGGTGTTTTGGCTTATTGCCACCCAGCCTCTTATTATTCAGAGAAACAGGAAGCCTGGCTCTTTTTAACAGTCAGCATCCTACCTCAGCCTTGTCTAGACTTAAAAATGTTTGCCAGTGCCCAATCTTGAGGTCCTCGAGAGAGCTCAGATGACAAGCATCGAAATGATGATCATGAAGTCACAGCTACGTTGGACCGGTCATGTCAGCTGCATGGATGCCAACAGAATCCCCCGCCAGCTTCTGTATGGTGAGCTCTCCCAGGGCATCCGGCATATAGGTCGTCCACGGAAACGTTACAAGGACACCATCCAAGCCAATCTGCAGTACAGCAGTATCAAACCTAGGGACCTTGAGGACGCCGCCAGCGACAGAACACAGTGGCGTGCAACAGTCAGAAATACCTGCATCACCTTTGAGGAAGACCGCTGCCGACGTCTACAAGAGGCACGCAAATGACGTCACAGAGCACCAGCAGCGCACAACCCGCTGACTGCGAACTTCCATGCACCATCTGCAACAAAATGTGCACCTCTAGAATTGGCTTGTATAGTCATCAGAGGGCACACCATGAGACCAAGAATAGATGATCTGCACAGATTTGTCGTCATCAGATCGATAGGCTACCAAGGAGTGTAACTAAACCCTCTCAGTGTGGATGTAGCTTATACCAGCAAGGGATGCTGTTATAAGAATATGATTTTAAAAATCCCAACAAGCAACATTAATATACCAGGAAAAGTTTCTAGTGTAGAGTGGCCTTAGGTTCTTTGATGGTGTCAGCATCATCTTAAAGGCCCATTTAGAAGGAAGATACACTATGTATGTTCCTTATTTTAAGAAATCTTGATCACAGGCAGTATGAGATTGCTGTTCTCTCTAGAATAAAATATCTATTAGATTGAAACATATCTCAGATGGTAAGAAGTTGGAGTTTCTTGAGACTAGCAGAAAAAGTCAGAGATTGCAATTCCTGGAGGAGATGGTGTAACGATGCATCTGATTTTGTTGATACTTCTCTGACTATATCCAGAGAAATATCTGTCCACTTGTACTGCTGACTGTGGTGTTTTGCAATCAGATTAACAATTGGGTCACTGATGTGGGAGACAGTCTTTTGCATAAGGAAACAAAAGCCCTCTTTCTGGTGTCCTATAAGCCAATCCCTTCCACTCTTCTTTAAGAAGCTTCCAGATTCAGCACAGGTCTTGAACTTGTCAATCAGGAAAATTTCTAATAAAAAATAAAATGTAAACTGTCTTGTTTTTGTCCATCTTGGGTTCATTGGCCTAGCACAACTGTAGTTTACCTTGATGGCCTAGATATAATTTTAATTTCATTCCCCAATTGTCTAGATATTTTCAAGTAAACCAGTGTATCTGGTATTAATTAAAGGCAGATAATATGCCCTTCAGTTTGAAGTCATACCAAGGCTGAACTCCACTTCCCATTTCTCTTCAGAATTCTTCGTTACGCAGCTAAGAGGTGAGGTCCATTGTCTTCTGGAAATGAAAGGTATAAAATTGGTCTCAAAGCCTTACTGCTTCTCTGGGAAACATAATTCCCATTGTCATGGCTGGTCAGGACACTCAATCTTCAGGATATGTACTTCCATATCTTAAAAAGATACGCATACAGGAAGCACCTATGATTCAGTGGAAAGACTACCTCAATGTGTAAAGGCAACTTTTGGCAAGTAGCAGCTACCAGGGTTGTTGGTTTTTTTGTTGAATGTTGTTAGTATAGGGCTCCGAATCTTCATCTTGGGCCTACATGTGGACCCATCTATACATATTTGGGTTTCTTAGACACGAAATGTATTAGGGTGCCACTACCATAGCCCAGTCCTAAGATTTGCTCAATATTGGGCCTGGAGCATGGTAACCCATATGTTAGGGAACCAGCTGTATATTTAAAAAATGTGGTTTTGTTTCATGCCTTAAGACAGTTGCATATTTTATATGTTTTATTATCTGGATTTTCTTCCAATTAAAAAGTGATTTTATTTACACGTGCCTTTTTTGGAATGCTGCTGGATATCTATTATTATTATTTTAGAAAATGGAAGTTGTGAAGTCAGGAGGCTTAAAGATATCTTCTTGGGTTTTTTTAATACCTTCATTATGGAACAACAGGAACATACAATTCTCATTGAATGGTCAATTGATATTCATATTCTGGAAGCTGAAATTTAAAAGTAGATTTCATAATATATTTTTCCCTTTTATTTTTTTGAGGTGGTTCAGAAACTGATATCTGTAGTTGATATAGTTCTTTACTTATTGCATCTTTTTACTCAAATAATAACATGAAACTTATTTGGGTATTTCAGTAGTGCTTGGAGACCATAATCAGACACCATTATGCTAGCGCTATACATATGTATATGAAAAGGGTATCTCTGGCCCCCAAAATAGTATAAGAATTAATTCATGAATTTTTTAAACACTGTTATGTACAACAAAAAACAGCAGTGCTTCAAGGCTTGTTAAGCTATATAACTGCTGTTTTACTTCACTACTGATGTGTCATAACTGCTATAGATGTGTCTTGTGTACAAATTGTTATCTAGGTATCAAGGATTTTCTTGGATTCATTGCATGTTTTCTGATGAGCATAGTGAAAGGTCTTTGTCCCTGCCAGCAGGTATATGGGATCTTGGGGAGCAATTACCACACATATGGGGTGCCAATTAATTTCTTTATTAAAGGAAAAAGGAAGTGGTGGGAATTTAACAATAAAATACGATGGGATGGGGTGTATGGTACAAAGACAATCGATGCGGGAGGTCTTCTTCGAGAAACAGGAGGAAAAAAGCAGATGGGGTAAAAGTCGAGAGGAGGAACAGAAGTGGGGCACACACACGAGGAAGACAGACAGGTAATAAGCCAACCTGCAACTTATATACGGGACACACTTAGACAGTTGTGGAATGCAAAACGACCAAGAAATCAAAAAAAGGTACGCTTAATATAAAGGTTAATCAATCTGAGATAATGATGTGATTAATGTAAGGTGCTCTAAGACAATGTAAACAACAATGGTATGTCGTAAATAGCGAGGAGGAAGTATAGAATGTCACAAGTAAGGGTGATAATGAATTATGCAATGCTAAAGAAATTACTGACGAATTTGTGAGGCTGTGTAGCCGAGTGACATCTTATATGCTGGGACAGAGAGCGAGAGGAGGCGGGAGGGATGAGAGAGAGTGGCACTGAGAGAGGTGGCTGCAAAGCGCAGAGACGGAAGCCCCTGCAGTAAGACAACAGACTAAAGAAGGTTTTAAGGGCAACAAGCGACCCACAAAACAAAGGAAAAGAGGGGGAAAAGATTCAGACACTATGTGATATCAGCAAGTTGAAGTTCGAGTGATTGCAATCGACGGGGGGGAAGCATAGGATATGGGAAGAGGAGAGAGTGCATGCAGGAAAAAGCAGCAGAGAAGGGGCGTTCCTATGATTGGGAATTGGGTCACCCACGAGAGATGCAATGGACACGGGAGGGGGAGGGGTTGGCGGTGGGAGTGGGGGGAGGAGCAGGGGTGGGGGGGGCGGGGGGGGCAGCAAGGAGTGTAACAGGACCAACGTAACGAGAAGCACACTGGCGCGTGCATAATGTGAGGGGGGATGAGGGAATAAACAGACAAAGTATGTATACATGAAGTCAGGCGGAGAAGCGCACAAAACCTATCTACTTAATCTAACCAATCACAGACTGAGCAGAACTAACACATACGCACATATCCAACAATCAGCGAGAGTTTGAACCACGAATTAAACAAAAAACTATACGAGCAAAAAGACAGCAAAACAATTATGACAAACAGTGAAACTACAGAGCGCTATGTAATCTTAACACACGAATTAATAACACAAAAACAAAATATGGTGCAGGCCTTATGCTATGCGAAGTTACAAGGCCAGGAAAAGGTTGGGGGTCTATGTGCCAGGATCGGCCAGCCCCAGAAGAGTTGCGGGTCCATAAGGGAGGGCCAGCAGTGGAACCAAGCTGGAAGCAGAGAGCTCCTCCGACAAACCCACAGGACAGCTTGCACTCACAAACCTGAAATTATTTTTAGAGCAATGCCACGAGTGAGGAAGTTAAGACACAGACCAAGGTTAGCTTGAGTCTGTGTGCGGGGGAGCAGAGCCACAGCTAAAAAAAAAAAAGAGATATGAGAGGTTCACAAGGAGCTTACCAGCCCCACAGAACCGCATAGGAAACAGCAAGGCAAAGAACAGTCCAAAGAGCTAGGTACAGTCCCCACTAACTAGGAAGAATCTCTCCGGCAGACAATCTATCGTCTGGGGGGGGGGTAAAAAACGGGGACCCCAAATAAAACGAAGCGAGAAAGACCCCCCAGAACCGCCTGGGGAGCAGACCAGCAGAATGCAGAAAAAAGTTGGCCAAAAGAGAACTCTGACTGTAGTTTCAAAAAATGCTGATTAAAAGGCAATAATCAAGAGCGAGTTCCTGGCTCATACTTTGATGGTCCCTTGAACAGGGAGGAAAGAGGCAGGGAAATATAGGGGACGAAGACAGGTCGGCAGAGCCATGTGCGCATAAGGTGAGCTCAAAAGAAAGCACATTGAGCGCTATAACTCATCGCCCAGTGATCGTTAAAAACACAATAAGGTACTTGCAAGCTCGAAACATGCCTAACCCTTATCACCGAGCCCTAGGATTTAACAAGGTGATAACAAGTGAACTAACCGTCTGAACAAGGCGAGTGGTCGCCACTAGCACAAGTGGCCACCCCTTTGAGAAGGGCAATGGCTCTTGGTAAACAACTTAAGGGGCCCTCCCTTTGAGAAGGGCAGTGACCCTGGTAAACAACTTAACAGCCAGGGAGGGGGCGGCGACAGGAGGAGAACAAAAACAAAATGGAGTATGGGGACAGCTGTAAGAAACAAAATGGAATAGGGGGATAGCTGTAACAGACAGTCTTCTGTTGAAATTTAATTACTGAGTTGTGTGGAATGGAAATTTTAACCAGTTGTGAAGTTGATGAAATGAACTATAAGTTTTGCTGCCATAATCAACTGTCACTGTTGTTATTAAGACAGACTCTGTGTGTAGGAACAAAAAGTTGTGGGGAAAATGATAATTTACATGCATTTTTAAAACAAGAGAAGATTTTCCAGTACTGATTTGCACTTTTAGATTATAATCACATTTCAACAAAAAGGTAATATTTGAATGTTGTATAAAGCTAAGACGAACAAACAAAAAGTAATTTGGGGGTTTATTTACATTATTTGCATATGTCTATTCATATAACAAATTTAGAAATTAGGGGCTAAAAATTTCTTTTTAATATTGCTCAGTGTGTATGTCTAAGGAGTAGGTTTGTACATCTAATTAGTTGTGCATAGTTAGGCAACCAATAGCTTACATGTTTTTAAAATATTGTTTTTAAAGAATTTTAATTCTTTAATGAAGGCCGCTGCTTAATATGAAGCAAAGGAAAAAAATGAAATGATGTTAGGTTGCATAAAGAATGAAATGAAAGAAAATACTGGAACTATTAAAATGCCATTTATATAAATCAGTGTTATACCTTCACCAAGAATGTGGTGTTCAGCGCTCGTCACTCTATCTCAGAAAGGAATTGGAGAGAATTCAGAACTCTAGTCCATAGAGCTGAATGATAAGAATGATTAGATGCATGACAAAACATTCAAATAAAAGAGATTCAAAGATTCTGATTCTCTTAGAGAGGAGATAAATAAGAGGAGGCATGATAAAAGTATATAAAAAATTAATAGTATTTTAGAGAGCGAGCTAGTAGTGATCCCTCTTTTTAGACTAACATTTTCCATTATAAAAGATTTTTGTGACCTTTTTTTCTTTTCGAAGCTCTAGCATTTCCATCCGTTGCAGCATGCCTTTAAAATCCATCAGTGAACAAAAGCACATTGCATTGGGAATCCTGGGAGCAGACAGCCTCTCCGTGGGGAGAGCGAGCTGGGTTGGTCCAGGATTCCCCTGACCACCCTTTTCCACAGACTCAGCATGTGGCCTCAGATGTTTATTAGCCTGTGGAACTCATTGCTGCAATATATCATTTCAGGCAAAGAGAAAAGCAGGATTCAAAAGGGATTAACAAGAATATCAAGAGTTCCAATAGTAAATACCGAACAAAAAATTTGGAAGAGCGGGAAACCTTCATTCTCCATGCTATGAGACAGCATCTAAATATTGAGGGTTTGAAGGACACATTTTTGGGGGGCAGATTATCCCGCTACTGCTTACAGCAGAGATTCTTGCAGCTTCCTTTGAAGCATCTGGTACTGTTTGCTATCAATGAGAAGATACTGGAATAGATGGATATCAGTCTGATCCAGAATATATATTTCTGTGTTACTATATATGTATCTGTAGTATTGAATTATATATATGTTGTTCCAACTGTAGTCCCCTATTCTTCTTCTTATGCTCCCTTTGAACGTGGCCCACTAATGAAACCCACAGCGCAACTACACAGACATCATTTGTTCGTATCATCTTGTACTGTAAAAATTCTCTTAAACCCACAGCCTCCTGGCATATGTTTAACTTTATATACTATGAACATCCCATTGGCCTCTTTCCTAGATCGGAACCTAGGAGTATATTTCACCCAAGTGAGTAAGGCCAACAGACACCCTCTGCATGACTCAAGTACTGCTCTGGGGCTGTGGCATGAGACCTGAGAAAGGGGGCCCCTTCATCCATGTGATGAGATTGCCATGCAAAATAAGCTGGTGCAGGAGGGCAGCTGTGAGGAAAGTGAGCCAGGGAAGAGATCACAAGGTTTGGTGGCACTGAGACATTGTCTAAATGGCATGGATCCACTTCAGGCCTACAACTGGAGTAGCAACAGGAGTCAATGAGTGTGGGAGACTGTTCTGCAGCCCTGCATCTTAATCTTAGTGTGGGGCTTAATTTCACTGCCTAAATGTTTTTATCTGTATACATACACCCCTCTGAATCCCAGTAATGCCTTGTTCTTTCTTGAGTAGATGCAGCCATGTATTCCACTTAGATGCATGCACACCCAGCATGCCAGAACTGGAGAATTTTGCGTAGCAGAAACCATAGAACCTCTATGGTTCTAGGAAAGAGGCCAATGGGATGTTCCGATCTAGGAAAGAGGCCAATGGGATGTTCATAGTACATAAAGTTAAGGAGGCTGTGGGTTTAACAGAATTTTTACAGTACAAGTCTCATGGGCTTCTGTGTCATGCCCATAGCCCCTTTCCTGGCTGTCTGAGGCAACGCTGCCCTGCCCCCCCCCCGTGCCCTCCCCCTATTTCCTGCTTACTGTCGATGGCTAGAGTTGGTGTTCTGTGTGGTTCCTAACCTCACAACTACTCTGTTTCTTCATGATCTTTTCTAGTAGTATATAGTCAGTTAGTACTTTATAGTGTTAGATTTAGTGTTTGCTTTAGTTCAAGTTTAACCCTGGTGATGCCCTTACCAGGGTTTAAACGCTGTCTCTCACGTGGGGGAGCAATCCCCAACAATGATTGCTACATGCAGTACTTGCTGTGCTTAGTAGAAGCCCTCGTCAAGGAGCAGTGTTCAATTTGCAAATCATTCACGAAACAGACTCAGCGATCTTCATATAGAACAGCATCTGCTCAAACAAGAGATGAGGCCTGCTTCAGCACTGAAGCTTGTGTTAGATCGGAGGTTGCCCTCACGTTCCAAGAGTGCTGCTACTTTACAGTCTGGAACTGGCACCTCTGAAAAGACAGAGGTCCTGGTCAAATGTGCTGAGGAAAAGGTCACATAAGACTGATCAAGGTTGCTCTAGGTTACGTGTGGACTCATCTGCTTCCTCCAGAAGGCATGTGGGCTGGCACATTGTGAATGCCAGCATGCGGGATGGAGCAAGTCCCATCAGTTTCTCCCCAGTACTGCACAGGGAGATCAGAGAATACATACCGCTGAGTCCTGTTTTTGTCTTGCAGCATCTGTTGAGTCTAGTCAAGAGCAAAGAGTGATGCCAGCACCCACTGTTTCCATTCTGGTGGTGCATCATGAAGCAATGGACCTCCTCTCCTTTTCTGTCCCAACCCCACCATTGGTCGAGAAGTTTGCCAGGGCTACATCATGATAGCCTCGTTGGCTGGGCAGGCCATTGAACCTGAGAGCCTGTCAACACCACACCCCAATGCTTCCCTTCCCCAGTTAATTGGAGTGGAGCTGGTACGGGACATGGCACAAGAGACTTCTTTGGCACCCCTGCTGTCGGCACCACTGATGGTGGCACTCACTGCCCTCCACTTCAGCACCAACAGTCACCTTAGTACCGCTGCCAACTTCGGGGACAACATTATTTCTGGCACTGGAAACAACCGAGGCATACTCGGTGCCAGTGATACTGATTCCACTGTTGGCACCAGTTTCATCATCATTCTGGGCATCGGCCAAGTCAGACTAGTTAGTCGCTCCCTCTAGGCTGGCTCCACCTTTATCCCGTGAAGCCCAGGACTGCTCAATGTCCAGGTTGAGATCTTCCTCCTCTCCTTCTCCATTGTCTGACCCACACTGGAGGATACCAGATTTGGTGCTCGTCTCATGGTCAGGATGAGGGTTCCTGGCCCAACATGTACTGGCCACTGGTGCCCTATCCATACCAGTGGCCTCTATGAAATCCATGGGATGCTCCATGTGGAATAGGCCATAGAAGATATGTCCTTCAATGTCCGACAATATCTTGGACAAGATGGACAAGTCTCTGTACTCCAAGAACTCTAGGGCTACCCTGCATATATGCTGGCAGTGTGGAGGTACCACCAGTATCATCTGCCGCACACACTGGGCAACCTCTCCCTCCCCCGAAACAGTAGGACTACCCTAGAAAGGGGCATGGGTCCCAGAAGAGGAGGCATTCAGGTCTGGTTTTGTCCAGTCAACACGCCTTCCTCTGGCACTCCTCAGGAGCCCATTTTGACTCATTGGTCCAGAGCAGTGTTCCAGTCATTGCTCCATTCTCCCCATCCCCTCGGATTGGGGACAGTTTGGCTTGCTTTCACAATGGTTGGGGCTCAGTCACCATTGACACCTGGGTCTTAAGTACTGTCAGATCAGGCTATTCCATCCAATTCCTTTACATCCCTTCCCTCCCTCCTGCCCTCCCCGTCCTTCTTCAGGGACCCCTCTCATGAGATACTGCTCCTCAAGCAGGTTCACTCTCTACTGGGTTTTGGAGCGGTGGAGGAGGTTCCAGTAGAACTCCAGGGTCAGGGCTTCTTTTCTCAATATATTCTGGTACCCATATCCAAGGGAGGGGTAAGACCCATACTTGACCTTCACAGCCTCAACAAACATATCAGATACATGAGATTCCAGTGGTCACTCCTATCAGCTGCCATCCCCAACTTGTCTCAGAATGACTGGCTTCCTGCTCTGGACTTTCAGGACACTTTATGTGGTGATTTTGCCAAGCCACAGAAAATTCCTTCAATTCGTCATAGCAAAGCGTCACTTTCAGTATATGGTGCTTCCCTTCTGCCCTTCTTGTGCCTCTCAGGTTTTTCCCAAATGCATGGTTCTGCTGACAGCACACCTCAGGAAGAAAGATTCCACATCTGCCCATGCCTCGACAACTGGTTACTGAGAGTCAGGTCCAAAGAGAAAGTCCTTTCATACATTGACAGTACACTGCGTCTCATCCTAAACACCTGAAAGTCAGCTTTGGTTCCAACTCAGAAAATCGAGCTCATTGGGGCCATAATAGACTCTACGAATTCGAGAATGTTTTTGCTGACCATTTTCAGACGATTTGCCACCTTTCCCTCAGTCTGCAGTCTTAACCTTCCACAACAGTTGGGATGTGCCTAAAGCTCTTGGGCCACATGTCTGCTTGCACGGATGTGGTTAAGTTTGCAAGGTTGTGTCTTTGGCCCCCATAAATATGGTTCAGGACAGTTTACTGTCCAATTCTTCACTCCTTGGACAAATTGGTCCATCTCCTTCCAGTGGTCTTGAACTCCTTGCAGTGATGGAAGCTTCTGGAGAATTTTTGTGAGGGCATTCCCTTCATCCAGCCTTTACTAGTCAGATCTGTTGTCACTAATGCCTCCCTGATGGGTTGGGCAGCGCATCTGGGGATGTTGAAAATTCAAGGTGTGTGGTCAGAGCAGGAGTCCTCACATCATATGAACATACTAGAGCTTCAGATCATCTACAGGCATGTCATGCTTTTCCGGACCATAGCAGGGCTCAATGATTCATATACTTACCAACAATACCACCACAATGTATTATGTGAACAGGCAATGGGGAACACATTGCAGGATGTACTGCCAATAGACAATCAAGTTGTGGCAGTTCTGCATCAAGGAGACTACCACTCCAATAGCCGACCACTTGCCTGGGGTTAATCAGGAATTGTTCCTTGAGTCACATGTGGTCTCTGAAGATGAGTGTCCTTGAGGTCTTCTTCACAGCTTGGGACATTCTGATAAGACCTATTTGCTATGAAGGACAAGAAATGTCAACTGTTCTGCTCTTGAGGGGGCTTCAGTCCAGGCTATCTGTCCAGTGTTTTCCATCTCAGGTGGCAGTTGGCTCTGCTGTGCACTCCCTCCCCCCCAATCCTGATCATCCCACAGGTCATCTTTAAACTTGAAGGCAGATTCGACCAAACCCATTCTCATTGCCCTGGTGTGGCCAAGGCAGTGCTGGTTCTCAAACCTACTCAAGCTGTCAACTGAGCATTTCATACCTCTTTATCTCCATCCTGACCTACTCACACAGAATCACAGTTGCATCTCACATCCCAAGCTCAGTTTCGTGCATCTCACAGGTGGTTGCTTCGTGGCTGAATGAGGAGGAAGAGCGGTGTTTGGCAGCTGTTCAACAGATCCCACTCAAATTAGAAAGCTCTCTATCAGAATGGCCTATTCAGTGAAATGGAAGCAGTGTTTGCTGTGGTTGTTGGCCCATAGAATTCAATTAATGCTGACATCTATTCAGGACATCTTGGAGTACTTTCTGCACCTTCACTCATTGGGCCATGCACTTAGCTCATGAAGAGTACATCTGGTGACGATACTGGTGTTTCATCCCCATATTCAGGGAAAATCAGTCGTCTCCAAGGCCACAGTAGCAAGATTCTTAAAAGAGTTTCTTTGTCTCCATCCCATAGGCAGAATGTGAACCGCCAGCTGGGGGAGGCTAGCCCCCAGCCCTGCCCCTTCCACCCAGCCCCACCTTTGTGCCCCGTTCTAGAGCCAGGAGCCCCCTCTTGAAACCGCTGGCCCCTGCCCCAGGCTAGTGCCCCCAGCCCCAGAGCGCCCCCAGCCTCCCCTCCCATCCCCAGAGCAACAGGAGACCAGGCAGCACGGCCACAGCACCCCCAGCCACAGAGCTCCAGGAGGGCGGGCAGCATGGCCCCAGCCTCCCCAGCACCAGGAGGGCAGGTGGCACAGACTGAGCTGGAGCCATCCCACAGGTAGACTGGAGCTGCACCAAGCAGAAGCAGGAGGGTGAGTCTGGAGGCAGAGCTTGGACGTGGCCATGCCTGGCTGTTTTGGGAGGCACAGCCTCCCCCAGCCTATGATACCTGCTGTCCATGCTCCATCCTCTGGTCCAAGAGCCAGTTCCACTGTAGGACATTAGCACAGTCCTAGCAGTTTTAATGGGACCTCCATTTGAGCCCCTGACATCTTGTTCCTTTCTGATTTTATGTCAGAAGACTGCATTCCTGGCAATAACATCCACAAGGAGAGTCAGTTTGTTGCAGGCTCTAATGGCAGAGTCTTCTTATACACAATTCTCTAAGGACAAAGTAACTTTACAACGACACCCAAAATTTTTGTCTAAACTAGTTTCTCGGTTTCATTTGAAGCAGGTGGTATATTTACCTGTTTTCTTTTAGAAGTTGCATTCATCTCCTGAGGACTAGCATCACCAGCGTTAGATGTCAGGTGATGTCTAGTCTTCTATCTGGACAAAACTTAACCATTCTGTGCTTCACCTTACCTGTCTGTGTCATATGCAGATTGTATGAAGGGGTAAATGGTCTCTTTACAGATGATCTCTAGATAGATAACACCCTATATCGAGACTGCATATGAAATAGCTGGAGCTGTGCCTCCTCAGTGGGTGTGAGCACATTCTACGAGAACACAAGCAATGTCAATACCGTTCCTCAAAGATGTCTCAATATTGGATATTTACAGGACTGCTACATGTCCATACATACATTTTCAAACCATTATGCCATTACCGCATCTTCCAGAGTGAATGAAAGCTTTGGTATGGCCATTCTGCAATCCTTCTTTAGGTAGTCTGAGTCCCACCTCATAGGGGGTACTGCTTGTGAGTCACCAAAATGAAATACACGGCTGCATCAACTCAACAAAGAAGAAATGATTACTAACTGTAACTGTGGTTCTTCGAGATGTGAAGCAGACGTATTCCACAACCCACCCTCCATCTCTTCTGCATCTGAGTTTAGTCTTTGGGCATTCGGTGCAAAGGAACTGAGGGGGGTGAGGAAGTGCTGCCTTATATAGCCATGGGAGGGACTATGGCCACAAGGCATGAGTGCTGCCCTTCCAAGGGTACTGCTAAGCAAAATTCTCCAGCTCACATCTAAGTGGAAAATACATCTCCATCACATCTCAGTTACAGTAAGTAACCATTTCTTACTTGGGTTTTATGCAGCTAAAGCAACTGTTAGTGTTCAATAATAACTTAAGAGTTCCCTGTTCAATATTGTTGCTTTTAATGTCAGACATACACACATTTTAGAGAGTTCCAAGTCGTAAACTAGTTACTCTCATTAGTTTTAATGGGGCTACTCATGTGAGTAACCCCCACTAATGTGAATAGGGGGTTCTCAGTCTGGTTCAAAGAGATTAAAAACCTTCTTAGCAGATACCATTTGTAATATAAAAGGCTTGTGAGATTGACCCATTGAAGCAGCTTGATCAAATATTTAATATAAAGAACAGCCAGATTCCATAAAATAAACTGTATATATGTTTATTCTTACAAAAACTATCGAGTTTTACAGTAATGACATTTAAGTACTACTTTAAAAGTTAAAGTAAATGACATAGTTTAATAGTGTTCTAAAATTAATTTTAACAATTGGAAATGAAAGTGTAAAATTTGAAGCACAATTGAGAACAGACATATTGATTTTTCTCCTCCTTGCTAGATTATAAACAAATTTGAGAGAAAAAAATGATTGTTTACTGTTTCCATAGCCATATAATATAGTTTCAGTAGTCAGAGTAAGAATGCACTAAAGCTGCTATATTTGGGTTCTCTCCATAAATTGAAACAAGTCTGATCTAAAGCTCATTTACTGTCTTGGAATAGAATTGATCTTGCTTTCACATTTGATTCACCCACTGCAGATTTTGAGAGGAAGAAAAATAGCATTGTTAGGTCAGTTTAACTAGGCCAGAGTTAGACAGAAAAGACTGGCAAACCAACTGTTTTAAATATTTTTTCTTATTTCTCTTTGTCTTTCTCTCTGTGGATTTTTTAAAATAACATCTTGGCTGATTTTAATATAATATCTGGAGTCATTCATTATAGACCGTCACCATTCATGGATCTAATTTACAAAGCGGTACATCAGTTTATTACTTCATAGAAAATACTGTCAATTTGTTACCCCTAGGATTAGCTGTTTTTCACTGAGACACTTTTGTTTAACCTGCGGGGTTTGATATAACAATTAATAGGAGGGAAATTCTTACTTTGCTGAGTTCAAATAATATTTCTCTCTGTCTTAACTCTTCAAAATGGATTGTCACACTTTATAGTCAAATACATATGCTCTGCTAAGACACATGTTGAAAACATAGATGTGCATTTTGATAACATGTAAACTAAAAATTAAATTTTGGGCTTTCCATGTTCAAATAGTTACAACTTCTAGCAGTCCTACAATAAAAGATTGTAAATCTTATAGGGGGAAAGTATTTAATAAAGAAACATTTAGTTTTCAAGCTCATGAGAGGTTGCTATAAACTGCAAGGCAAATTCGGTGTTCACTTGCACTCCGGGAAAGCCAGCTGAAACCAGTAGTATTGTATAGGATATGAAGGCAGAATAGGTTTAATAGGATGCTATCAATATATTTTTCATAACAGTTAACCTTTGTTGCTCTGAAACCATCAGAGTATTAAGATTTTGACAGTTTTAAAAACAACCTTTGTCCTTAAAATTGTATAGAAATAAAAAAAAGTGAATTGTGAAAGCCTTCCTTAACATACACATTTTGACAACTTTTAATTGTACTCTTATGCACCTAGACTAGATACACCAACAACTACTAACTTAATTAATTTAAAATACTTTTTAATCAGTCAATCAAATAATAAAAAGTGTGTGTATGTGTATATATAGAGATAGATATAGATATATTATTTGTGTTAATTTCACAAACAAAATAAGATTCTACGTTTTTCTCAGTTCTGTTATATGAGCATTTTTTCTCAATTCTAGGTTATATTTGCGTTTAAAATATTAGGTAATAATGACAAAATAAGCAAAGATTGTTTTATATAGATAGTTTTCTAGATATGCATTAAACCTTCTCTGCCATCTGTGATAGAAAGGGCTATATATATTCATAAGTGAAAGAAGAGCAGGAGTCAAAAATATTACAACTGTGGTCTGACCAATAAGACACGAGACTGCTAATTGCTTCCTGTCTCTTTTGAAATTACTCAGACTGAGCTAGATTTACTGTACAGTAAATGTCCTATTGTTCCCCACATCTCAGTGTGGCAGGTAGATGCGGATCTGGCCCTGACTGAAACCAAATTTAGTTTATCTAAAACATTAAGAGGAATTAATTTTGAATCACTGTATAATGCATGAAACGTGGCACAAAATGATTAAGCAGACATATGAGAATGCAGTATAATTCTTTGCACACTTTGCCTGTGCAGTGCTCAGATAAACACAGCTGATGCAGATAATAGTGCACAGTAATTCAGGCTTTTTGAAGTTATTTATTCATCTATTTTTCCACCTGAGGATCTTCCAAGCGAGAGTCTGTTAATGACACAGCATTTAATAAAAGCATCCAAAATATACAATGTGTCTACAGACCAGCATTGGTGATGAGTTTTGTCATTTGACATGGAGTTTGAGTATAGGCATTGTAGATCATTTTAAAACATGTTGTTTGTCTGTTCCTATTTAGGAGCAGCTCCCATTTTAATTCCATACTGCATTTTATTCCGAACAAAAAGTACCCTTAATCGTTGTCGGTCACAGGAATTTGTTGAACACACATGACACATGTCGGTCACACTGGCTTCTAAAGGTATATCTGGACAGCCAAATTTGTGCCTGGGCTAGCTTGAAACTGTCTAGTGTGAGTAACAGTAGCTGTGAAGACAGCACAGCATGGGCTTCAGCTTGGGCTAGTGTGGTAGAGCCTCCTGTCCCAGATCTGGACTTTAGCGTCCAAAATCTGGGTGCTTACCTGAAACTCCCCCAAGCTCACTACCTGCTTGGATATTTTCTCGCTGCCACCAACTAGGACTATTGGGGTTCCTAGTACCCCCCCCGAGTCACCCCAACCTTCCCCTGGGGGACCCCCAAGACCCAGAGCCCTGGGTCTCCCTCTCTTCTCTCCCAGCTTCCCCCCCTTCCCTGGGTTAGCCGGTGCGAGACTAGACTTCACTCTTTGAATACAACCGGAGAGGCAATCTAGCGTCCCCGAGGCTATGCATTCACAGCTAATCACAGCTAGCACACAAGGAGATTCCCCCTCCCTGGTCTCGTAGCAGTAACTAGAGAAAAACTTCAAACACAAGAGAACAGAGATGATTCTTTTTCTCTTTCCCCGTAGCCTGCTCTTTCCCTGGAAACAATAGGAAAATAGCCCACAGCCTGGCTTTTCCCTTCCCTTTGCCTCACTAGGAAAAGAAACTCCCACCAGTTTTCAAAAGAACTTTATATAAAAAGAAAGAAAATACAAAACAATAATCTTGCATTAAGAAACTCAATACAGGCTCTTGCTTATAAGAAAATAAGAATAAACAGTCTGATTTAAAAGATAGCCCGATTAAACCAGTCCAGCAAATCAACATACATGTAAATACAACACAAAGCTCATCATAGCCGAATTACTTTGCTTTCCTTTGTACTCACAGATGTTTAGGAGAAACTTTGAGATAAGATGGAGTTAGAAGAAAACTTGTTTACCCATAGCCGAGGAAACAACAAAGACCCCGAGTATACAAATTCCCGCCCCTGACTTTAAACAATCCAGTTCTCTGATTGGTCCTCTGGTCAGGTGTTTGGTTCGCTTTGTTCCCCCTTTACAGGAAAAGAAAATTAACCCTTACCTTACCTATCTACTTATGACAGCTAGCGAGCCGAGTATGTACCCAGGGTCTGTGCCAGACCTGTACTACACCCACTGAGGTCAACGCTGTGCTGTATTTTCTGCTGCTGTAACTCATACCAGCTGGATTTGAGCTAACTCATGTAGACGACCCTATGCACAGCTTTTGCTGGGCTGACTACCCTTAATGTAAAGTACAAGCATGTTTGTAAAAAAGAAAAGAAAATCTCGCACACACAATTTTGAAATCCTGTCACTGCCATTTATGAGTCCCTAAAAGTTGCAGCCTTCCCATCTTTTCATGAGAATGATGCATAACACACATTGGCGTAAGTCAAAAGAGATGAGTCTAGATGATCACAAACTTAGTTGTGGAAAATCAGTGTCAATGTCTGAAATAAATTACTTCTAGACTTGAAGGAAGTTCCAGGAAAACAGAGATAAGTTGTCAGTAAACAGTTACAATGATTATACTTAGTATAATTATTTCACTGGAGGATCTTCAAACTCAAAGCACTTGACAAACCATTAATTTAGGCCTAACAAATCCCTCCCCCAAAAGAGAGAAAAGTCGTCTTATACCCACCTAATAGATGAGTAGACTGATGCAAATAGCTGAAATTCTCTGCATTGAGATTATATAGAGGGTGGCCTTGCACCCCTTTTCTTCTTGGGATAGGTCTTGCATCTAGCTAATTGTCTAAGAATTTGATTCCTTCATCATCATCATTTCATCCAGGGAAATTAAGTGATTTGCTCTAACTGCTGTTCATCATTCTTCCAGAAAGCTATACCAAATATAAAGAGGAGAGGAGGGGAGTTGTCATTATAAATACTGAAAAAAAAATGAAACAAGTTAATATGCATGGCTGATGTCTTTCATATTTGTTTAGTGGGAGCTTGGTCTAGTGGCTAAAGCACAAGACTGAAAACTTGTCTATACTTGTCTAAATCAGCACTTCAGCAATCAGTGAAGCGATGATGATTTAGCAGGTCTGGTGAAGACAAGCTAAGTCAATGGCAGAGCGCTCTCCCATCAACGTCTGTACTCCACCTCCGCGAAAGGCAAATCGTCAGGAGAGCATCTCCCCTCGACACCACACAGTGTAGACACTGCTGTAAGTCTACCTAAGGCCTGGTCTACACTGGGGGGCAGGAGTCAATGTAAGATATGCAACTTCAGCTACGTACCTTATTTTAACTTACCTCCCGTCCTCACGGCATCGTATTGACGGCCACGGCTCACCCGTCGACTCTGCTTCCGCCTCTCACCCTGGTGGAGTTCCGGAGTCGACGGGAGCACGTTCGGGGATCAATATATCGCATCTAGACGAGATGCAATATATCAATCCCTGATAGAGCGATCGCTACCCGCTGATTCGGCAGGTAGTCTGGACGTACCCTAAGTTATGTCAACTTGAGTTATGTAACTGAAGTAGCATAACTTAGGTCAATTTACAGATTTAGTTTAGACTAGCCTTAAGAAACAAAGATCAGTGTTCTATTCATGTCTTTGCCACTGATTTTCTGCCTAACGTTGGGCATGTCATTTAACCTGTTTCCCTATCTGTAACATGGAAATAATAATACTTATCATCCAAAGTTGTTTGTAAAGCACACATAGGTCCTAAAAATGAAAGACACTATTGAAGTGCAAAGTATTATTAACAATACCGTGGAAATATTTGTGTATATTCTAGTGATACAAGTTACAGTTGCCCAGTCACAAATTCAACTTAAGTTTTAAAGAGGTAAAGTTTTAATTTACTGTTAAAATTTGTTTACTTACTCATAGTCCCTCTCTGTTTGGCTTGGAGCCAACTGTTCTGATTTCTTTCTCGTTTTTAGCTTCTCTTTTCCTTCATTACCCATCACTCCCTGTGACGTTCCCAGTGTGCATGTAGAGAAATAATTGTGCAAGATCTGAAAAAGGGTACAAAACCATCAAGACTGGAACTTTTTGCTGATACATTGGATAGATAGAGTAAAGTTATTTTAAAACACTCTTAAATGTTAAGTTCAATCATCCTGTCTGCCTGCCCGCTGCTCCTCTCTCTTCCCCTCCCCCACCCAGTGTCCCTTGCACCGCACTAGACATTTCCATGCAGGGGAGAGCAAATCCAAATTGAAGATGGAGAAACATGATCAATGAAAAACTTTCTTCTAAGCTAAAAAGGATGGTCAGCTACTTCCAGTCACAAAATTGCTGATACCCACTTAATGTACTGGTTTTTACATCACCATATATTAGCAGCTTTTAAATAAAATATCAGGCATAAAACCACGTTTTTATGTAAATGATATAGGAGAATCATTTACTAAATCACATTCTAAATTACTGCCTGAAATACTGTTGTTCAATAAAAGTAGCTTGAGTATTTTTACTGAAGGCTTTGTTCATGAAATTTATTTCTTAATTACTTTTTGTAATCACTGACATATGTTGGTCATTATTATTCCCATCTTGCCAAGACAGGTTTTTTTTTTAAAGTGTGCTAATTACTAGCAAAAGAGGGGAAACTGCATGATCCGTTACAACAGCAATTAACAGTTAAGTATATTATCTTTTCTAGAATGTGGAGCAAAAACTCTAGTCAACTCCAAAACTTATTGCAATCTGTATGATGTTACCATGCCACCAGGTCATCTTAGAATTATATTTAAATATGTTTTAATACTTTTTATGTTGCACATTTGTCTGTACAGCTAGGTTTGTATCATTTTCGGAGTTAGCGTATTTGTTAATAGACATCTTATGAATAGCAACACTCCAGCATCAGCACAGAGTTGCTAATGCAGTCTTTGGCTACTGTAGCAAGGCTGATGTGTATTGGCGAATTCACATTAGCATAGCCACTACTTGTCCTGCACTAGATAATGGACTCAAAGGTTAAGAGCAAAGGATCTCAACAGATCCAATCAGCGGAGCTTTTCCAGGGCTAATTACCTCTTTACTGCGCTGACTCTAATGTGACATGTTCATTGCCTTAACTAACAACTCATTAGCTTAGTTGATGTTTTTGTCAATATTAATTCGTTCATTTAAGCCAAGTCAAACCTTAAACAAAGATGTCCAGACTGAGAAACTGGCAGCAGAGTGACTTTTCTTAGTTCATCCTTTTTTCTGTAGCTCAATTTAAACAAAATAAATGTTGATGAGAAATATTTAGAGTATTTTTCTAAGGAAGCATGTATTTAATCAACGTGCTACTGTTTGTTGCATATGGCATTTTTTTATAGGACTCAATGTCTAGGAAATAAAATTAAAGTAAACTAAAGCACATGATTCATAGCTTAATGTGTGTATCAGGAAGCAACAGTTACTACTCTTTGATTGCATGTTTACAGATTAACATAAGAAGGCAAATCAGTTGTTAGCTACTGTAAACTGCTAAATGTGGTGAGCAGTTTGTTCAATAAATAAAAATAAGCAACTTGGAGAAGTCTAGTTTTAAGAACTGCCTGGAGAAAAACCCATAAAAATCAATGTTTTATCTCTACCACTATAACTATCTAAAGTAATGTTATTAAAAGGGGTAATGTATAATTGCACAGCAATAATGATAAATTACATTTATCTAGGAATTTTACTCTTTTTAGCTGTCATTCAGATTTTATAAACAGTTACTAGTTAATTGTTTTTATTTTAATAGAGACTTTAAAATAAAATTCATAATTATAATTATTGAGCATGCAGAATCTGTACTTGGCTTTTAATATACTGGGCTCTTGGCTGAATCATTCTCTTTTCTAATTATTGTCATTTTAAAAAGGCAGAAAAGAAAGGTGAAAAATTTATTTTACATTAAACAGAGTAGAAACTGATGATGGTATAGTGTTATTCTTTGATCAAAAGACTCTATAGTCAGGCAGTCACTATTAGTAGTTGCATTTAGCTGTTAACTGCAATGCAGCAAATCTCAAACAAAATCTGAAGTTATTGTGTTATCTGAAGTGTCTTAAATGTACTTGGTGCTTCACAAAACATAAAATTGCAGGGATCCTGCTCCAAATAGCCAACAGTCAAAATCAAATAAATGCAATACATTGAGGTCTGAATGAAGTGTGGAAATGTGTGAGGAGATTGCCAGTGAAGAGATCAATTTAGGATGAGTTCACAAAAGTGGGGCTAAGTAAAACTGCACAATTTTCTTTCTGTACATGGATTCTCAGTTTAAAATGTCTTTCATTTATGTGCCATAATCAGGTATTCAGTTACTGAGAGGCACCAGTGAGGGATGTGAAATTTTATAACGAAGTCTCCTCTTGCTGACTTTCAGGCAACACCTTAAGTGCACAGCTTGCATTTGGGCTGTGCACTGAAGGGTATCTTGGGACCCAAGAATGTTCCTCCTAGGCGATAGGGAAACTTGCGGCTGGCCCCAGTCAGCTGACTTGCGCTTGCAGGGTTTGAGCTAAGAAGTAGTTACACCTCTATCCCGATATAACACGAATTCAGATATAATGCGGTAAAGCAGTGCTCCAGGGCGCAGGGCTGCACACTCCGGCGGATCAAAGCAAGTTCGATATAACGCGGTTTCACCTATAACATGGTAAGATTTTTTGGCTCCTGAGGACAGCGTTGTGTCGGGGTAGAGGTGTATTTGGGCTTGGGCTGGTGCCTGAGCTCTGGGCTCCTCCCCCGTTGCAGTGTCCCAGAGCCCAGGTTCCAGCCTGAACCTGAGCTTCTACAACACCGCAATTAAACAGCCCCTAGCCTGAGTCCAATGAGTCCAAGTCAGCTGGCACAGGCCAGCTGTGGATGTTCAAATGCAGTGTAGACATACCCTCTGCATTTGCTGCTAAATCCCTGTGGCTATGGTGTCTCCAGTAGCTCTAACATCCATGTTTTGTAGGGGCAGTGACCTCTGCCCCACAGCTCTGCCCTTTCTTCTCCACCTTCCTGCTCCTATTCCACTCCAAATTTTCCCTGTGCAATTGCACACTGGAGTCTTGCATGATCAAACTCCATAACCCGCAGGGTATTTACACCCTTTGGGCAAACTACCCAGCGTAGTTACTATGGCTGAGTCAGGTGACTGATGCACTCAAATAGGTAGAGAACACCTTCTAATACCTAGGCCCTACCCTTAAGATGCCTTCTGCACGGCTGCTATCATATACGGCCCTGCGAATGGTGTGTTGGTGGGTTTTATGGTGACCCAGAATTGGGGTGGAAAACTTTTACCCAGCTTTCCTTTACCTTAGGCTTTTCTGACAGGCTCCCATGTTCATTTGGCAGCCAGAATTTGGCCCTTAATGTAACTTCTTTTGCTTCTTTCCTCTATGATAAAATGTGACACAAGGTAGAAATTTACAAACAAAAAAACCCAAAACTACAGGTATAGATTTGAATTAACGTTGAGTGACAGCCATTGCAAATAGTTATTTTCCCTGCCTTACAAGTAAAATATTTTGTTATACCTGAATTCCTTTTTATTAAAGTCAATCACTTGAAGCAGAGAGAGGAGGATATAATATGGCACCATGCCACCTGTACTCTGTGACCTGCACGTCTGGGGGAAGGACTTCATTCACTTGGTAACACATTATTAATTCATTTGGCATTCATTGTAATAACATAAATCATCAGAAATTCATTTGGTTTTAAAGTGCATATAATATGTAGTCTCAAAGGGTTGTCATTGTAATTGAGCTATTAATTAATGTAGTATTATTTTTAATGTGACCTCCTTTTCCTTGGTCTACTGTTCAGCCTCTGACATTGGTAGGTAATTGGTAGCTATTTCTTCATGTGTATTCAGGACATTCCTGCTTTGTGAAATATTTGTAATATTTTAAGATAAACCAATATTAACAATATATTCAAGGGTTTGTCAGTCTCTATTTGGTACTTGCATTTAGTACAGTAGACTGGTGCAGTTAGCAGGATTTTGGAAGTGAGTGTTACGCACTACCAGATGGCAGATGCAGAAAAAGAATGTTATGGATGGATCACAAGTAATTTTCCTTCGTTGGCTATTCAGCGTATTGTTTATTGTCATGCTTATTGCATGATCGGGGAAGTTTCAGTATGAGAAGTTTTCATGGGGCTTCTGTCCATTCCTGAAAGGGAGAAAAGAGGCTATTTTAATGCCCAGATCTACCTTTGCTGTAGAGCTATTCCTTGTGTATACGGTTCCTAAATCACTCCTTTATAGCAGCAACTGCCATCTGTGCAGCTCAGTGCAGGCAAACAATTTTCATTTGACTTTTGCTGATTCTTCCTTTTCTGTCATTTCACTTTCTAACACACTGCTGTGACATGTCTAAGACAAGTGAGCACGTTTCCTGAGCTCGCTGCCTCCGTTTATCCGACTGTCAAGAAATTTCCCACTGGCACGTTTCTCTTTTTGCTTTGTGTGAGGAAGCTGCCTACAGAAGTCTCAGTGTGGAGAGAAGGCCAGTGTGGCTTTCTGACATCACCTGAGGAGCTGACAGCAGCAGCTTTTAATCAAAGTAAATCAAGTGCTGCCCATGAGTAGTAGTCATGATGGGATTAGGTTTAAGGGAAATGCTGGTGAAATACACCTTTACACTTAGGAAACGACTCCATTTTTGCAATATTATTCAGCAAAGTTACATCCCCAGACAGCACTGTTCACTTATATTGAAAGCCTACCTCTTCTGATTCTTCAGATGATGTCATAAGGGATCTTTTAAGTAAAGAATAGAATGTATATCCTGATGAGACAGACACAATTAAAGCTGGTTGGAAAATGGTCACTTTTTTCCTCAAAAAACACTTCAGCCACCTCTATCAGCTGGTTGAAAAACAGTAAAAATAAGTCTGAAAAAATCATAAAAAATGCTACCAACTCTAGCCACAATTCTGACCAAAAATCAATATGACTTACAATAGATTGTGGTTAGGCTGCAAAAAGTGTTTGCAGTGGAATGTTGAAAGCTACATCATCTACGTGGCTAGAGCATAATGTGCTTTACATAATGTTGTGATCATTTAAAAAGATGCTGTCAATTTTAATTTTTTTAATTGTCTGATTAAAAATCTTGCTTCTAAAACATTATTTACAGGTTCTATAAATCTTTTTCTTCTTCCTATTAATGTCTATAAGAGCTTTTCAGTTATCTCTCCCTTGCTTACTGACTACACGGGAAAATGAAATAATTGACTATGCACAAAGTGCTGTGAAATCCAGCCTGTTAAAAATACCCTGCAATCTCTTTTAGTCCTAGTAATTTTAAGGGCTTTTTAAAAAACAGTAGTTACAAATTTGTCACACAGAAATAGAATTTTTAGTTGGTGATCGTGTGGCCCAGTAAAATCATATTTTCAGGACTATTTGGTTTGAAAATTAATGAAATATAACGCTGTCCTCGGGGGCCAAAAAATCTTACCGTGTTATAGGTGAAACCGCGTTATATTGAATATGCTTTGATCCTCTGGAGTGCGTAGCCCCACCCCCCGGAGCGCTGCTTTACCGCGTTATAGCCAAATTCATGTTATTTCAGGTTGTGTTATATCAGGGTAGAGGTGTACTGTATGAGATTTAAAGGAATGATATACATGCAGTCCGTGCTATACATTTGAAACCTGTTTACAATATATTTTTGGCTGAATGTCACCTGTCTCTAAATACTCATAATACATGATTTTATTTGGGTTCAGTGCAGTTATAGTGCATGCAGACTTCTAGTTTGAAAATAAAATCTGTAGATAAATGTATATAGATGTTCAACTTCTTACCAGAAAATGGCTGCAGTTTTTGACCTAGGTACATATTTCCCCAAGTTCAAGAAGTATAATAAGCAACTGCAAAGACGCTAACTCCCTTAACATGGTTAAACTTACAGTGGTTTTGCTGTCAGGTTTGCATGAAATCAAATTAATGCAAATTAACTCACTGTTTTAATCTGATTTTAGGTTGGACTTTGTTATGCACTATTTTGCGCGAGCTTATAATAATAAACCAGCTCCGAGGAGAGGTATTATTGAGAGAAGAGAGCTTGCATGAAGTTATTTGGTTATCAGAGACAGGAAACTGAGGCTGGGTACTGCAGCATGATGCCAGGTCACAAGGGGACATGCAGGAGGTAGCTGGCCCTGCTACTAATAGTCCTACCGAAATAATACAATATGGATGGAATCAATAGTCTATAAATATTAGTATAGACTCTAATAGAAAATTATTGCCTTCCTCTAGTTTATCTATCCTAAAGAGTTTTTTATTAACCACATAATTCTTTATTAAATTTTACAGGCAAAAATCCTATAGAAGGGTTATCACTTTTTCTGTAGGACTTTTTGTCTGGGTTCCTAGTCTCACATGTGTTGGTGGAAAAGCCTTCCCCACTGCCATTCCTTTTAGCTAGAAAAACTTTCCTACATCTTTCTGTCTCATTTTAGAGCATATTTTTCCTTGGTACACTTTTTCCTCTCATTCTCTCACCACCTACTCATTTTAAAACTGTGATTGGACTATTTAATTCGCTAGAGGGTTGACATACCATTTACTGGAAAGATCCTATATTAAATAGTGCTCTGATCCTGCAAATGATTTGATATAATATTTTGTATTTGCAATAATTATTTTTATTGCAGCAACACCTAGCTATCATGGTCTGATCGTACTAGGCTCTATACAAACACATAACAGAAAAATAGTCCCTGCACCATAGAGGTTATGGTCAATTAATATAATTAATATAGGCAGCACTGTGCATCTCTCCTTTCACTGACTTCAGTGAGACCCTGTGCAAATGTAGGAACTTGTCCACTGGAAGCTTTTACAGCATATGGATCTAATATTGTATTGTATTCTATGAGTAGATTTCCATACTATTATTCATGGTAAGTTTTTAAAAATAACAAAGCAGAATCAATTCACTAGTTTTCTTTTTATTATACTAGTTTTTATCCTGTTTTGTATGGTAGGTAAAGCTTTGACATTCCTTCTGCTACAACCACCAAGCCCCAAACTTCCTCCACACAGCATCATCCGCAGAACTGCCATTGATCTGATTGGGCGAGGTTTTACAGTATGGGAGCCTTACATGGATGTCTCCGCTGTATTAATGGGCCTTTTGGAGCTCTGTGCTGATGCTGAGAAGCAACTTTCAAAGTATGTATTTAATCCAATAATTTTGTGTGTGTGTGTTCTGTTCTGTTCTGCTTTGTTGCACGAGTTAACACACATGAAAATACAGATATAACCATTGTATTTAACTGGGGGAGGAAGCCCCCTTGAGTTTGAGTAATTTGAAATCTGGCATTTGTACCAACAACATCAAAATTAAAATGACTGATATACAACAGTTGACTTGTTTTTGTCGTCTCCGCTGGCTCTGATGTGTAATCTCAGGCCTTAAAATTTACATTGACATATTTACAGCACTCACGGGTGTGAAAAAGGACATCCCTGAGCCCGAGCTAGGTTGACCTAACACCTGCTGTGGATGCAGCCAGGCGACAGAAAAATGCTTCTGTTGATCTAGTACTATCGCTCAAGGGAGTTCCTACTGCAAAGGGTAATCCCTTCCATTGCTGTAATCTGCTCCATACTGTGGGTTTATTGGAGGAGAGCTACAGTGCCATAGCGATGGTGCTGTCATGCCTCTAGTGTAGATACCGCCTCAGAAGGGGAAAGGTCTAGTCACATAGGGTATGTTCTTGTACTTGAAAAGCTAGTGTTTTCCAAAAGCTTTTTTTTTTTGCTCCTTTTTTAAAAAACATATTTTTGTTGTGCAGCATTAAATTTATACTGTAAGCTAATATCTTTTGGGTATTTTGGAAAATACATTTTAGAAAAAGCTGTTTGTTTTGTTTAGAAATACTGCTTATTACATGTAGGCACAATTATTTCCTGTGACCATTTAGATTTTTATACTTTCCTCAACTAAACTTGGTGTGCATGGGTAGCATCTCAGTAAATTGTGGATTTAAACATCCCTAAGAAATCGTGAACTCAATAGACCACAAACTGTCAAAAAAACAGCTTGTTAAGCTGACCTAAATAGGGATTTATACTTTAGACTGTCTTATAGTATACACGGTACACACAGTTCTGTGTGGCACATAATCCACTTTCTAAACTGATATTTGCAATTCATCAGATCAAAAAGAGATTTCTCTTGTAAAACTGCCAATTTGAGGTAAAATTCAAAATAAATATTTTTCACAATAATATTTTTTCAAAATAATAGTGTATGGTATGTCCCATTGTAAAAAACCACTAAATTTATATCTACACAACAACCCATGTTTAAAATTTTCTCAAAATATGTCTTCAAAACTGGTTTGTAAAATGCTGCAAGAATTTCTTTTAAAAACTTGTATTAGTTTTTCTTTATTATAAGTAATTTTTCCTGAAAATACTTTAATTCAATCCAATCCTGTAACTTTATTTGAAACTCACAAAACCAATGAAATGAAACCAGATTCCTCCATCCTTCTCTAATCCTCTGGTGTTTGTTTGTCCTCCGGTACTGTGATGTATGGTGAATTAAATAACTAAATTTTGTTTCCATAACTTGAAATCCTGTGATTATGTTGATATCGGATAGCTTTTGTTTTTGTTTTTTAAGATTTTGTAGGAATTCAGCTGTAACTGGTATAGTGGTGGCAATTTGTTATCTGGGTCCCTCTATTTCTGGTTTGTTCTGGTCAGGACACCTCTCAGGATCAGGCTGATGAAGGCTTGAGGTCCCAGGAACCAGTGGGGGTGACAGCCATGATGGTAAAGCTTACTCTAGTAGCCTCCATCTGTCCTTTCGTTCTGTTCTTTTTGTGTTTTTTTTTCTTTTGTACTTTCCCAGAAAATCTTTCTTGTAAGGACCCAAAAATGGAGTGGTGAATGGAACAGCCATCCTCTTATTATTTTGTCCACCAATTAGGACTAATAGCCAACATACCGATTTTGGCTTATTAACTTCTGGCTCCCCATCTCCTGGTTTTTAACCAGCATAATTTCAATGCAGTCCTTGAATTATATCAACTTGGCTTTTATGTCTAGCCTAATTCAGTTGTTCTGTATCCCTTTGGACCTTTTCACTTCAACATTTGTTATTTTAGGTTACTGTAACATCTTATTAACTTTTACCTACTTTTTACAGTTGATCTCATGGTTCGGATAATTTTATAGGCCCGATTGTCATGACAGGGCCCCCAGTGAAGAACTAAAAGACCACTATGACCAGAAGCCAAGGAGGTGGACCTCTCACAGGAAACACATGGGAATGGTGTGGGAAGCAGACCAATCCTTTGTATTTGAGATCCCAGCTGCTGTTCTGCCTCATCTATGCTTGAAGCCTACAGAGAGGAGGTTTTGGCCGGTCAGATTATGGGAGAAGGGGAGCTTAAAATCATTGGGCAGGATCTGTGGCAGCTGCCACTGCATTTAAATGACCCAAAGTACTGCCTATCATTGTCTAGTCAAAAAATAAGGGGAAGAGTCGTGTCATTGCTTAGACTCTGGTGCAGCAGATTCTACTCAGTGGTCCCAATATTTCTACCACCCAGACAGATGCAGCCTATTTACTTCCAGGGTGCATATGCTAATGAGTGAAAGGTTAGTAGAAGAGAGTATGAGGAGACAAGGTCTATGTGGTAAGCTAGAACAAGCCCTGGGAGAGTGTTTATCAACAAGGAGGCAATTTTGAACTGAATCCTGAATGAATGATAAGCCAGTTGAGCTGTTTGAGGATGGAGGTATGCGATTGGGAGTGTGTGTACATATGAGAATGCAGGCAGCAGCATTGTGTTAGATCTAGGGTATTGGGGCTTAGGGAAGCCATATAAAAAGTAATTGAAAGAAGAATGAGGATGTCAGTGGAGGTGGTTGTGATGGTTCTCAGGGTACAAAGGGCTGTAACTCACATCCTTACCCCTCTGCCTCCAATGTGAGGGAGTCTTGCTTGTGGTGACTAGGTGCTAGCTCCCTAACACCACCAGCCTGTCAGCCACTCAAGTCACTCTACTCCAAACTATGCCAGCCCTGTGTTTGCCTTGCAGGTTAGCAAGAGGTGCACCTCAGTCCCTGAGTCCCCTTGAAGCATTCCTCTGTGATATCCAACTGCAGACACTGGTTTCTCACAGAAATCCCAGGTCCTCTTACCAGTTTTACCTTAAACTGCCGCCCCTGTATAATACACAGCACTTGTAATGAAACAAAAGGTTTATTTAAGAAAGAATAGAGATTACATGAGAAGCAAGAGAGAGTGATGGAAACAAATGGTTACAATACAAAATAAAATAATAAAATGTGAATGAAGGCCTACAATTTATTATGTGACGCCCTTATCTTATAAGTAGGTTCTCCCCCCTGACCTCCGTCTCCCCGACGTTCAGTCTGTTACAGAGCTGGCTGGCTTCACAGGAAGCAAGATCTAATCATTCATGAAAAACACCTCTGCTCAATAAGATGTCTTTGTGAATGGATCCAGAGTGCTTCTCCCCACTCTAGTTATACTGAAACAGTCTTTTGTCTTTATTCATATCCAGGGCGATCCCCATCGGTTATAATGCTCCTTTTTTACCACCAAGTGGTTTTGATTATTTGCCGTTGTCTTTGATAGTTTTCCATTGAGTCTTCTGTGATGGGGCAATGATAAGCAGATGAACCTTGCATTTCATCACTGGCTAACCAGCCAGACTGCACTGGCTTCAACGGCAGAGATTTAAAGGGCTCTGGGCTCCCCGCCGCAGCAGGCAGCCCAAAGCCCTTTGAATCCTGCCCGCGGCTGGGCTAGGGCCGGGATTTAAAGGGCTCAGAGCTCCCGCGGGTGCGGGAAGCCCAGAGCTCTTTAAATCCCTTCCACAGCTCTGGCGACCAGGCTGGGGCCGGGATTTAAAGGGCTCAGAGCTCCTGTGGCTGTGGGGAGCCCAGAGCCCTTTAAATCCCACTCGCAGCTCCGATGGCCAGGCTGGGGCCGATCTTTAAAGGGCACAGAGGTCCCGCGGCTGCGGGCAGCCCACAGCCCTTTGAATCCCGCCCGCAGCTCTGGCAGCTGGGCTGGGGACAGATTTAAAGGGCTCAGAGCTCCCGGCAGCGGCAGGAGTTCCAGGCCCTTTAAATCCTGGCCCCAGCCCGGCAAGGCTTGGGGTTCACCGCAGCCACGGGACCCTTTAAATCCCGCCCGCAGCTCCGGCAGCCGGTATAAGATGAATGTAGTAATGTGGGGAATGCATGAGGAAGTGAGAGGTTCTGAATCTAAGATAAAGACAAAGTTATGGAAGGTGAAGGCAAATCGAAGGGTTGTATCAAGGAAGGAATTTTGAGATGGAGCCATGATTTATTTGTTTGCAGTAGTACTCACAATGTGTTGGATGCTATAAAAAAGATAAAATAATGCATACTGAAAAGACAAAGCACTGAGAACGGGTAGAGGAAAGAGTTACAACCAACAAAGAAGATAGTTAGTGGTTGCTCAAACTCTGATACTATGAAGTTTTAATAACTGTGTGTGTGAGAGAGAGTTATGAAAAATACAAAGATTATCCTGAATCACCCTACAGCCTTTCATCCAGCTAATCTTCTGTAGCAATCACATTAGAAATGGGTCACCCACAGGGATTTAAAGGAGGAGAGAGTCATCTCAGGAATATGGACCAAATATATGGATGCAACAGTGGAGATCATGGAGATGTTTGTGAGAGAAGAGAGCATAATGTATAACAAGGCTAGAGTAACTGGCAGAGCAGAGGGGACAAAATTGCTATAAAAAGAGAAAAAGGCAAAAATTGGGGAGGGGAAGAAATATTCAGGGCCTTGAAGTCAAGAATAAAAATCTTGATGCAATGGGAGAAGTGAAGAGAGTGAAGGCATTCAGAGAGGGAGTGGGGCCTTGGTCTTATTGACTGGCAAGGAAGATGAGTTAGATGGCATCATTTTATGGACAGGTAGGGTGCTGGTTCATTTAATCATATGTCTTCTCTCGTACGACTAAAATTTCAATTCCTTGAAATAGACGTAAATATACTATTATAGTAAAATATATTCTAATATTTCACAGCTTAAACTATAGTTTATAGAATTTATCTGTGTCCTGCATCTCCTGCTTATTATCCAGTAAGTGCATCTCCAGGTCTTATTAGCACGTAGGGATTTAAATACTACAGAATTTGTCGATTTGATGTGCCACCTTTTGCCTTATGTCCTCTTGAAGCACCTGCAATTAACTAGAATCAGAATTCCTGACTACTTCAGGTTAACACACAGGATCCAATCCTGCCAAATGCATTAAGTAACATTACTCACATGAGTAGGAGCATTCATCTGTATTTGCAGGTTTCCCTGGCTTAGACGAAATGCTTGGATTCCATGTTGATAAGTGCAGTATATAAACCTAGATAGATGACAGGAAAAAAAGCTTGCGGCATCTGCTCACACATAATGTATCTCCTCTCTCCGCCCTCTCCTCCCCTGTACTCTACACACCATTGTAGTGTGCATATACAACATCCATTCATTTGATATTCTGAGCTGCTCAGTTTCTTTTTTAATACACTGCTACCCTGCTATAACATGGTCGTGGGGAGCCAAAAATCCCTACCGCGTTATAGCTGAAACCCCGTTATATCAGGGTAGGGGCAGCAGGGATCCAGCGGTGATTTAAAGAGCTCCGGGCTCCAGCCACTGGGCCCTTTAAATCGCCGGTGGAGCCCGACCGCCACGGGCCCTTTAAATCGCCGGTGGAGCCCTGCCGCCACAGCCCGGGGGTAGGGGCGGCAGGGCTCCAGCGGGATTTAAAGGGCCCGGGGCTCCCCGCAGTAGCCGGAGCCCCGGACCCTTTAAAGTACCGCCTAAGCCCTTCTGCTGCAGGCCTGGGGTAGTGATGGCAGGGCTCCAGCAGTGATTTAAAGGACCCAGGGCTCCCTGCAGCAGCCAGAGCCCTGGACCCTTTAAAGCACTGCCTTAGCCCGGCTGCTACCATGCTATACGTGAACCCATGTTATGTCAGGTCATTTTATAGCGAGGTAGAGGTGTACTTGTGGTTTGTGCAGGGTTGTTTCAATGATCACAGGCCAGATTCTACCATTTTTACGTGCACTGAGTAGTCTCTTACTCTTTAATCATCCCATTTGAAATAATTATGATAAAATATATAACTATGAAATGACTCATGAAATAAGGGTGGCCGAATCTGGACTTCTATGCTAGGGGGATGGGAATTAGGTTCTTGTAATTTGATGTGCCTTTGTGTGCGTGTAATTATTTTTTATTTAGGCATTATATATATATATATATATATATAATGGAGTAGTCTGTTTGTGTATTAGATATAACTGAATTGTTACATTTCATATTGTCTGTGCTTTTTCCTGTCTAAAAAATAATAATAATAATAATAACTAATTCTGGATAAATATTAGTGTCTATATGTCAGGTGTCTATTGAGAAAAGATTAGTTTCCATTCATAGCTACATGAATCCTGTGAAATAAATAAATAAACCTCTAACTGTGACAAAATATCAGCTTCCTACTCTGGGAGAAATATGTAAATATTCATTTTATCTTCTAGAATATTTTCAGAAGTGTCTGCATTGTAGTTCTTTTGCAACTACAAATTAAGGTTTTTAGTATATGATTTTCGTAGCAAATAATGTTAAAAGAAATATAACTGCAAATGTCAGTTAAATATCATTGACTCAGAAAATAAGATATAATTACTGGTACATCACTTGGAATAAAAACATAAACATTATTTTTTCTTTGTTTATTTTATATTTTTCATGTATTGAAAGTTTAAACTTCAACTGTTCAGTATTTTAAATTTCTACTTATAAGGTGTGTTTCAGTATTGTGACAGATTTGTTTATAATTTAATTTTTTTTGTTAACAGATGTGATCTGAAGATATATATACAATATTATGTATGATGATCAAAAATGTATAATCTAACAATATAATATAAATACCAATTTATAAGTTAACAGTATACTGCAATTTCAAGGCAGTGTGCAGACAATGCATGCATTAAATCATTTATTAATGTTTTTTCAGTACTCATCTCTCACATGCTTTAATATATATTTTATATATTTTAAAATGATTGGTTGATTTAACATTTACTTCTAATAAGTCCATTATTTGCAAAAATCCTAATGACAGAAGAGAAAAAAAGATTTAAAAAAAAAAAAATCATGGTGATAATATAAACCCTATAAAATAAAAAATGCACAGTGTTTCAATTAGATATTTTAAAGGTACTCTTAATCTGTTTTTGTTAAATAATTGATTGAAATAGCATTCCTAGAATATTAAACCATCACTGTATACTTTCACAATCTATGTTCTTTAGTATCAAAATGGAATTCGTTTTTGTGTTACATTTTATATTTCACTTGCAGTTCTGCAAGACTGCTGCACTATCAGTGGTTTAGAATCATTGTGAACTATTTAAGAAAATGTGGACAATAATGAACTCTGCAGGTTGCCTGCCTTGCTTCTATAAATGCATCTAATCATCATTCTGTGTCTGTCTTCAGATGACTAACTTCTTTCTGCATTGTTTATAGATAAATATTGATAGGTTACTGTATAGCATATTTTTAGACATCGGCCAAACAAATTTTAAAGAATAAGTGGGTTTGTACCATTTAACATGGAAAAACATGTGAATAAGATGAATAATTGTTGTCTGAACTTAGTTTGATTTTTAGAAGATAAAATGTAAAATATTTTATATCCTTTGGTCTGGTTTTAAAAATATTCAGGTAAGGTATACTGTATTTAAATGTAAACTTTTATATAAACTGAGCAAGTACAGTTATTCAAAAAGTAATTTTAGTCTTGCTATTACATCCTTAGCTGTTATAAAGATTAGTATGGCTCTGTATACACAGAGCACAGAATAAATGAATGTATCAGCATGTAGCCTTGAGGAGCCCAATGCAATTTTCATCATGATAAATTGCATAATAAGCGAGAAAGTGTTTGCTTATTAATCCATAACAAGATTTAGATTGAAAATGGCCTGTTACATCCATGACAGGTACAGTACTGACTTCAGAAGGACTAAGATGGAAAGAAATGGAGCAACAATGTGTACAGGGGGTTAAGTATGCATTTTACCCTCCTGGTGCCCTGCTGAGCTGCCCCTTTTTGTGCCTGATTTACCGTGTACACAGTAACAGTGCACAGCTGCCTTACTTCTGTCTGGGATGTTAAGCACACTTTTTGAAGGAGCTTTTATGTCAAGCTTGTGCTTTTAAAAAAAATTCACTTCACATTTATTGACAAAGAAAAAAACACATGCAGTGTTTATGTTCTTTGTTGCGCTGAATAAAATACATTTCTGAGCTGAGATGTGCTGCAGAGTTTTGGATAACTTCTCCACCCTTCGAGTCCCCCCCGCCCTCAAACACACACACGCACACTAAAGATTACACTATTTTAGCCATGCTGAGTGGAACTGCTCACTCATGAGGATTAAGAGTATTTTTCTAGAATTAATTAGGCTTTGGTTTCTAGGCATAGAGGACTGTAGGGATTGTTGCTGTCCATAATTTTTCTTCTCTGAATTAAAAAATGCAGTTTGATATGGATTACTTTGTAATATTTTATCAACATTTAAGAACATTGTATTCTTTTCAGCATGTGTATGTATAAACGGTACAAATAATTAAGTCCCTTTTTAGTTTGCAAATATAGGGCAATAGTTTTAGAATGTAACCTTTGCAGTTGATAGTTGGGGATTTAGAAAAAAGGAAGAACATGAGCTGGAGAACAGAGAGAGCTTCTCAAGAGGCTTAGATGACTTTCCATCTGTTTGGGCTACAAAAATACCTTTTAAACCTGGAAGTAGCAAGGGATCTGTCACCATTTCAATTATAAGCTTAGTTTTTTAAACCTTTAAATTCGCATTAAGCTGAAATTCAGACTAAAGATAGAGACATAGAATTATAAAATAGGAAGTACTGAGCTCCATCAGTATTCATGTATCAGGGGATAGCAGTGTTAGTCTGTATCAACAAAAACAACAAGGAGTCCGGTTGCACCTTAAGGACTAACAGATTTATTTGGACATAAGCTTTTGTGGGTAAAAAACCTCACTTCTTCAGATCCAAGAGACTGCTTTTAAAAAGAGTAAATTAAATTAGACTTTTCTTTACAATGTTGCAGAAATATAGGTGCCCCGGTTTCCTCCCGTTCTCTTGCTTCATGGTGTGAGTCTGATGGTGTAAGCCACAGTGACAGAAAATTGCTGGGTGTTGGCATTTCCCTCAATCCCTTTTGTACAGCAGCATTTCATCCTCTGAAAAGTATCTGTCTGACCTAACGGCCACAGGAGGAAAGGGACACAAAAGAAGCTGCATGTTTCGTCCTTACAACAGGGAAAGACCCAAAGCAAAATCCTATCCTAGTGATTTCTCTTGCAGAAGGTTACTAGCCTGGTCATGGTTTCATGGCTGATAAAGGGTTGGAGGAGAACATGGCTTGGTGTTCCTCTTTGTTACTGACTGTCTGAGTGGAATCTGTGAGTTTAGGGATTTGGTTTCCCTCTTGGTCACTCTTTTTAGACAGAAATATGGAACAAAATAAACAGTTTTTATACTGAAATTTTATGTATTGAATTCTATGCAGTTAACTAGGCTGCTTTAGAAATAATAATGGTAAACTACTGCACTGTTGAAGTTTGATGGCTGGCTATTAGATAGAGGCCTGGAGTAGTCTTCTGTAGGCTTGCATCAATCTCAAAGAACTCAAACAAATGGCTCAGAATAGGACTCTCTGGTGGTGTCTGACAAGATGAGCATGTGACAGGTTTGAGGGGGATCTACGAAATCATCTCCAGTCTGCATGATGGGGTCACAGAGCTGTATAATCAAATATCATAGATACAGATTTCCCATGCCCTTAGCGCATCTGACACTGTGCATCAGGGTTCGGACTTCAGGGTCGTATGCATAGCCATAGATGAGAATTGCAATAATATCATCTTCATCATCAGCGATGGACTACCAGCATTAGATAGCAGCCAAACCAATTATTCATGCTGATGTAAAAACGCAGTAATCAAACTTTTCATCTAACTTCACCTTACAAAAGCCAAGAAATTGAGAGTTATGGGTCTCTTCTGCTAATTCCTTTTTCCCTAACCCATCTGCCTCTTCTGTGTTACCCTAAAGTCTCTCTCTCTCTCTCATTCTGTTCTTCATGTTACCTTCAAGTGCATTGTAGTCCTGAACATTCTTCTTTGCTTCTTTTTCTTTTGCAGAGCTGAGCTCCCCAAAGCTTCAAAAAGTTAACTGGAAATTAAAGTAAATTAAAGCTCCCAATGGCTGGATACTTGTTCATTTTTTTAATGTAAATCTCATCCTCTCAGATGGAGGAAATGCACATGTAAAATCTGTGTGTGTTCAAGAAGGCTCCATGTTCCCATGGGGAAGCATCTTTACTTTTAGTTTTAAAAACCCTTCTCCTCCTGTGACCCAAAATGTAGATGCTTCTTTCCCACCTCCTGCCCCTGGATTTCACATCCTAAAAATCCTATCTGGTAGCTCTGAGTAGGTGATTTTCTTCTCCCTCCTGTGAGGTGAGGGCTCCACTTTCTCTTTGCCCCCCTCTTAGCTACTAATGTGTGTTGAGCCGATAAAACTACATCCTCCATCATAGTGCTTTTCCTTACACGCAGCCTTTTCACCCACCTTCCCAGGTTCCTCAGGAGCTGGAGGGAACCCTTCAGTGTTCTTTCTCATCCTTGGGAGAGGGAGTGTTGTATTCTTGAGTTCCTCTCAAGTGCAAGTCTCCCTGGTTGATACCAGCACACTTCTATGATCAGTATTCCACTCGCTCATGCTTAAAACAAGGCAAAGTTCTGACCTATGGCATCTGACCAGCAGGAAAAAGGGACCAGCCTTACAATCCTACAGAAACCTGCCAGCAACAACCTTCAGGGTTGCAACCCACAGGTTAAGATCTGCTGTTGTCCAGGAACCCAACCGAGCCTTTGTTATGCTCCCAACAGTACTGCGTAATTATTGCAACTAGCTAAGGACTTGTATTCTTGCATGTTGCTTGATAAGAGTTTGCATTTGTGTCCTAACTTCCTACTGAAATAAATCTTGACCTGATTTTTTGAAAATATGCATTTTTATTAGTATGCATCTGTGTATGAGGGATGAGTAGTAGCCTTAGTCTGAATGCAGGATTATAACCCATGGACTCTGGCACATCTCTGATACAGGCTTCCTCTGTGGCCTTGACAGAATTGCTTAACTGCTCTGCCTCTGTTTCCTCATCTATAAAGTAAGAATAATAATGAAGTCCCTCGGTTACTGGAGTGTGTGAAGAACTTGTAATGTCTGTAAAGACCCTGGAAAATGCAAGTGCCATATAAAGGCACTTATATATTTGCATCCAATCACTCTGCATGATTGCATTGCCAGGATGAACAGGAAAAACAAGTATTGCAGATGCAGTCATGCAATTAGTCCTCCCATAATGCTCCTGCCTGTTGTTCAGTGACAGATATGACATCTCAGGGCACTGGCTCTGTCATCTGCCAAGCCTCCCTTCTCCCAGAAGCATGAAGGCCGGAGATTAACTGAAGCAGTATCAACTAGTCTCAGATCTACCTAGTTTCCACTACCACCACCACCGTGTCAGTGCAGGCCCAAGAGCATCCCAGACAAAACTGCTCTGCCATCCTTCATGCCTTTGTTCAGAACAGATCTTTTGTATGGCACTATGGTATTGGAGTAAGTTCAATAAAAAAAAAAATACTTATTGATACTCCTTTAAAATGTAGTCTGCACTCCTGCAGAGCTGTCCTGCTTGGATTTGCTGTAGCCAAGCATGGTTATTCTGGGGCAGAGTGCTGGTCCCTTACATTCCCTAAAGCTTGCAACAAATTTATAGTGGTCTCCTGCCTAGGAACATGAGGCCAAGGGAATCTAATCACTCCCTTCCCCTCAAACATACCCACAATGAGCAATCTCAGCTTCAGCCACATGTACTGTTGTTATGTTTATTTTGGAGTACAGTGTAAATTTTTTTTTACAAGTTTGGGTTTGATTAGTTCCCACTGTATTCACCAGCTGTGTCCGTAGAGGCAGTTTCCCACAAGTTGGGAAGCCTCCCCTATGGGAAAGCAGCTTTAAACTCAAGCCAGAGCTCCACAAGTCCCATCAGTGGAGGCTGTAAGGGAGATTTGCCTCCCATCCGCTTGTGGGCTGTGTCAGCCATCATCTGGCCACTGGCATAGCAGCTCAAGTCTGCAGCTAAACCTCAACTCTAGGCAGACTTTCTGCCTGTGGGACCCAGGCAATAAATCTGAACCCACTATATTAATGTATAGGTATTTTCTATTTGGCTGGATGTTTCCCAGTTTGGGCGGGGGGCAATTGGGTTTATTCCTGTTTGTACTAGTTTGACTGACTTTTTAACATATGCCACACTTGCTGGCAGCCCTGAATAGGCAGGTTTTTTATTCATTGTATAAATTTAAATAAGTAATATAAACAACATATTTGTACTCTGAATCAAATTTACTGAGGGATGGGGGGGAGTGTAAAAATAGAGTAGTTTGAGCTCCCTTAGTGCCACTGGCAATAGATAGGCATGTGTTGTGGTAGGATGAGTCAGTATCAGTTTTGTAAAACTCCATCAATAGCTTGTCTGCACTATGGTTTACACAAATGACTGGTTAAGGTGTGATCGAAATCCGTATCTGGGTGGTACAGTACACGTTGTACTAATCTTAAGGATGTGGAAAGAATGAAATTCCCCTATAAAAGAATAAATCTGTATATAAGAGACAAGGTGCTTCCTTGTGAATGCTAGGTTTGAATCTGCCTTTGTTTTGATCTGTGATCTTGGTGCAGTGTGCCCGTTCCATCACGCACAGCTTTAGCTCTGAAAGAAGACATACAGACCAGCCGCGGGAGGGGGTTAATCTCTGGCAACATGCTACCACAGCTGAGTGTTGTAAATGAATTAACAAGAAACCTGTTGCTTTTCAGGAAAATGCATGCCTTACCGAACACTGAGAGGAAAAATATTCCTGACAGAAAGATGTGAATCCTTGTTGAACTATGCTTCTGAAGTTTTCAGTGAATACACATAGGGACCAGACCAGGGTTACTAGATAACAACATTAGGATTAGATTGTTGATCTAGTTTTTATATGCTTTCATCACTCAGTAGTCTGCAAAAATGCCAAAATGATTTTTAGTTTTATTCAAAGAGCTATAACAAGTAAAAGGAAGATCTGTATAGTGCTATTTTGAGAAGTACGTTAATGTTATATTCATTATTTTATTGTGTATGTTGATGAAATAAGAGAAGATGAGGTGAATAAAAATGATAAGCAAGATCTTATATATTTTTGTTGAGTCTAATGCTTATCCTTTATCCATGTATTGCTGCTACATAGTTTGACAGTGGCTCAAATAGCTCACTTGTCAGAGAAAACTTTAATCTATGCTTGGCTGGTCTTTCATACTTTTTCATATGTAAATTACAAGAGTGTGCCATCCTGTTATATCATAGATTTACCATACACAAAAATCTAAAATAAAAAAACTTCATTGTTACCATCAAAGTTGTTAAGTGCAGTTCAAGAGGAGCTTTGTACCACTGAACATTTTTTCTGGAAAATGAAAAACAAATGGAAATAACTAAGAATATGAAACAGTTTTGACACCAGTCTTGGCACTCACTTCCTGCACAAAACATGAGAAAGAACGCTCAGTAACTAAAGCACCTACTTTTACAGATGAAAAAATAGTTCCAATAATTTTTTTAAACCCACTAAAATATTCCTAAAGTTAGGGCATATACTTAAAGGTGTGGAATAAAGGTTTAAATGGCACTCGTGTATTTGTGGCCTTGTCACTTATAAGTAATTGGCCATCCCAAACGCATGCCAACTGCTTTTATACCACAGTTCATAGTTTATATTCCAAATAAAACATGAGCAGAAGAGAGAATTAAACAGTATAGATATTTTTTTAAATCTTATTTTTATTGGAAATATTTGACCTAAGCATAGTTCAAAAAGAGAGATCTTGTCTTCATTGAGAAAATAACATTTCACATTGTTTGTATCCTTTTTTTCCCCTTTTGATCACACATTCTCTTGTTAGGCTGTTGAGAGGTATACTTCATCCCTTCCCTCCCTGTCTCTCAAAATGTACATTTACTCCAACCCCCCTTCCCAGTTGTACTTATTTAAAGACCAGAATTAAGAAACATGTTATCTGGTCCAGGAATGTTTTTAACCATGCTGTAAATACCCCTCTGAAGACTTAGAAATCATTCCTTCTTTTAGCCTGGTATATCAGAATATATCAGACATTAACATCATGACTCAGCCATTATTGGGATGGGGCCAAACAAGTTGATAGACTAAGTTACATATTTTTGGGGGCTTGAGCAAAGGTATTGATGCCTTCTTTCCTGTCATTTTGAGGCTTGTGGAGCTGGACTCTACCTAGGCTTTGTATGTTATGTACAAACATATAACATGTTATATATTACTGTTTTTTAAAAAAACAAGTCTTAAAATTCTTAACATTTCTAATGTGTGTTTTTTAGTAAGATGTGACATGAATAAAATATAAATGATGTGAGAGTTAATGGAATTGTTTGGGATGATCTTCAGCATTCTCTCATTTGCAGTGAGAGTGAACAGCAATAATGAGCCATATCCTGCCCGCTAATAAGGGAGCTTTGTGCCACTCCAGCAGGATGTAGGGGATAAAAGAGACAAGGCCAGGATGTGACTGTACTGAGAGATTCTCTGCTATGAAACAGCTCTACAGAAGACAATTGTGGCTGTATATAGTTTAGAGTAGTCTTGAGGCTGCTCTAACTTACACTAAAGGCTGAACCAGCCCCCAGCAACCCCAGTGATCAGAAAAGCTGAATGGTGGATGACAGCTACCTTTACCACCTCATCAATCAGCTGCACTGAGTGGAGTTCTGGCACAGTTACAATCCAACCCAGAGTCTCTAAATGCGTGTATGTTATGTTAAGGATTTAGAAAAGAGTTTTTTGTTAATCAGTTATAATTACATTAGTTGTGTAAAATGATTGCAATCATAACTCAATTGCAGCCCGTACTCATGTGAGTAATCTGACTGAAAGCAGTGTGACTGCTCACATGAGTACAGGCTGCAGGCTTGGGCCTCTGCTTGTATTTCCAAAGAGATACTGTGATAATTTTGTATTGCTTTATAATAAGTTAATTGAATATTTTAATGAGCCATGACTTAACATATTGGGGGTGTCCTCAGTGCTAAATATTTAGAATTAAATCGGATATAATTTAAATTACAGATGAAGCTTGATAAAATTACTTAATTGGTCGTGGACAGACTTAAATTAATATATTTTTATCTCCTGTGCATCTCTTAAAGTACTAACACATCTGAAATCACATCGCTAGAGGAGAAGGCTGTAGATTTCACCTCTTCTTATGTAACAAAAATAATCTCTTGTTCTCAATGTGCACTTAAATGACACTTACTTCAATGAAAAATCATAGTTTTATTAACACTTGGCATTCATATATATGTATAATGCAAATTAGGAATAACAGCTAAGATGTAAATTTTTAAGGTGGAGGAGTTGTTCTAAAAATCAGTCACCAACCAGTCAGTGCTGCTTATTTACATATGCTCTGAAAAAGCAATCTTGCCTTAATGTGTGTTGAACTTCTGCCACGCCTGTGATGTTCATAAATAGGGATTGCTGATAGGTGAGTCTAGCTTTGTCTTAGTAGCACTTGCAGTGTTTTAAAACAAAGTGATTCATTCAGCACAGGAAACCAAATTGAATGAATTCAGTATTTTCAGTGTCTCTAGAAGCTCCTCCTTCCCCTCCTCCCAACTAGTTAAAAGTGCTTAGCCGAATTGAATAGTAATACTACAAAAGCTGTATTTTCAAACGGCTTCTAAACTTTTGCTAAACAATAAAATATAAAAATACTTTGTATGACATTCTTTATTTGCCTTGTCCCAGGTTTTGTGATATGTATTCAGTACTACAGCTAGATAATTTGTTAACAAGGCCTTTTTACCACTTCGGACAGATGCACATACTGTTTTCAATCTTCATGGTTAATTATTCGATTTTGTATTTGATGCCAGAACACCCTGACTCCTAATCACTGCTCATTGTTGGAAGTCCATTATATTCTAACTGTTTGAGTGCTCCCGTTGACCTTGAACTGACATTATAAGCTGTGTCTAATCTTTTCACTCTATATTTCTAATGCCTCTTTTCTTTTTTCCCCTCTTTGTCTGATCCCTGTTTAGCATCACAATGGGGCTGCCTCTGAGTCCAGCAGCTGACTCCGCCCGCTCTGCACGACATGCTCTCTCACTCATTGCCACTGCCAGACCACCCGCTTTCATAACAACTATCGCCAAGGAGGTGAGAAAAACTTCAATGTTCACTGAACTGCACTTTCAAAAGAATAATGATCTCAGCGTGCAACAGACTTTTTTTGGTTGGTTTTTATATTAATGCTTTTCAGCTTCAGTATTAGCAGACAGAAATAAAAAATAGTCAAATCTCCTTTACCACCGCTCCACAATTTAGCTTTTTGGGGGAAACAAAATGGGTTATCATTTTTAAATATTTGGTGGTATGCAACACACACATTATGCGGCAATATCTTGATAACTGACACACCAAGACACTTGATGAGTTGAAAATGGCTTAACCTGTTGTGTCCTGATGTAGTGGGTGTATAACCTTTCAATTCATATATAGAGCGGTGGGAAAAATCCCAAAGGACTTAATAGATTTTTTTTCTTATCCTTTACCTAGGCAATGCAAATATTGCATGATTCAGGACTGAATGGAAACTGAGCATTCAAGTATGTAAAAGGTTGTTACAAGGAAGAGGGGGAAAATGTGTTTTTCTTAACCTCTGAAGATAGGACAAAATGTTTCCTACTGTCAGGGTTGTTAAACATTGGAATAAATGATGGTGGTCTGCCAGTGTTCTGGTGCCTGTTGGGGGGGTTGTTTTGGTTTGTGTTTCTTGGACTAACAGGTTTTAGGTGGGAAGGCTATGACCAATACAGAGGCAGCATTGAAAGACACAATGAGGATGACTTGATGTGGAAGCTGCGGCATATACATGATCCTGGAGGGGGTACCTGAAAAGAGTTTTGTCTGCATGAAGTGCCGCCTGATAGAGCTGATGGAAGAAAAGATCCGAGGACTGGAGATGCAGGTGGAAACTATGACTGAGTTTAGAAGGGGGTTCGAGCAGATGATGGAGCAAAAACATGAGGAGGCTGAAGGGACAAGCTCAGACTTGCAGATGGAAGCAGGACCAAAGAATTCTGAGGGGAGACTGCTGAGTGAGGAAAGTGGACAGTGGAAGCATGTGACTAAGAGAACCAGGCAGAGGAAAAGATGGGCCAGAGAAGGAGAAATAGAACTCAGGAACAGTTTGCGGAGCTGGAAAATGAAGAAGGGGCACAGCAGGTGGTCGCTGAAGGTGAGAGGGCAAGGAAAAAGAGAAGAGCTGCTAGTCCTACAGGAAGAGGGGAGGAGTCAATGGAGGCAACACCAAATATGAGCCCCAGGAGGATACGGGATGGGTTGTGGAGAATTGCAAGGGTGAATAGGAATCAAGAGGACTTGCAGGTAGTGGGAGCACGACATAGACCGGAGAATCACACTGTCACCAGAAAAAGGCAGGTCTATGTGATTGGGGACTCCTTACTGAGAAGAGTAGACAGGCCTGTAACTAGAGGTGATCCGGAGAACAGAAGGGTGTGCTGTCTGCCGGGTGCTAAGATATGGGATGTGGACCTGAGGCTGAAAAGGATCCTAACGGCGGGTAAAGAAAATCCGTTGATTTGTCTTCACGTGGGAACAAAATGATACGGCTAGGTTCTCGCTCGAGACGTATCAAGGGAGACTATGCCAGACTGGGAAGATGCTTAAGGAAATCAAGGCTCAGGTGATCTTCAGTGGATTTTGCCTGTTCCTAGAGAAGAGCAACAAAAGGTGTGACAAGATTATGGCGATCAACAGATGACTCAGGGCAGTGGTGTTATAAGGAGGGCTTTGGTATGTACAGCCACTGGGAAGCATTCATGGACAGAGGACTGTTCTCTCGGGATTGGACTTCACCTGAGTAAGGAGGGAAATAGACTTCTAGATGGAGGCTCGCTCAACTGATTAAAAGAGCTTTAAACTAGGAGCTGGGGTGAGATGGTTGGGAGAATGTCCAGGTAATTCTCCATGCCAGAATTCAACACTGAGAGGGAAGAAAACGAAGTAAGAGAGGATACAGCTGTGGGCAGAAGAATGGACATAAGGAGGAAGATAGTGTAGATACCAGTTTAACAGTGATACTGGTGGTAGAATGTGCTTGCCTAACCGGGTAAAGAATGTCAATGAAGCCAAACGGCAAAAATTAAGATGTCTGTACACTAATGAGAGGAGCTAGGTAACAAAATGGAGGAACTAGAGCTACTGGTGCAGGAAGTGAAACCGGATAATTATAGGGATAACAGAAACATGGTGGAATAGTAATCATGACGGAGTACAGGTATTGAAAGGCTATGTGCTGTTTAGGAAAGACAGAAATAAAGGCAAAGGTGGTGGAGTAGCACTGTATATCAATGATGGTTAACTGTAAAGAAATAAGAAGTGATGAATGGAAAAGACAGAGTGTGTCTGGGCAAAATCACACTAGGAAGAAAGCTACTAGAGCCTCCCCTGAGATAGTGCTTGGGGTGTGCTACAAACCGCCAGGATCTGATTGGAATATGAATAGAAGACCTTTTTTAATGTTTTTAATGAAGTAAACACTAATGGAAATTGGATGATCATGGGAGACTTTAACTTCCCAGATATAGACTGGAGGACAAGTGCTAGTAACAATAATAGGGCTCAGATTTTTCTGGATGTGATAGCTGATGAATTTCTTCACCAAGTAGTTGAAGAACAACAAGAGGGATGCCATTTTAGAGTTTGGTTTTGGTGAGTAGTGAGGACCTCATAGAAGAAATGGTTGTAGGGGTCAGCCTTGGTTCAAGTGAACATGAGCTAATTCAGTTCAAACTGCATGGAAGGATAAAAAAACAGATCTGGGACTAGGGTTTTGATTTCAAAAGGGCTAACTTTAAAGATTGAAGGAAATTAGTTAGGGAAGTGGTTTGGACTGAAGAAACTTGTGGATCTAGAAGGAGGAGGCCTGGACATTACTCAAGTCAAAGCTGCAGAAATTTCAGAAGCCTTCCATCCGGGGTTTGTTATAGAAGTGGATGGGTGAGATTCTGTGGCCTGCATTGTGCAGGAGGTCAGACTAGATGATCATAATGGTCCCTTCTGACCTTAAAGTCTATGAGTCTATAAATGTTGTGGAATCTCCATCATTGCAGATTTTTAAGAGCAAGTTAGACAAACACCTGTCAGGGATGGTCTAGATAATACTTAGTCTTTCCACGAGTGCAGGGGACTGGAGTAGATGACCTCTCTAGGTCCCTTGCAGTTCTATGATTCTATGGTTCAAATGAGTTCTGCAAAACACAAATGTTCTTAATGTAATATTTTAGTCCCAATGTTGAACATTTATCCTTAAACCTCAAACAAAAACTGTTTCTTTTCTGTATATTTCACAAATTATGTTTTTGGATTGGTCATCAGATGTCTTCATTCCTAGTGAATGATGTGGAAAAATGTAATTTTGCATAATTAATATGTAATTTGTAATTCCTCTGGTTTCTTCCCTCAGACTAGTGACAGTACCTCAGTCTTCATCCATGTCTCAGTCTTAGACAGTGGGCTAATTATTCCAGTGTGCCTGCCAAGTCAAAGGTGCAAGCACAGAGTCAGGTGTGATTAGCAAACAGAAATAATCACCATCTCTGCCTCTTTACTTACCCTCCTTAATTGGCTTTATGTACACATTGAAGAAGAGATGTGACAATGTAGAACTGCAGTAGCCCATGTGAACACTTGGACTCCTCTCACTGCTGCTAGAGACCGTAGACATGTTGGAACCTGATCTGGTATTAAGAAACTAACATGCAAAGCTCATGCTAAGTATAGTTGAAATATATGTGGACAACAGTAGTTAAATATCTAATCCTATTACTTTTGTAGGTGCATAGACACACTGCACTGGCAGCAAACACTCAGTCTCAACAGAATATTCACACCACAGCTCTTGCTCGGGCTAAAGGAGAGATCCTAAGAGTCATCGAAATACTAATAGATAAAATGCCCACAGATGTTGTGGATCTTCTTGTAGAGGTAAGAATATGCTATAATATCTGTATATCATAGTTTTTAATAAATCAATGAATAATACATTGCACATAAACTCAGTTGTAAATTGTAAAGTGCCATCTACCTTTACAGCACCATGGAACATATGTTATTTTTTAAAATAACACATTTGAGGCCATAAGACTCTGTCTCTGTCTCAAAGGGCTTAAAAACGGAGCAGAAAACAAATATACAAATGACTGAGTATGGTGCAACAAAAGCAAGATCAGTGAGCAGTGATATTTAGCAGACCATGTTCAAATTTTTTCCTTTATCTGTTTTTAGATAAACTCTTTTTAAGGGGAGGACTTGGGCTGGGATGTAATGTATTTTCAGGAGGCCCTTGAAAATGGTTATGTGGGTGCATTGAAGACTGGGTCGCAGAGAGCGTTTCTGACATGAAAGCTACATAAAAGAATGTATGGAGATGGATAAAATGGAATAATTAATCCTAGGCAAAGCTTGGGCAAAGTGAAGGTGCCAAGGGTTGAAAAGACCAGAGCAGAGAATTGGGTAGGGCTTAATTGGTAAGGACAAGCTAGTAAAAGAATTTGTTGGCAATTTGGATATGGTTTTAACAGCAGCATTTTGAATGGACTGAAGAGGGATGTTGAAAGTTTTGTCTTTTGGGTGCATATTCATTAAGGCTGAAGGACATTGTTAAAAAATCCACCATACAATGTGATTTCCTTAACTTTAGTGTTCCTGTACACATTCCCTCTTAATGTAGCTAGCACAAAATGTAGTGTTCCTTCTAAGGCCTTCGATAGCAGACACTTGCCTGTAGTTTGTAGCTTTGTAAAATGTGTACTGTTACTGTGAATGGATATTTGCAGCAATTCCCAGTAGCCTTGCCATTGCAAATTCCAATATGTTGCAATGCAGTCAGATTTGTTTGTGCGAATAACACGTTATGCTTAGGTACCAAAAATATAATTAAACACAAGAGCTAGAAAACTCTATAACTATTCAGAATTTAAATGTTATTATGAACAATAAAATCAAACATTGTTAAACAATTGTAACTTTTATTTCCAAGGTTATGGACATCCTCATGTACTGCCTTGAAGGATCCTTAGTCAAAAAAAAGGGACTTCAGGAATGCTTTCCAGCCATCTGCAGGTAAAAGCTCTGAGGGAAATGATTTGTGATGAATATATTCTCTTGCGATAGCTCACTTATAGCCATAATGTTTACACCTTAAAACTTCAGATTTAGAGTATTTTAAGTACAGTAGAACCTCAAAGTTATGAACACCAGTGTTGTGAACTGACCAGTTAACCGCACACATCATTTGGAACTGGAAGTGCACAATCAGGCAGCAGCAGAGACAAAAAAGGCAAATACAGTACAATACTGTGTTAAACATAAACTACTAAAAAAAAAAAAAAGAGCATCATTTTTCTTCTGCATTGTAAAGTTTCAGAGCTGCATTAAATCAATGTTCATTTGTAAACTTTTTAAAGAACAACCATAAGGTTTTTTTCAGAGTTATGAACAACCTCCATTCCCGAGGTGTTTGTAACTCTGAGGTTCTATTGTAGTGTACCGTTCTTCTAATCCCTGTTACATCTGAAAAAGAGGAGGTAGGTCAGAAAATAGCAGTTATTGAAAATGCTTCTGTATAAAAGTCCACATGGTAAAATACTGTTCATTTTTATGTTGGCAGTATCTCTTAAAACTTTGCCCTACAACTCCAATGTTGTGTTTTTTTCTCTGTCATAAACAACAGAAAATGGTAAAGTTCTTTTCTTTCATTATAGTTGTAACCACCACAGTTCGTTTCTTTTGTTTGGTAATAATAACTCTGTACTTCTATAGCATCTTGCAACCCTGGATTTTAAAGTGCTTTATAAACTTTAGTTAATTAGTTATTATCCTCATTGGACACGTGTAAACTGAGACAAAGTGAAGTGATTTGTGAAAGGAATTCTGGCAATGATGGGAATACAGCACATATCTTCCGAGGTTTAATCCAACTCCTGTGGTTTAATCTGTTGTTTGTATTATCATAACACCTAAGAACCCAGTCATAGACCCAGGATCCCATTGTGCTAGGTGCTGTACAAACACAGAACAAAAACAGTTCCATCCCCAAAGCGTTTTCAATCGAAGTGTAAGACAGGAGACAACAGATGGATATAGACAGACCAACAGGGGAGGGCAAGAAAGCAGTGGGGAAATATTGGTCAGCATGTTAGGCAGTGTTCTCAGAGCACCAGCAGCCTAACTGTTGTCAAGATTTTTGTGGGCATCATGACAAAGGAGAGTTTTACATGCTTCCTTTCCAGTCTAACACTGTACAATACTCCATAAAAGAGGTGATTTATCAGCACATCTATTTATCCTTTCCAGAAGGGGGAAAATATCTGTAATACTTTTTCCTCAAAGTGTTGGTGGATAATTGTATGCTCACATTTAAAAACAAAGGACATATCTTAATGTAATAGTGCTTCTGCACAAACTTGATAGGTGCTTATACAATTAAAAATAAAGCATGTTGCCTCAGGCACATCAGGAAGAGAGAGAGCTATTTTTGATGTAAAATGAAGGCTGCAACTATTTCAAAAGAAGCAGTTAAAAATAACACAGTCGTCTATATTGGGCCAACCTGAGGAGATTTAGTCACAGTCTGTAGGAATGCTCAGGCCAGACTGCAGGCAGCACTGTCACAACTGAGGTCTTTGACCTATGACAGAAAAAGTCTTCCAAGGGTATTGAGGAACAGCACTCATCTAAACACCTGCTTTCCTACTTCCCTTTTGTGATATAACCATGTTCAGCAACATAGCGATGTACGTAGCAAAGTGTATTCTCGTAACAGAATTTGGCCATATCACAGTACTCCTCCTTTATGTGGATGTTTGAGCCTTCCTCTTTGAGTGCTGTTGGACTATAAAGCCATCCTCACCAAGTACATGATTTTGAAAGCAAGTGTCCATTCTTTTCTTGGTAAGAACTAGTTGCTTTGATAAAGCTAATAATTGGAAAATAAAGTGTAATTACAAGGAACCCAACATGGAAGTGCATCAATTTTATAAATACATATGGTATCTGTAGACCCAGCTGAAGAGAGCATAGAGCAGAGTAATGTTCTACAGAATATGCATTTTCAAGAACTTCCATCCTAATCTCTCGGGGCATAATACAGCTGTCCAGTTGGAACAAGCAAAATAACTGAGATAACAAGAAACAGTCACTGAAAAACAACTGGGTTTGATAAATCCTGAGTTTGTGGCAATTACCACTCACTCTTCATACCTTTGAGGACAGATGAGTGGATGGAAAGGGATCTCTTCCTGCCATGTAGCTACTTTACACTCTTCTGTCAGGTGACCAGGATCTGTACCTCTCTTTTGACCTGCCAAATCGCTACCATCCTCGTGATTGTGTTATTGCTGGAGAAGGAGACTTTGGTCACCTGGCTCTTAAATGTCTGTCCTCTACTGTGTCTCCCCATCTGACCAGTTCCCCACAGCTGCCAGTAAATTGTGCTGTAAAGTGCCAGTTTCATCCTTCTCCCCAGTTGTTTTTAACAACTCTAAAGATGCAGTTAGACTCCTTGATAGCTCTCTGATACATTTGCAGAGGTTTTACTGCTCCACCACTGTCATCTTTGGAAGAAGAACAGAATTTGGAAACAGAGAACAAAAACTGACTTCAGAGGATACTTACTGTGTGACAGACCTGTACTTCTCTTGTTGCTAATTCATGTGTCAAGTAGTGGAACACATGTTCTCATCTGACTGGTTTTTTAAAAATATTTTTAAGACTCTCTCTCACACTAGGCCAGGGGAGCCGCGATCAGTCGAACCTGCTCCGGGCCAATGGGGGTTGCGGGAAGTAGTGGAGACTGGGGAATGCGCTGGCCGCGGCTTCCCACAGCCCCCATTGGCCCAGAGTGGCAAACCACGGACAGTGGGAGCTGCGATCGGCCTAACCTGCTGAGGCAGCGGGTAAACAAACTGGCCTGTCCCGCCAAGGTACTTTCCCTAGCAAGTTACACGCCAGAGGTTGCTGACCCCTGCACTAGGAGTATAGGATTCAATTGAAATTAAATTCTCAAATGTCATTAGAACCCTGTTGCTGGTTTTAAAGCTATCTCGTGGTCTGTTGTGTATAAACTGCTGAGAGAGTGTTAATATTTTACTGACATCAGAGATTGTTTTTCTGTTCCTTTGGTTTTTATAGAATTATCATATTATTTTAGCTAGTCAGGAACATGGTGGTTTGGCATTTGAAGAGTTTTGAAAGGCACAAAGCATAGGTAGGCTTCTAACTCCCACTGACATTCAGTTCAAGATAAATGCCTGCCATTTGTGTTTTTGAAAATCTCCCCTTTTGTTCTTAAAGTTTAATACAGATAATAAAATGTGATTTATTATATGTATTTATAATATTCTTAGGCTATTATAAATATTCATATTATAACATATTAACCATGTAAATTACAATATTTAATATGTCAGGGGGTTGTATTTTAATGTAACAGGCTATAACAAAGAACAGCAGTTGCAAAAAAGGAGCTATTATACCCTTGACAGGTGTGTCATGAATAAAGATAATCTTCCTTCCTTCAGATATTTTAAAAACTTTAGCTTGAAATGTAAATGCAAGGACAAGTGGAAATTAATGCAAGAAATCTCCCCATCCTTTTTTCATTTTTATAGTGGCACATTGTCTTTACATTTGGCTAAATTGCTAGCAATATCTCCTACTGTACATAGTTATAGCTATTGTAAAAATGATACAGCACTCTACCAAAGTCATCTTTCAGACCAATGGAAAATTTCATATGATTTTAGCAAATCATTGAATCTCTGGAGAGATTCCAAGTGGTAGCACTTTGGCTTAGTCCTATTACTAATTCTTTTAATCTCCTAATGATCTCCCTGCGATACTGTATTAACTGTGCACACCTGTTGTGACTGAGTCTGTTACTTCAGCAGACAAACAATATTATCAGGCATTTTTGGCTTTCCCTTCTCATACAGTAGTCTTTAAATACCATATCATGGCTATAACAACCAATCTCTGTTTGCTGTTTTCAAGCAAAGTCCTAGCTTGAGTAGTTTTGTAAAACCCATGGCTTTAAAAAATAGTATGCTTGTTCAAATACTGGATTATTAACTTTCCTTTAGTTTTCCTTCTGTCTTAGTGGCATACGGATTCAGTAGTCATCTTATTAATGACTGTGATCCTGAATCCACCCAATCTGGCTGTGCTGAGATGAATCTCTCACTGAACAACATATTTTACAATATTTGATTAGGGTTGATATCTAGTTTTCCCGTTTGCTTCTGTCACGTTTTATGTAGACTGATTTTTACCAATGCTCAATAAAGTGCCAGACAGAAATTATAAAAGTCCAGATAAAATTAAATACAGAAGTGCAATGGGTTGACAGTAAAGTATGTCTGAAATTTTGAAAATGCTCAAGATAAAGTTGAAGTCCGAAACATTTTGTATGGCTGAGAAGATTTCCTAAGAGTCACGTAGCCCTGATTCAGCAGTCTGATGCATGTGAATAGTCCTATTGAGGTCAGTGGGACTGGGCATGTGTTTAGGTACCTTGCTGAATCGAGACCTTAAGATGGAATTAACTGATGTTCAAATGTTGCTGTGTATTTGAAAACAGGAAGTTACTCTGAATTTGAAACAACAAATGTTCCTTATTTTGCTTTTTACAGTGGAAGACTGTCACGGGAAGCAAATTTATTAGAGCTAGATCGTTATTTCAAAGACTAAACAAAACAAGAACTTGAAACAACATTTTAAAAAGAGAGAGTTTCTGGGTTTCTTGTAGAATGCCAAGGAATTACAGCTTAGTAGGTAAAGGTGCTGTCACCCATGTTAATTCTTAGTCATTGGATTTCAATGGAGGCTTGATTCTGTAGAAGGGAAGGAACAAAACTTTAAAATATGACTGAAGACTATCTGAAGTAAAGCCAGACCCGTTGTAGCTAATTGCAAGACACTAAAATGCTAAATTAAGGTCTCCAAGATATCCAGTGAATGTATGATAATAGAGGGAAATGTATTACTTACACAATTAATATTTTTATGGATATTTAAGTATCCACATTTTGCACTATTTGTTACCCGCTGAGTCCAAAAAAGATCTTAAAGTAAAACCATTTCATTAGCCACACAGTGTCTTCAGCTCCATCAGATGCAGACAATATCATGTGTTCTGAAGAATATGATGACCTGTTACAGTCACACACCCACACCTATTTCTTACATCACTCTTCAGTGGCTTCGGTATATAGGAAAGTAATTTAGAACCCAATAGATGGTTATGATAGACCTCCCTTCCCTTCATAGTGAATAGATACTTTAGATTTATACAGGACTTACTGTTAGTTCTTCCTTCCTCCATATTGCTCCTCAAGGTCCCTCTCTACCCTGCTAACTTCTTCCTCACCTCTCTCCTGGTTTTTTGTTTGTTTGTTTTTGTTTTTATTTGTAACTCACTCATTGTACCTTGCCTTAAATTGGCTTTCAGAGTGAGATACCACGTTTGCCTGAGTGACTGAGTAGTACCTAGGACAATAGGAGACCTTAGAACACTACCACATTAAAAATGATAACAACAAAAATAGTTGTCAGATACTTGGACAGTATTTTCCTGTTATTACTTACACAAAGCTATAGATAGATATGGAATGTGATGACAAATACATGAAGATGAAAAATGGGCCCTAATTCTTAGTCTAAATTGTTACAATTTAATAAAGTTTATCACATATTTTCAATATTCAGCCTGCACTCACTATAATATTTGGTTTAGATGCCACAACATATTTAGTAAATAACATACTGACCACACCAGTAATTGGATGGTGGTTTACAGTAATGTACACTAGTACATAACATCTTTTTACAGCAATTGAAACCATCTGACACATAAGTGCATGTATATTAAACATTTTCTGAGAAATAAGGAAGCAAAATATTTAGGATTTTTTTCACTTGCCAGGAAATGCTTATTGTTTAGAGAAAAGATGGTGTTTATTCCACTGCTATAAAACTACAGGCCATATTCAGTCCTGTTGTAAATGGGTGCAGTATCTCTGAATCCTGTTTATGCCAGGGTTTATTATGGCCCCTGGCAAGTACATTGTGAAAGTTACTGCACATTACAAGAAACATACACCACACTCTTCCATTCTATGGAGCTGCTGGTCATTATGGCATATTAGGGCTAAACTCCACCAATAACATTACAGCTGTGTAAGGTGACTGATGTAGTGCAGGGTGCAGTACCACCTGCTGTCCCTGGGGCACTCTTGCTAGGGCTGAACCGCAGTTCTAGTGGCAACTCCTGGCTTCCAGGGGGGGGAATTCTGTGTCAGTGGCACACAGACTGCAGGCAGCAGAGGAAGGTGGCACAGAGCGGGAAATACAAGCTTCTACAGGAGAAGGCCAACAGAGGCAGACTCTGCACATGTTCCTTTGCCGCTTCTGCTCCTTCTTTTCCACTCCAAGGAGATGAGGTGTTAGATTAGGAGGAGGAAGTGTTCTGAGCCTGAGAACGTTTTCTAAACCCTGGCAGGTTGTAAATCTGAGGGGTGGACTGGACTGTATTGTGATCCTGGAAGAGTTTGGTGAGAGAGCATTCTGTGCCATGGAGCAGCAAAGAGTCCTGTGGCACCTTCTAGCCTAACAGACGTCTGCTAGAAGGTGCCACAGGACTCTTTGCTGCTTTGACAGATCCAGACTAACACAGCTACCCCTCTGATATTTGTGCCATGGAGAAAGTAAGTAGATAGAAAGAAGAAGGGTTATTAGCCTGGAGGATGGGATACAAGGAAGGGGTGTTATGGGGCAGGTGGGGTTGCAGGTGGGGTCACAAACTCCCATGATATCTGGTGATTTTCATAAAACCCCAGCTTCAGGAATTACTTGACTTATGTAAAAATCTAAGATTTCATTTTTAAAAAAATTAAAAGCAAGTTTCTGAGCTTCGTGGTTGTGGAGGCTCCACAACCAAAGGGCAAATAAAAAATCCCAGCTTTATTTTTTTTAAAATCTCAGGTTTTTTAAGCCAGTCTCATGAGTTGGGGAGGGGGAGTTGTGGCCTTGACTCATGGTTTTTGCATGCTTCAGTTTGGCAATACTCTAGTTGGATTGGAGGGAGCTGAGGTGGCTTCAGGGTGTTCTGAGCTGGGCGGCGAAGAGTTTGGGTTGGCAGGGTTAAACGGAGTCAGATGGTGAATTAGGTTGTCGGTGAACTGACGATGTGCATGGATAGGGATTGGAATTGAAAAGTAGGTTGGATGGAGAGAGGTTGAGCCTAACAGAGAATAGTAAAGGGACCACATTGCCCATTAACGTCTGAATGTTTCATTCTGAAACAGAGAGAGTTGGAGTGGGGGGTAGAAGTGTGTGTGCAGATTGCTCCCTTCAGCCCCGCCTTTAATTTGGGGCATGTCTGCCACTGCTACTATAACAGCATTATTTGTTCAGTTTGACCCAAACTCCTCAGGTAATAAAATAAAGTGGATGCTGAGATGGAAGTTGTCCTTTTGCCCACCACAGCTTTTTCTTGTACAATAATAACCCAGTACTAAGAGCATAGAATCCACTAAGCTGCCAAGTGTGTTTATGGATCCATCAGCTGGATTTGCAGGAGTGGAATTGCTGTCAAATCTAAATTTAGATGTACATTGCCTGCTTTGAAATCATTATATGTAGCTGAATTCCGCTGTTTGGAAGCTTAGAAAGTGTGAGTCATAGGATTAAAAATATTTAACTGTGAATATATTTTTACAGAAAGAAATATTCATCACTTGCAAACTCTCTAAAAGGGGGTGGAGGCATGTTAAATAGATATTACGGCCAACAGATTAAACCATGATACCATTAAGAAAAAATTTGAGAAGGATAATATGGTATTAAAAAACAAATGAAAAGTAAAGGAGACTAAAATAGTCAAGAACTGAATGCAAATGGACTAGCATTGGTTTGGGGAGCTTTATTATTATTATTATTATTTATTTATTTAAAGGTGAAAACAAAAATCTATTTTCCAAGGAAGTTTTTGTATTTAAAAAAAAATTGTTATGCAGACTGATTCTTCTTTTCAAGAAAAAAACTGACTCAGCTGTCTGTCTGAACGGGCACTTAAAATCCAATAAGGAAATCACTTCTGTCTGCTGTGGTCCAGCAGTTTGTGATGTTCTCATTTCTTAAAATCTGCTTCTAACATGTGGATTGTACCCAGGCAGTGGAGCAGCAGAACTAATGAGGGATACCCCCCTCTCCCCCTCCCCCCACACAAATGTTCAGATACCACTTGTTTGGTTGGTTGGTTTTAGTACATATTTTTCTGAGAGAGTAAATATAGTCTTGAGTTTACTGATTGTATGAAATTCCTGTGACAAATTCCTGTGACAAATACTTTATTAAGTCTGACATAGCTGGTGTAAAATGTGGGTGTGAATTTAGCTAAGTGGTCCCCAGCCATATTCACTGAATATCATTCAACCTTACATACCTTATATCAAGTTCATATTCTTTAGACCTTGAGGACATCTGTTTGCCCATAGCATTATCAGTTCTCACCCAAAATACTCATTCTTCCCTCTGCATGGCTCCTGGAATGCAGTCTTTACATGTGGCTAGGCCTGTGTTTCCAACACCTTTTTTTACCCTTAATGAGGAGTGACAAGACAGAATAATTTCAGTGCTGGCCTTAACTGATGGATCTAAAAGCCCAGAAATCAAAGAGATTGATCAGGCTGGTACCAGGGAAGGGGAATACGAGGCTTGGTATTGAGGCTGGGAACATTCACACTTTCCAGTGCAGTCAAGCAGTCAGAGATCTTCCCACCCACCTGCTGATGGATCTTGGGGATGGAGTGTTCTGTATTGACAGAGAACAGGACATAAGTTAAGTCTTAGCAGCTTTTTATGCTCTAATACACTGTGTCCTTGACTGTGCAGGTCTTATTTATAGCAATAACGCATGGATGGAGGAGCAGTGGTGAGCAGAAGTTGTGGGAAGATAGGGCCTCTGAATATTATACTAAGTTATTGACCTCAGCATAGTGTCCCAAATTTAGTTTCAAAGTGGGTAATAGGAGAGGGCTGTGGCAGATGTCAGTGATATCACTGGTGGGAATAGGTGTGAAGAACCTTCCCTGTGGGTCAGTTCCTGCCACAGGGAATGACCTGGTGAAGGCATTTGCTTTTGGGACACTGGGTTTCTGGGGAAATTAGATGATGGCTGTATCTGTAGGCAGTTGGAGCCTTGCGGTTTGCATTTGGGAGTACAGGGACCTGGGATGCCAGGATATGTTTTATTTATCAAGTAAATTAGTTAATACATATGCAACTGCATGCTTTTAAATTTATACTGGCTTTATGTGAAGTTTTCTGGACTGACAACACGAGGATGGACATCTGTGTGGATGGTGCAGGCAGACAAGACCAGACTGTGACCTTCTCTTTCCTGAGTTGCAGCAGATGCTGGGGGCCAATCTTGTGAATCCGGCCCTAAATTTATGCACCTACTCCTTCAAAACAGAGACCCAAAAGTATAATCCGGACTCTTCATTCCCTTCAAACCCTTTACTCTAGTGGTACCCCAGATAGCTCAGTGGTTTGAGCATTGGCCTGTTAAAGCCAGGGTTGTGAGTTCAGTCCTTGAGGGGGCCATTTAGGGAACTAGGGTAAAAATCTGTGTTGGGATTGGTCCTGGTTTGAGCAGCGGGTTGGACTAGATGACCCTCTGAGGTCCCTTCCAACCCTAATCTTCTATGAATCCACTTTTTTACAGCCTGTTATGGGCTGTTTTTCTTCCAGACTACCATTTTGCATCATAGAAATGAGTGCGTGATTGTTGTATTTGTATAGTTGATGCAGCACTCTACGTCCTTCAAGAAGAAAGGTGATATATCAATGTAAGATTTTGTTAGTGGTGGTATTTTAAGCCATATATATGGTCAGAGCCATATTTTTACAGGATGACTAGCAATCTCACACAGAACCTGCTAGAATGAGATTTAACTATCGAGAATATAATAATGGGCACTTTTACTTTTTTAAGGTCTGATTTGTGTTTTATCAGAAAGGTATTCTGAAGTTCCAAAGAATTTGACTTTGGAATAAGGAGATTGACATTGTGTGTCATGTTAGAGATGTAATAATTGTCTGGACTTTGAAAGTGACTTTGTTTTAAAGTAATGCTGTGCTCATGCACTGCATAAAGTATCATGTGACATTAAGAAATACATCATAGTTCTCAATTCTTCCTCAGCTGGAAGAATATTATTGCCCTTAATACCTATTGTGATTCATAGCTTCTTATGTAAAGATACTGTCATTAGTTCAGCAGCTTTTTCCTTATCTTTTTTAATAATCCTGTGTAACCTAGGGGCCCTCACAGGCACCTCTTGGTGATCCTTTCCCTCAGTTTCCGTTTTGAGTTTCCAGAAACTCTATGGAAGCATGTTATCAAGTCAATCAATATAACTTATTAACCAAACATAGTACAAAAGTCCCAGAGCATAGTCCATATTACCCCAGTGCAGTACTCCCAGAGTCCTTAGAATCACACATCCTCTTGGCCATTTAGATAACACATACTGGTTCCAGTATCTTCTGCCACACCGAGACTCATTGCAAATCCTCCTTCATCCATCTACCAGAACAGCCACTCTAGCCGTTCCTTCTGGGGTCAACCCCTCTCAACTCGAACCCTCTCTTAGGCCTCAGCTCTGCAGCAAAGATACACCAGTGAGTAAACCCCTCTGCTGTTCCCCCCCCCTCCTTCAGACCACTCTGACCCTTGGCTCTGGCTCTCCTGCCATCAACCCTCTCCAGCTCTTGGGGGCAGGGGAGAGAAGACCAACAAGAAAATCCCATGCTGCACATCTGCCTTCAACACTCTCCCAGGAACCTCTCTTTGGTAACTCGCATCTTCTGCTCTGTCTCCTGACTCATTCAGTCTGCTCTGGCACACTGGATCTCACCTGGACTCCTACAGCCCCCTAGGTGCTACCTTGCCTCTTACCTGGCCCATCTTGGAACTTGTGGACTGAAACAGGAGAACTGCACCCAGTTTCATTTAATGGGCAGCAACATCCCCCCCTTCCCTCCCGTTACATCCTGTCTTTCCTTTCTGATGTCCAAGCAGAAATATTTTGGTACTGCTCAGTGCAGAAAGGTTCTTATTTAACCATTCTGCATCTAAGAGTTGTCAGTCTTTGTTATTTTATTATAACAAAATTCTCGTTTATTCAAATATCTTATAACGCCTGTGCATGCTGTTACCTAACTTGAAAAACAAGTGTCATAAGTCCTGAGATATAAAATGTCTTCCTAGAGTGCTGCATTATTTTATTAGGAGTCAGTTGGGGTTTTTTTGCTAAATGAAAAGTGTGTCGGAGACTAGTAACCAAACGATAGCTTAATAAAATCTCTTCAAGCACTAATATTAATGACGAGTTAACTTTCACATCATGACAGCAGGTCAGATCTCACCTGTTCCTTGTTATAATGTTCAATGCAGGTTCTACATGGTCAGCTATTATGAGCGGAGTCACAGAATTGCAGTTGGAGCTCGCCATGGTTCAGTGGCCCTGTACGACATCCGGACTGGAAAATGTCAGGTAAATAAATCATTGTGACTTTCTTCCCACAGTGCATGTGGAAATTATTGAAAGGAAAGAGAGACTAGCTCTGCTCCAGTTGACATGCTGAGCTGCTGGAACATTATGGAGAATGCTAAGGGGATCAATAGTTTAATGAAGGACTCAAAGTATATAGAGCCCTACTGTCTTCATTCACTGTGACTGAATGGCTGCCATAGATGGGTTAATAACAGAAACCCCAGATAAGGTGTTACTTGTGGCAAACTCCTCTGCAATAAATATCTTGTATTTGAATTCTGATTTTATATTTGTCTGATTTTTCAGTATGAAGAAAATGTATTTTTTTCTACCATTCCCCTTTATAAAATATACCTGTATTTCAGTTATATTAACTTTTCTGCTATTAAACAAAATGTGTAGTCAGATGAGCATGATAATGTCAACCCAAAACAATAGGTTGCACAGTCAGGTTATGGTTCAAGGTAAATTTTTCAGTCTTTATATTGGAATGATTAGGACTTAGTTGAATATTATTTTGTAGTTGATAATTTTTCATAAAATAGAATTGTTCATATTCTCTCTTATTATTGGTAATATGTTAAAGCCCTGGTAGAATTCCAAAAGCTTTTAGATTAAATGTAAACTAATTATTTTAACTAAGACTGTCAACTAATCGTGGTTAACACAAGCAATTAATGCAAAATAAGTTAACTAGATTTAAAAAATTAGTCATGATTAATCGCAGTTTTAATCCTACTGTTAAACAATACTATAGTATCAATTTAAATTTATTATAAATATTTTGGATGCTTTTCTACATTTTCAGACATGTTGATTTCAGTTACAAAGTAGGATACAAAGTGAACAATGCTCACTTTACACTATTATTTTTATTACAAATATTTGCACTGTAAAAATGATAAAAGAAATAGTATTTTTCAGTTCACCTCATACAAATACTGTGGTGCAATCTCTATCATGAAAGTACAGCTTACAAATGTAGATTTATTTTTTTTACATAACTGCTCTCAAAAACAAAACAATGTAAAACTTTAGCGCCTACAGATCCACTCAGTCCTATTCCTTCTTCAGCCAATCGCTCAGACAAACAAGTTTGTTTACATTTGTAGGAGATAATGCTGCCTGCTTCTTATTTACAATGTCACCTGAAAGTGAGAACAGCATTTGCATGGCACTGGTGTAGCTGGCGTTGCAAAGTATTTGTGCCAGATGTGCTAAACATTCATATGCCCCTTCATGCTTCAACTTGTAGATTTTTTAAAAATCTTCTTTATAGTGCAAATATTGATAATCAAAAATAATAATTAGCGCTGTCAATTAACCACAGTTAATGCACTCAATTAACTCAAAACAAATTAATGCATTGTTTTTTTAACGAGCGTTAATCACACACCAGGCTGCCGTGCTCAGAGGAGGCCCTGCTGCATGTTTCTGGGGCATGGGTGCCCCTTCTCCCACTGCTCTTCTCCACTGCTGCTCCCGCCTCCTATCCCTCTTACCCATGGAGCCACCCTCTGGCCAAGTTGCTCCTGACTGGGAACCTGCCTCCCGTCTGCTGTGAAGAATGGGGATGGGGGTTGGTGTCGAGATGTTTCCCCTCCCCTTGCCTGTGTACCTGGTCGCGGTTGAGCTGGCATTGGGGAACAGGGGGAGCCTGTCTGCTGCTGGCTCAGAAGTGAATGCTGCCAACAGCAGCTGCTGCTGGCTGAAAAAGCATTCAGGCTCCTGAGTGCGGTGCTTAAAGAGACAGCGTTCCCCCAGCGCACACACACACTTCCCCTGCAACACACACACGCTTCCCCCCAAACACCAAGAATGGTATTCTGTTTTTGTTTAACAGTGCAATTAAAACTACAATTAATCACAACTATTTTTTAAATCGCGCAATTATGATTAATTTTTTAATCATTTGACAGCCCTAATTTTAAGTACTTTTTGTTTTGTGGTTTTTATTTGCTCTTTCTAATTTTGTGTATAAATATAATGTTGTGTGTAGTTTCCAGACAGACAACCGTGGAGACTGAAATCCTCAGTTTATTTATAGAACAGGAAAACAGCAAAGACAGTGGTACATTTCCTCATGCTTCCTCACCTCTTACCTGGAAGGACTACCTCTAGGAGTAAGAGGGTAGTTCAGTGTCCATTCCCAGCATCTGATCCTTGACTTCTCAGCTGAGATTACTAGCAAGGCTGTCATTTGTGGTAGTACGTGAACATCTGTCCATTGGGAATTGGTTTGAGTCTGAGATCACCAAATTTCTTTTACAAACAGCCATATGAGGGCAACAGACTTTATCAGCTGACAACCTAGAGGTGAAAGCCTCCACTTCCTATTTCTGATCCCCTCAGCCATCAGCTCCTTTACGTATCCTGTTTGGCTTAAATATTGAATCAGTTCCATAAGACTTGCAAAGCTTTAGTAACATACAATCAGACTGACAGTTGACATTTTTAAAGTGATTTGTTTGTAATATCAAATGAAAGCTAAAGAAATCACTAGCTCTGATTATGTAAATCTCCTGGCCTTTATGGAAGGCTAGCCTGGATTTTAATCATTGATTGTGTTCTATCACTACAAACTGTTATCACATCAGGCTTGACGTATCAAACCATGGGAGGCTGTTTAATTTGGATAATGTTATTTCTTGCCTATAGAAGCTATCCCATTCTGCAGTTTTCAGACCCTGGCTATGGCCTACCTTCTCACTGCAAAGGCACAGTCAGTTCCTTCCTTTTCTCTCAAAATATGTTTTCTTGACCCTCCTTGTCAAACATGCTATGAACATTGCATCACTTTCCACTACAACCATTCAGCGTTCAAGGTCATAGTATGGCTTTGTATTGAGCATTTCTGTCCATTCAGAAACTCGTCATGACATCTTTGCTATGTACTTGGTTTCACTGGAAGCTGGGAGTGAAAAACCCAAAATAACCTCTAAGTCTGGGTCTCTCTTGCCTGTGGGCTAGCCAAATATACTATTAATGCTAATTTTTAAGTATTTAACCATCCACTTCACTATAGCTCTGTTGTGCCTGTATATTCCAATTTAAGGAGGGTGACAACGTACCCAATTCTTTAATTTAGCTATTACATTTGTCCTTCACTTTTAATTTTTAAATTTTCAACTTTATATTTGTTCACTAAAATGACTCTTGGATAAACATATGGGTATTTTTATTTCTGAAGTAACTCTAATTTTGGGAAATATGTCCCCACAATAGGATTTCCAAAATGAGCCATAAAATGTCTTAAATTATCTACTGGTCTAAAATAGTTAAAAAGCATCAGAGGTGTTGATAGACAGGCTAGTTAAGTGCTTACAGCTACATGTATGCGTGTGATTACATCTGCAGTTAAAATCTTCCCTCTGGATTGGTTTGCCCTTGGTTTGGCAGACATACTAAAGTATCTTATCTTGCTGATATACTGCCTTCCCTCCCCCCCTCCATTCTTTTAGAATGCGTTCTGTATCATAACCATTGGCTGTGTTGAAAGAGATTGTCTCTGGCTAATGTTTGCAAGTCATTTATCTATAAACACCGTTTTTATTTTTAGTTCATATTTTAATTGTATTAGATTACTGGAACCTAATCCCTATTTGTTTCAATAAATGGTTTGAAGAATACTGTAGTTAATTGGGCATTTTAGTAGAATATTTAAGACCACCTGTTTCCTTACTGTCCTTCAGACTCTAAATAAATCATGTGATGGGGCAGATAATTTTGGTTGGCTGAGAAGGGCATCCAGAGTAATTAAATATTACTATTTGCAGTTTTGATTTTTTTTAAAAAAAAAATATCATGTCATAATATCAGAAAAAATTATTTGGGAGGAAAACAAAAGCCATTGTTTGACTTTAGGCTTCATGTTCAAAATCTGATCATTTGAGGTGCTCCTCATCCCATGTTGCCTATGGGAAGGTGCTCAACATTCATGGAATCAAAACCCTCTAATTCTTAATATAGATAATTTTACTACAGCTAGGAAGGGCCATCTGTGATGCGGAAGAAGAGGGGCAACAGGAGAGAGGTTAGCTTGCCGAAGAGCAGAGGAGATATTTATAGGCTTTGACTGGCTCTACAGCTGAATCCTGTAACATTTTTTAAAAGAGGAAAACGTCTACCATCAGACAGGAAGGATGAGAAATATTGAAAAAGACAGTAAAAAACAGTCCCCTCAAATTTCCTCTTTCACTTTGCTTATTTAACATATTTTAGTGACCCCCAAGGGTATTTTGATCCTGAGATAGATATTAAAATGGTGCCTGATTTACAGATTGAGGATGAACAGAATAGTCTTCCCAGCGATGAAAATAGGGAGCAGTCTAATGACAAACTTATATTATTCCAATTTAAAGATTTAACAGTTACATATTTATAAGGTCTCTTCTGCCAGTCTCTTAATGGAATTATAAAGTACACACAGAAGATGTTTGAACACTTACTTGAAGAATGCTTCAAGAATCCAGCAGACCAAAAAATGTTTTTTAAAGTAGAGTTTTAAAACTTCAGAAACGGTTTTGAGAGCAGAAGGCTTAAAAGTACTTCTAGGCCCAGGCAACTTGTCTGGTTACTGCAATAGTTGCAGTGAGAGCTGACTACTTAAGTGGATAGTAACATTTCAGATGCTTTTCCACTACTCTTTGCAGCGTTAGATCTTAATGCAGACGCTGCTTATTATATTCTATGAACAGTCATTGGAAATTTGGTATTAAAATGGTTTAGACAAGGGCCAGCTGTTATTGTGTTGAAAAAAATGAATTAACCGTGTATCCTTTAAAGGCGAAAACCTTCATAGCTACATTTTCTCTAAAGCTAGAGTCTGAAAGGGAGAATTTGCTCTTGCTGTGTGTGTCAATGTTGTTGAAAATATAAGGTTTTGTCAACACAGGAAAGTTTTACCAGTTACACCAGTATAATAGTACCAGTATAATACCCTCCCTTCAATATGGACACTCTTATTCTGATATTAAATTGTCTTTTTTAAGTTGAGCTTAAGCACCTTCCCAAGCAATACAGACTAATTTATAGCAGATTAAGAGTGTCAAGGTGGGAGTAGGTTATACCAGTATATCTAGATTAGTTTAAATTCACACCTAGATTATACAAAAAAAAACTTTATTATATAGACAAGGCCATTGTCAACTTCCTTTCTGTCAGCTTAGACACTGGGTGAAGTCCTGGCCCCACTGAAGTCAATGGATATTTTGCTATTGATTTATGCATTTGGGATTTCATCCATCTCCATCTTATTCTATAGAAGCCAAGACAGAATAATCAGATAGTTGTATCTGCTTTTGTAATATAAGTATAGAAGGCAAAAGAAAGAAGTCCATGTAAATAGCTAAGGCAACTTCAATGGGCTTCAGAACAGGCCATTAAAGAGCTGCTATAATACCATTGACAAAACATCAAGAGGCCAATAGTAATGAGATATGTAGAAAGTTGAGTACACTTTCTGAACTTCAGTGTTGTGAAATGTAGATGTATAGCTCTAAAAAGACACTTCTCTTTTGCATGCAATGTATTTGTAGCCATGTCAGTCCCAGGAGATTAGAGACAAGTTGGGTGAGGTACTATATTTTATTGGACCAACTTCTGTTGGTAACAGAGAGTTAGCCTCTGTGTGGCTTAAAAGCTTGTCTCTCTCACCAGCAGAAGTTGGTCCAACAAAATATAGTACCTCGCCCAACTTCTCTTTTGTTAAAGCAGCAGAGAATCCTGTGGCACCTTATAGATTCTCTGCTGCTTTTACAGATCCAGACTAACATGGCTACCCCTCTGATACTCTCTTTTATTAAATTTCACACACAGCTGAAGTTAGAGCTAGCAGTAGTACTTTAGCAGTACTCACACCTCTCTTTCGCTATCTGGGTACAAACGACAGTTTTTCATTCTTGGGTCCTCAAAATCTGGCACTTAAATCCATATCTGCACATTTAAATAAATAACATAGTTTTCCCATTGAATTTAGTAGGAGCTCTGGGTGCTCAGTACCTGTTAATTAGGCCACATAACTATATGCACTCAGTTTGAAAATGTTAGTGTTGTTATTGTTATAGAGCTTCCTGGATTGCCATATGTGAAACTTGCACAGAAAGGAAGCTATGTTCTTACTGTAAATGTCAGTTCATTTGATTTTTATATATATGCTAATACAGGCCCTTTCTATACGTAGTCCTGAGTTTCAAGAAAGAGATCTAGATTGTTGAGTTTAACAAACAATGTTTTCTAATCATTATTTAATAACTTAGCATGTTGGGTAGCGTGCTAGCTGTTGTTTTTGAGGAAAACACATAAACAGATGACATGCCGTTCCACCTGTTCTTAAGGTTCCCATAGAATATCTCAACCTCCTGTTGGTGGGAGATGGATTAGCAGACTGTCTGGATTAGCATATATGTGACCACAGAATTTGCATCTACAGCAGAGAAGACATTTTAGTATATTTCAAAATTGTTTGAAAAACGTCCTCTTTATTACAATCCAGAATGTATTTATAAACAGACCATATTTGTGTTGACTAAAATACACGGATGTGTTTCTGTACTAATATCATTTGGAGTACAGTTCCGATTATATGCTACATTTTCCAGCAGACCGTAGTACATTTCAGCTAACAGCACTGGGGCGGATTTTCGAAGTCTCAAATGGCAGTAAGGAAACTCAGTGGTAGTTAGGCATCTAACTGCCATCTGTGCCTTTGAAAATCTTGTCAACTTTGTATAAATCCATACTTCAGTTAATATTCAGTATAGTATATCAGTTCCAAAGGAACAAGATACAAATGTGAATAATAGGTCCATAATATATTTACGTATCATAGCACATGCTATAAAACTTCTGAAGGCAATGTTATGGTGCTTGCTGTGAATGTCTATTGCAGTTACGTAAAAATATTCTCATTACCATGAAGCCATTGAAAAATTCACATTTTTGCTGGTATTGCAAACATCAATCTATTCTACATCAGATTTCCACCTTTTTCACAGAATAAATTCCCTTTCTGACTGGATACAAATCTAAATCTGGCTTTGGTAAACCTTGTAGGAGCAAACTCAAAGACTATTTTGGGGAGAAAACTACCATTTTTGAGATCAAGTGACTAAAACAAAGCTCAGTTAAACTCTGATGGCCGCTGGGAGCTGCTTGCACAATAGGTATTTAATGTGCATCTACAAATACTAAGCGAGGACCACCGTCTTCTGTGGAGACATTGGCAGAGAGAGGCCAGAAAACTCTGTGAGGCTCACGACATCCTCTGTAGCAGGGGATAAGATAGCTGTGGAGAGGATAAAAGGAAATATTCTCTAGTCCCCCAGGCCCAGTTAAAGAGGGTAATTCTTGATCTGCTGAGACAATAGACATCTTGCGTATACCCCTTCTTGAGGCTCTTTCACTGGCTTCTGTTGCCTTGACAGTCTGGCTACTGAAGGAACCATTTCATCATTGTCTTGTATAAGAATGACTGTGGAGGGGACTCTGCATGAGTTAATGTTGCTTCTCACTCCCAGATTTCCACGTAGATACCTGATGGTTGAACAGTAGATGCTGATCTCTTGATTCATCCATTCCTGCCCTTAAAGTCCTGTGGAGAAAGACTCACCATGGTATCCATGGGGTCCCAAGAGAGCTGGAGGGGATACTGGTGCAGAGATCACTCCTTTCTTTCCAGATTGTCACAGGGAATTCCACTCACACTAGGTCCACTCCTCCTATGTTAGCAGTGGGAGCAATTCCATCTGGATGATTTTAATAAGCAGGATAATTTACAAACATGGAAAAAAGCCTTTAATGATGCTGTAACAAGTTGTGTTCCAAAGAATACTGTTCAAAGCTGAAGACTCTGTTATAGCAGAGCTCCAACTTTCATTTGGTGTATTTGCTGTTGGTTTCCTGTAGTTAATTAAAAAAACCTTCGAGTGGAGACATTAGCTATTACAGTTCCTCTTTTTCTCTCTCAGCAGCAGCATGCTAGGATACAGTATGTCAGAGCAGAATTGATTTAGGAATTCTGGATCTTCATAAGAGAGACATATATCAGAAATCCTCAAAAAATCTTTGCACACATTTTCTTTTTTTATCTTTGTGGTGTTGGTAATGAATGAGGCATAAAGAAAATGGTAACACTTTACTCTGCTCTTTAAAACATTTTTCATCAATTAAAAAAAACTGTAAATGTGGTCATCCCTTCATATGCAGTTATACTAAAGCAAGCACCCGTCTAATGCCCTATTTGTAGTAACATATGTATATTGCTTCTTTTTAATTTACCTAAATTGTATTTAAGATTTAGCACAAAAGAGTGTGGTATTTTTTCATACACTTCATAATATAGTTGGTAATCATGCTCAGCAACAGAACAAGATGCTGTCTGTTGTATATATTCTGCTAGATGCAGTTATTAGATTTCTGTGAAATAGGTCGGTGTTAATAGTCAGGATTTTATTGTCTGGTTGAAGGAAACAGGGAGGCATTTCAACTTTGAAGTCAGAAACAATTATTTTGTATGTATTCATTTTTCCTTCCAGCATATTTTTATTCAGGTTTTGAGAAAGATGGTTGCACACGGTGAAATTACATGTAATGATTAATACAATGATGGATGTGGAGAATCACCTTTTCCTTAAGAAATAATAAATCAACATTTATTTGCGATGGGTTTTTTACTTAATATTTTGCAATATTAGTGTCACACATTTAACTCGGTGTCATTTATAAAAACTACCTGTAAAATATTGACTCACAGTACCAATAATGTGCATTACAATATTATCCTTTTTCTTTCTAATAATTAGTTATTTTGTATCATACATAAATGTATTAATTTAATAAATTTTTTCCTGTGCATTACTTTTTAAAACATTTGGTTACAACATTTAAAATGCTAAATGTTAGACCTTAAATTTATAAAACCTGATACATTTCAGCCATATACCTAGAATTTAGAACTGTTATGCATTTCAAGTGTCTAGCTATAAAACACTTATTGCTTTTAGAAAGCAGTCAGCATCCCTATTGTATTACATCATAAGTATTCCAAATAAACATCACTTTCTCTCTTGTAGTCATTGTTTATAATTTAGTGTAGAGAGGATCTGTTTAATCATGTTTCTCTTTAGCCACATAATTTTTTAAGCATATTTTAGACAAAAAGTATAGATTCTTTATTTTAACTAAGTGTTATTTTTACAGTCCTTTTGCTTAATGTCAGCTGCATGTAAATTTTGAATTATTTCCCTTTTTAGGATGCTTTCCTGCAGTGGTGATAGTGTATTGTGGGAAGTGGAACAGGGTAGTGTCCTTCCCATGGCTGTATTGATTTGCCCTTCAGCTGTTTGCAGTGCATAGAGAACCTAGGGCCTTGTTGTTGATTATCTACACAATGTCTCTGTGAACATTATTGACCCACTGCCGTTTACTGCCTGTGGCTCTTGATTTTTCACACCGTCTCCATGACACTCATAATAAAACACACTATCTTATTGCTACTCAGCTCTGGAAGCCAACTGATCTAGCCTTAGAACAACTGCTACATTTCTGGAGAACATTTATTGTATGTGGAGTAAAATGTTGTAGTAATTTTAAGATTGTGTCTTGTGCTCTGTTTTAGCAGATCATATATACCAAGGTTCAACACCACACTATAAAATTTTATTTTGTTGAAAGGAAAAAGGGGCTTACAAGTCTTACACAGTATTTTTGAAAAAGAGAATGAAATTGTACATGTGGTTGTACCAGAACAACTTTTGAAACATTTCCCTAATGAAGGGCACTTCAAAAGAGTAAAAGATAAAGAGACCTGGTAAAGATGTTAATCTGAGACAATTTTCAAAATCGTAGAAACTTGAGTGATGGATACTATAATAACTAGGATAGATAGAAATCTCATACAAACACTTTGCCTTTCATTTAATTAGCTGTCAGCTTTTAAAAAAAATTACCAGTACATTCTCTGTAACTTGATTTTGTAGTAATTTATAATAGTCCACCAGTGTATTAACACTATCATAAGCTGTACGTTGGACCATTTCTGTAGAATACAATAGTATATTTTTCCATAAAAGGGATTATTTATTGTTTACCTGTGTTTGGAATTTGTACAGTGTTTGAGGCTACACATTCTGAACCTAGTGCTGTTTAAACCGGAATAAATTAATAGATACCTTTTTGAAAGACATTTTGAAAAATGATTGCATTTATTCAAGTTTTGCTATTGTCTTGACTTAATTTTTGCTTTGATACAAAAAGAGTGTTTTGTGTGAATCAGAAAAAAATAACAAAAAATTATTTTAAAAGAAATATTATGCTCAAACAGTCATTAGGAAATTTTAAAAGATGGACTTCTCTTTTAGTTAGTAAATGCATGCCCAGTCTCCCCAGGTGATTAGCAAGCCTTCTGTAGAGCACTAGCTCCCAGGAAGGACCACAGTACCTTGTAAGATTAAGTTTTCTGTTCTATTTGTGCTCTTGCACCATGTGTTAACATGGGATCTGTGCACCATCCAGAAGTGCATTAAGTAATTTAACTGGCATTGGTTACGTATGGTGCCTTTCCCAAGGGGGAAAATGGTCTATGGATTATTTTCATAGATTTGAAGGCCAATGGACCATTATGAGCATTTAGTCTGACCTTCTGCACAACGCAGACTGTAAGACTTCCTTGAATTAATTCCTGAGTAAATTCCAATAGCTGTGTTGAACTAAAACATATATTTTAGAAAAACATCCAATCTTCACTTTAAAATGTTCAGTGATGGAGAATCCACCAATTCCTTTAGTAAATTGTTCCAATGATTAATTACCCTCACAGTTAAAAATGTGTGTCTTCCTTCTAGTCTGAATTTGTCTAGCTTCAACTTCCAGCCACTGTACCTTTGACTGCTAGATTGAAGAATCTTCTAGAATCAAATTTCTGTTGCTTATGTAAGTATTTACAGACTGTGATCACATCATCCCTTAACCTTCTCTTTGATAAGCTAACAGATTAGCTCCTGGAGGCTTTCCCTACAAAGCATGTTTTCCAGTCCTTTATCATTCTCGACACACTTCTCTGAACCTTGTCCAATTTATCAACATCCTTCTTGAAGTATGGACACCAGAACTGGACATAGTAGTCTAATATCAGTCACTGCTAAATCCAGAGGTAATATAAACATTTCTACTCCCGCTTGATATTACTCTGTTTATGCATCCAAAAATGTCAATAGCCCTTTTAGCCACAGTGTCACACTGGGAGCTCATGTTCTGCTGATTATTCAACATGACCCCCCAAGTCTCTTCCAGAGTCACTATTTCCCAGGATAAAGTGCTTCATCCTCTAAGCATGGCTACCTTCTTTGTTCCTAGATATATAACCTTGTATTTGGCTATATTGAACCGCATATTTTTTACTTGCTTTCTGCTTATCAAACAATCCAGATTGCTCTATAGCAGTGACCTTTTCTCTTTGTTTACCACTCCCCAATCTTTGCGTTGTCTGCAAACTTTATCAGTAATGATTTTATATTTTCTTCTAGGTCTTTGATAAAAATATTAGAATAGAGCCAAGCACTAATCCCTACAGTATCCCACTAGAAACGTATCCACTCGATGCTTCCCTGTTTTTAGTTGTCTTGAGATATATCAATTATCCAATGTTCAATCGTTTTAATATCTGCCATGTTAATTTTGTATTTTCCAGTTTCTTAATCAAAATGTCATGTAGAACCAAGTCAAATGCTTTACCCCACAGCTATTATTTTTATCGACTAAACTTGTAATCGCATCAAAAAATGAATTCATATTTGTTTGACAAGATCTATTTTCCATATACCCTTGTTGACTGGCATTAATTAATTCATTATTAATCAAGTTCTGTATCATCCATTATGTTGCCTGAGCTTTATGTCAAGCTTATAATTATTCAGGTCACCCTGTTTATTTTTTTAAATACTGGCCTAACCACCCATTTGTTCTAGTCCACTTGAATTTTCCCAGTTTTCCAAGACTTATTAAAAATCCACATTAACAATTTACAGAGCTCTTTGGCCAACTCTTTTAAAATTCTTGGATTTTGTTGTCATTGTGAAGCATTATGCATTTTTTTAAATTGTGGCCTTTTGCATTTGGAGTGGCAAGGGTTGACATTTGAGGCTGTTCTTATTTCTAGAGTACATTCAACAGTTCAGAGCCAGCCCCTGAAAAAGTTCCATCTCCTTCACAAACAGTCTTCACCCTTGCAGTAGCTCTTCTATTCTGCCAAAGGAGTGGAGTTAATTACTGTTTTAAATCCCAGATTATCAAGTAATCTGTTTGCATATTCTGAGCCCAAATTATTCAGAATTTTAGAGATGAGGATTGAGAATCTGCAAACTGAAAACAACTGAACACACACACACATGACCCCCTGTGGCCCAGATCCTGAGCATTGAGTAAGATCTACTAACATGCCAAAGAACCTAATCCTGAGCTGCAGGTAAAGAGTGCTTGGTGCAGCTGAAGGGAGGACAGGAAACAAAGGTGGCTTTAGGCCATCTTTACGCTCCCCTGATGCTAGGGCAATTTGGGTGATTGTTCCCCCAGAACATATTAGGGTAGCCTAAAGGTTTACTTAATCTGTGCCGTTTACCAGCAGTTCCCAGGAGTCATTCCAGCACTATAGGGATGTCCTGACCATGGCCCAATGCCAGAAGATTTGGAAAGTAATGGTGTAGGAGCTGTTGTCATAGCTCGGGCTGGCCAAACTTACAGACCCTCCAAGGTGCATACAACAATCTTCAAAAGTTCAAGAGCTGGAATGTGCTTGCATGGGCTTGGGGCTGCAGCTGGGCCCTGTGGACTGAAGCCCCATCAGGCTCCTCCTGCCCTGTAGGGCTGAAGCCCCAAGACCCTCCTCCCTGTTGGGCAGAAGCCAGAGATGATGTGGGATTTGGGGCCACCCAGATTTTTGCCAGAGTTTGCTGCCCCGCTCGGTCACATTGTGCCGCCAGTCCCCCTCCCTGCATGGCAGCTGCTGGGTCGACAGGCTGGGAGCTGTGCCTTGGGTAGAGACAGCGGCAAACGGCTGGGAGCTGCAAGGAGAACCACTGTTTTTGTTGCTGCTTCTCCCCAAGGAGATAAAGCAGCAGCTCCTCCCTGCAGCTCCAACCTGTCTGCCCTTGCCTCTCCATGTGGAGCTAATGCCTGGGACCTGAAGGGAGGGGCCACTGAGGGAAAGAGGGAGTGTGTGATTCAAGCTATGGGGGCAGGGCGAACCTTTAAATTTTGCTCCCTCCTCCAGTCTCAGCAGACACTAGTTATCTCTGGCAGAAGCCCCGAGCTCTCTGAGTCTGGTAGACGGAGAATGGGGGGGCATGGGGGTGCTTGGAGCCACACTTTTAACTGTAAAAGAGCCACATGCAGCTCATGAGCCACATTTTAGCCATCCCCATATCTCTAAGTCACCAGGGGATTCCTTTTATGAGAGGGAATCTTTTGGGGGCAGAATTCTCATGTGTTAGGGCTGCATTTTTAATTAGCCCCAACATACTGCAGGATTGAGACATCTAGGTGGGCAAAATCAAGTCTATTATTCACATTAACTTTGAAAAGCTTCTTTTTAGTCATATATGTGTGTCACTCCTACATAAATTAACAAGGAAAGATCTTAAATTTATAAGCACATTTTTTTAATTCTAGGAATTTTGTGATTAAATTTGTTCATAATAAAATTCCATGAAAACAGTAGTTGAATAGTGTTTGTCGTTAATTTTTTATGGTTTTAATAAGATAGTTCTTAACAACTCTTCCAGGATTTTGTGATGATTTACAGTGACTTTCTATCTTATTTATGTAGGAAATGCTTAATAAAAGCAATTAAAAGATTGTGTGATCTGAGCAAATAACTCACAACAGCAAATTTTGGATTTTAATAACTTCCTTGAAAGCACTCATAAGTTGCAATTATTTTTCTCATGTCTTTTTGAATATATTGATTGTAAATATTTAAAATGTGAGTTCTCTTCGTTGAGATTGCCCCAATAAATAACCTATTTTGTTTCCATTTCCTAACTACATGAGCGCGCACAAACACTTCTAGTTCAGATAATTGCACGTGAGAATTCAGATTTTGCTAGTATTTGTGCATGTGACTTTGATAGCCACTTTCCCCAAACACTTTTTCCAGTGAAAGCAAACTTAAAAGGGGCAAAAACATGGCTGAAATGAATTCATCTAAATATTTAGATTAATATTTGCTGAAAATATTTTGCATTATTTCCCAAGTTCCACTCATTGTTATACATGCATTTTCCCTTCTGAGTTGATCTTTAGGCTGTCTGTGCTAGGAGTGTGATTTCTTGGCTTATGAACACATTCTCACACTACATACAGTGGGTACCTACCTTCTCCCTGGTTCTGGCCCATTCTCTTCCTCTCTCTGCACTGAGCTGAGGGTGGGAGTACACCGAGCACAGGGCTAAGGTGAAGGGTCTGGCCAGGACCTAGAATGAGGGAGAGGGCTCAGGGTTGGGGCAGGAGGTTTGGGTGTGGGGCACTTACCTGAGCAGCTCCCATTTGATGCGAGGGGTGCAGGTGGGAATGTGTGGGGAGGGGTGCAGGAACTCCCATTTGGTGCTCAGGGTGGAGGAGGGGATGTGCAGGGTGCATGGGATGTGGAGAGGCTGGGAATGTAGGGGATGCAGATGTCAGAGTAGGGGGCTGGGTATGTGTGAGGGTGCCAGAGTCAGGGCTGGGGTCGTGGAGGGGTGAAGGAGTCAGAGGGCTGGGTGCTACAGGGCTCAGGGCAGGGATCTGGGGGAATGTGGGGGTGCAGGGCTCAAGGCAGAGGGCTGAGTATGTGGCGGGGGGTCAGAGCTCAGGGCAGAGTGCTGGGTGACTGCACCCCTCGGAACCCTCAACCCCCTGCTCCTTGGCCCCTGAATACCCCCTCCTGGGACCCCACCCCCTATCTGCCCCCAAGGACCCCATCCCATATTTAAGCCTCCCTGCTCCTTGTCCCCTGACTTCCCCCTAGGACTCTATCCCCTACCTGTCCCCTGACTGTCCTGACCCTTATCCACACTCCTGCCCCCAGACAGACCCCCAGAACTCTCATGCCTATCCAACTGCCCTCCACTCCCCTGACATGACCCCCAGAACTCCCAACCCATACAACCCCCCTTGCTCCCTGCCTGCCCCAACCCCTCTCTACACCCCTGCCTCTTGACAGGACCCCCAGAACTCCCAACTCATCCAACCCCCACAGCTCCTTGTCCCCTGATCACCTCCTCCAGAGACCCCTCCCACCCTAACTGTCTCCTTAGGACCCTCCTTGCTCTCTGTCCCCTGACTGCCCTGATCCCTATCCATCGCCCACCCCCTGACAGACCCCAGGACTCCCATGCCCCATCCAACCCCCACCCTGCTCCCTGACTGCCCCCTCCAGAGACCCTCCACCCCTAACCACCCTGCCTGGGATCCCACCCACTATCCAACCCACCCTGCCCTCTGTCCCCTTATCCAACCCCCCAAACCCCGGACCCCTTACCATGAGGCTCCAAGCAGAGCTAGATACACTGCTCCTCAGGAGCATGCAGCCCCGCCCCTCAGAGCACTGCACGTATGGCGGCAGGACTCTGAATGAGCGAGGAGTGTGTCTGCCTCCCCGCAGAGCCAAACACTTCCCCGCGGGAGCACGCAGTCCTGATCCCCAGAGTTCTGCAGGCACGGCAGCAGGGCTCCAGGGGAGGGGCTGGCAGCTTGCTGCTCTCAGCCGGGTGCTCCGGCCTGGAAGCGCGGACTCCGCGGCTTGCAGCGCTAGGAGAGCGGGGCCATTTGCCCACCCCATCCGCACGCCTATGCTTCTGCTCCCTGCCCCCACGGGGGAAGCAGAGGGCACAGGAGAGCGGGCTGGGCTGTGCAGGATTTTTAATGGCACACTGGAGTCCCAGCAGGCAGCAGTGCTGTTAAAAACTGGCTCGCGTGCTGTCTTTGGCACGCATGCCATAGGTTGCCAACCCTGGCTTAGCCGAATACAAACTTGCCTGAAAGCCTGTGTACATACTCAGCGTGGCCAAGCTGTGCCTCCACTGCCAATACCTGTGCTATCACAGTTACGCTACTAGTACAAGCACAAGTATGTTTTATCTGAGCAGGGGACTCACACCCCTAGTTGATAGTGTAGATGTAGCCTTCACCAATGTGAGGCTTTGAACTCTTGGAGTACAGTAGTATGTTTACAATGTACCGTAAAATATGTTCAGTGCAGTTCTTTGTCCTCCCAGTTGTTCAGTGAGGAAAAGATGGTGTTTGATGATATGAAATTGGTATCCCACTTAAACCGGAGTATTTCAGTAGGTTTTGTTGTTGTTATTTTGGAACTGTGAAACCTCTTAAGTGTATGCAGGGCTTCCTCTTACTGAGTTATCAGGTACTGCAAAGGTTAAGCCTTATCATCCGTCCAAAAAAGGTTGAGGTTTCATCAAAAACTTCCATCCTCACAATCTGTCGACCACAATTTGATGATGATTATTGATTATTTCACAGCCTTTCACTCACTCTCTGCCACTGCGGCCAGCCTTGATATACAGATAGAGCTGCAGTCCAGCTAAAATAAGACTCCATCTTGATAATAGACTGAGATGAGATACTGTTATTTGATAAAGATAATTGATGTTTCACAGTGAATTGGAAAGCAGTTCTGAGTGTACCAGATCCGTGACTGTGTTCCATCTGCAAATATAGTAGCTATTTACAAAACAGAACAAAAGAACTATAGTCAAACATTCCGTGATAGCTTTTATAGAGCTTAGAGGTCCTTATTTTTAAAGAACTCTTTTTAAAAACATTTTCCCATTTCTAAGCCATAATTGAAAATGAAATAAAGCAGCACACTGTTACTACCTTTGAGGGCAAAGAGAAGTTTGTTAAAATCTTGGGTGCTATTGATCAGATAACTTGCATACTATATACTTAAATTCTGTATTGGGATTATGATGGTTCATTGTCCTGTGAGCCTGGTATCTTATGGTCAAAACTAAATTTCATATTGACTTTCAATTTTTAACACTTTACATATGCTGTGATTTAGTCTAAAAGCCCCATTTGAATTACCAATCATAAAATATTATGAAATCTGGCAAATGAAAGTCAGACATTAAATGTGTCTAGATTTCTCAGATCTCTCTCTCAGCTTTTACCCCATTCCTCTAAAATATAGTGCATGCTCACTGTAACTGATTATATGCATTTGTTGACCATGTGTTTTTCAGCTGCTGGATTTAAGTTGATTAAGGTATCATTCATCTTACGTGCTGTTCATCCAATTTCTTTATGTCTTGTTATCACCTTTGTAACCCCCTAATTAAGCAATAAGATTTGACAGAGAGTAGGGTTATCATGAGATAATGACACCCCAAGTGTGTTATGAGGCACAAGGTTCAGCTGAGTGCCTCTAATCCTCTAGGGGTGTGATTATCTAATGATAAATATACCACATTGCAGCTCATTGATATTATTGCAGTGTTTTCATGCTGCTGTAGTTGTGGCTGAATTGCAATTTCCATTCCAAATATCATTTTTCATTGATTTTATAAAATGATAGTTTAATATACTCTGGACTTTGTGCAAAGTTTCAGCTCAGGAGAACATTTATGTATTAATTTCTTAATTCATTTTATTATGGAAAGATATAAATGAGCAAAAAAAGTAGTATTTTATGACCAGTAGAGGATGTTTTAGCGAGTTGGATGCAACTGAACAAAGGGGGGATTTTAAATTCACAATGAAAATGAAAACTAAAGTTAGCAACTGCTTCAGGCAGTAATCTGCAACAGAAAAAGTGGCTTATCTTTCCTTTATAGGCGCACTTTATTTAAAAAAAAAAACCAAAAAAAAAAACCTAAAAGTTTTCATATTGGAAATAATGTTGTTCCTAACTCTTCTTTTTCAACTTTGATCATCAGTTCTCTCCAAAAGCAAGTGTAAAAGTAAATCTTTTCTAAGATATTTTTTTGTAATTATCAATAAATTAGTGTTATGAGGGCAATAGAGGTATTGCAAGCAATTATCCCACAACGTATGTGATCTTTATTGCTTTCAAAATTTGAAATAAACACTGTTCAAAGGACTGAAATTTTAAAGTCTGATAAATGGTTAATGTATTTATTGTTCATTAAGCTCTGTCTTAAGTATTTCTAATGCATTTAGTGTATGCCTTAAACACACACCTATTATATAGCCTGGGACTGATCTAAAACATACCCAGTTATTGTTAAATTATATCATTTTTTGAAAACTTGGAATGCAGAAATTGGAGATTTCATACAGTTAAATAATGTATAATAGAATATGAATGATTTATTTTTTTTAAGGAAATTGAATTCTCCCAGAACTATGTGCAGAGTTGGGATTATGATACAACCCAATTCAGAGTTATGCTGACTCATTGTCTGGCTATGCTGAAAGAAGGACAGAAAGACATTTAACATGCGTTTAATCATGCCACAACTTTATTATTAGAGGTCTGGGACTACCCAACAGATAAAAGTGTACAGTGCAGGTAACCCTGTGTTTATTCCATAATTACACGTGGGGCTTTTACCAGCTCCCCTTCTTTTTCTTTTCAGGTCCCTCCAACAAATTTATTGCCAGGACCTTACCATACCGGGGGTGGCTTCCACCAGCATCCCCTCTTTTTTTATCCAGGTCCCTCCAGCAAATCCATTGCTGGGACCTTACTATCCACTCCCCTCGTAGGAGGGTTAAGATGGGCTATAAGAATGGGGGGTTGGCTCCCTGCCGTACCAATCATAGTAGTCCCCAACTGCCACCTGTTTGTTCCTTTAACAAACACCTCTTTTTAAGTCCTTTTACAACCCATTTATCTGGTCACTGTATACCTTTCCTGTGGAGTACCTGCAGTGGACATCCACCCTACACTTAAATAATGAGTTGCGACATATGGCCTCCTGCCCTTCGTGCCATGCATGAACAGAGCCCTTCTTGAACCTGCTGTGGGGAAGGCAAAAAAGTCCCCAGTGCACCTAAGCCAATATGGTGATAAGGGGAAAATTCCTTCCCAGCCCCCCTAACAAAAAGGGGGGGCTAGCATAATGCCCACAGCAGGTCTTGACCAAATCTGGTACTTTACCCTTAAAGAGGAGGGAGAGTGGGTCCCACTTCAGACTGCTCCCGCTTCAGACTGCTCCCTGTAGAAAGGAATCTGCAGCCCAAGTCTGCCCCTTTTAAACCCTGCATTCCTAGGGGATGAGTCAGTGACCACACTGTCCCCTTTTGCAACAGTTTTCATCATCTCCCCCTACTCCCTCCAACCACAAAGCATTGTTCCCTTCATTTGGCCAGCCAGCCAACCATAGGTTCAACACGTTTGCCATATCAGACTCTTGAGTTTTCTGGTTAAACTGCCAAAGAGAAAAGTGCTTGAGTATAATACCAATATTTAGCCACTAGAAACCACTCTGAGATCACCAAATGCAGTCAGTGTCTCAAGCCTCTGAATTGTTGTCTTTTCCTTAAATGGGTACCTGGTTTGTTTGGGCAGCTGCTGAGGAACTGAATTTTAGAGAGTGATCACAAGAGCCTGGCTGAGCAAGATGGTTAGAATTGCCTGGTCTCTTATTGTTTCATCCATAACCACGTGGGCACTAGCAGGCTGGAGGCCTGGGTGGGAGGCCTCTTCTGCCTTTTTGCAGACCTCTCTCTCTCTCCCCCTTCCACTCGCATCTTATTCTGGAATAAGCTCCCTTTGCCCTGAAAATTCTCAGAGAATTTTTGTTAAGGAAAGTTTAAAGTGAATTGACTGGTGTTTTTTGAGAAATCTAATGTTTTTCCAAAAGAATATCTCAAGTAATTTGGTCTCAAAACTTCTGCTTTGTTTTGTACATTCTTTCTCAATAAGTATTCATGCACTGCCAAGGTTGGGTAGGAAAATTTTTACTTATTAAATGTGAAAACATTGAAGCTGTGGGAGCTACATGAAGAGGTCTATGATAATAAACACCAGGAGAGGTGTTCTGAAGTTCTAAGCACCATTAAAGTGTTGACAGAACTTTCAGTTTAGTTAGAAAAGATGTTGTTGGGATATGAAATTAGGGGAATGATATTTGGTTATACCCCAGGGAATTATGCGCCTACATACTTTTACACATAAAACGTATGACCATGCATTGTCCCATAATATTGCACAATATCCCTTAATAGAGAGAGACCGTAAAAAATGTTGGCTCACACTGCGGGTCAAGGGAGCATTGATCAATTTTGCCAGAAAATGCCACAACAAAGATTGCACATTGCAAATATACCAGAAAAGGAGAGTAAAAGATTTTCCTGGACAGGTATTTGAAGATGGGAGAAAACTCTTGCAAAATGTGCAATATTGTTCTGAACAATCAGAGGAAATCAGCAATTTCAAACCACCTCCCCAAATCATAGAAGTATTTAAAGAGAAAAGCTTAATTGTAGGTAGGATCACAAAAAATGCAACATACACTGTCAGCATGTTTCAACACAAGCACAGTAGCACAATATGAGTGCCTGGATGTCGTCTGCAACTGCGTCTTAACCTGTGCCGCTGCAAACATACTGCTATCTAAAATGGACCGTTCATTCGTACATCTGTTTCTAAACACTCGAATCAAGAATGATGGTGCAATTCCAGGAGGTTACCAGCTTCAATATGCCTATCTTATAGATGTCTACCACACTGAGAGAAATAAACTTAAGACAAGGTGAAGGATAACTACATGTTAGTTATATTAGATTAAATGACTGACAATGAGGGCCGCTATGTACTTAACATTTTACTCACTCTACTGTTGAAAGGTGGTTCTGGGAAGGTGTCTTCCTATTTTGCTGACGTGTACTTCATGCAGAAAACAAATCACAGCACCATATCTCAACCAGTCATTCAGACTGTGCGAAGTTACAAAATAGCTTACAACAATGTGGTTGTCTTTGACACAGATAATGCTGTACACATGAAAAAAGCTTACAAAACTCTACTGTCTGGGCCTTATTCCAATGGCATCCACGTAACATGCCTTGCTCACACAATCAGTCTGGTGGGGGAAGGTTTTCATAAGCCATTCAAGGATGTTGATGCAGTGGTAAAAGCTTTCTCACAAATGTTCTATATGCAGGGGGACAGGAAGATGAAATACTTAAATTACATTAGGCAAAAAGTTCCCAGTCAACAGTGGCACTCAACCCAGTAGCAACTAGGTGGAACAGAAAAACAATGAGTCTGGTGGCAGCATAAAGACTAACAGATTTCTTTGGGCATAAGCTTTCGTGGGTAAAAAACCTACTTCTTCAGGTGCATGGAGTGAAAATTACAGGTGGTTTACTACTGTTCAGTGTCATGAAAAGCACTTTCAATATTATTGCAGCTTTGTTGAAGAAGAAATGGGTGTGAGTGTGTGACAGCTCAGCACCACATTCGTGGGAACTTGGAAAAAGCGCTATCAGATGAATCCTAGTGTTTAACGGTGAAGATCAAGTTGCATTTTATCAATGAAATGTGCAAGCCAATCATTGACGTAATGGTTACATTTGAAAGCCAGAGACCATACATTCTCTTTGCTTTTGAGAAAATGGAAGAACTGCTGTTTTTCCTTGAGACACATACTCAGTTTTCAGAGTAAACCAGTCAAAGCTTTCTCAGTGCTGAAGATGTCAACTCATCAAAGTAGCAAGTTGGTGCACCTGTTCCATTCATCTGTTGACAATTCAGCTGAAAAACTGAAGAAGTACATCAGTGATATTGAGAGTGGGCAGTGCACAATTAAGTTCCTGAAATGCATAAGGATTTTCAACCACAGAAGAGTTCCTGTAATGTCTCATGTCAAGGAGAATTACACTTCAATTTCTGGCTTCAGTGACATTTCAGCAGAGGAGTTTGCTTTGTGTACCGGGGAGATGACACCTGATGTGATCAAGAGAGCTCTGCGATCAGGGGAAAATGACATCGCCATGTTTTGGTCATCAACAGCTGACTGTCTTCCGAATTTGAAAATATTAGCTTTCAGATACTTAAATGCTGTAACAAACACAACTGATGCTGAGTGTAGCAACTCGCTGTATAATCTTGTCCTCCCTGGTCTGAGGCGGTCTCTTTCAGAAGACAACTGAAAGAGCTCATGTTCCTTTTTATTTCAATCTTGGAATTTAAAAAGACTCTGTGTTAACAAAATATCCATTGGTTTAGTCTTATTGATGCTTTATTTTTTTTTATTTTATTTACCTACTGTGCTAGTATTTTAATAAGCAGTATGAGAAGAACGCAGTATTAAGTACACAATATTTTTTTTACTTTACACAGTACTTGAGATACTGGAAGGACTCAAAGCATTCTTTTATTTAATTGCTTTTTGTTTTGCACTTAGACCTTGAAAGGATGTAAGCATCTTATTTACTTCAAAAAGGGAGGCGTTTTGCTGAAAATTATAACAACTAATCTCGGTTTAACAAGTCCTTATTTAACATTATTTAGTTTTAAAAATCACACCTGCTGGGTCACTTTTTGTTGTGAAAGGAATGATAAAGCACTACAGTAGATTCTGTGATAAAACGTGCAGTGTCTATTTGAAATAAATACAAAATATCTTATGTTTTTCTAAAGAAGGTTCAAATAGTGTTATTTTTCATTAAATTTGCTTTTAAAAATATTTAATTTTGCATCATTTTGATTTTTTTCCTTGCATAATTTCCTGGAGTGTGTTTGGTCATGACAAACCTAGACTAAATTCAGACTATTGGTCTCAAGTGAAGGGCTCTGTGTCCTCTTACATCTCCTAGTCTTCCATTGTGCCACAACTACTGTATTACTTCACTGTAATTTTTTTATATCACTAAAAGAAAAACTACAATACTGCTAAGGTTGTGGCACAAAAAAATAATTTGGGCATATTCTGCCTTTGATTACGTACATATGGCTTCCATTGGCTTCAGTGGAAAGAGCTCTTACAACTTTTTTTCCAGAGGAATGGTGAAATATGCTAAATAATTATCATTCAGTAGCCACAAAAGTAATCATAAAAGCAGTGGTTGTGTCATTGTTCATCCACCTGGAGGACGAATTGCTCTGTTATGCCGTTTTCATATGTTGGTAAACCCTATTGCCCTCTTGTGCTACTGAAAATTTGAAGATACTTAATACTTCACAGCAAAATTCTACAGTTCCTTTTACTGATTTGGTATCACGATCTTGACTTTTTTTAAATATGAAGAGTGTTTTTTTCAGTTTGAAATAATTACAGATCTATGGAGGTTACTTTTAGAACAGGAACTATAAAAAACGACCAAGATAAAAATTTGGATCATAGATTAAAGTACTTGAGAACAGCTTCTGTGTCTTAAAGGAGTTCCCTTCTTGAGCACTTGAAATTTGCTGCCTGTTGTTTTGGAGATTTCTCAATATATAAGACTGCAACAAGCCTCTATTATAAAAACTGTTTTTAAGTCTTCCTGTAACTTTGACTTGAAAATTGGTTTGAATGGGGAATTACTCAATTTACACTGAAGGCAAAGAAATGTTTCTTGCCACAATGTCTGAATATAATTAAACCGTTTGGTGACAGGTTATTAAAAGATTATCTGGCTTTGATTTGTAACATACATGCTGTTCACTTCCAGTGAAGAGTTGATTGTGGGAGATATGGGAGGAACTGAATACTGTATATTCATATGAGCATTACTAGGCCTAAATATGAAAAATATTTATTCTAAAATGTAGTTCTATTTCTCTGATTAAATCTAACAGCTTAATTTTCTTCCTTTCTATTTAGAATAGCTCTTCATATTGATTCATCAGTTTAGCCAATTAAAATTGAAGTCAAAATGAGACTTGGTCTATATAAAGCAACCTTAAAACTGTAGTATCTAAATCTAAAAAGACCTCATAATGGAAACGAATAATTCATCTCACTGAATAACAGCTCATTCTTAGTTTTTTACCTATCTCTGTTAAGCCAATCAGTCCTCTGTAATCACTTCTTTAACCTACCAGTTGTTCCTTGCCATACATGTATCGGTATGGAAGAGCATCCTAGTGAATTATATATAGCTAGGAGAGTAGGGTGGGCTGGTTTTATGGAAATAGCTGCAGTTCCCTTTTTTTTGTGAATTAGCAGATTCTGCAGATGAGTCTTCATACATAAAAATCTTACTGTGCCATACAAAAACAGGAGACTAAAAGAAGTCTGAGTTTGGTTCTGCATATTTCAAAGTAAAAATAGTGTTGAGCATATGCTGTGATAAATGCAGTGTGTGTCTGAGTAATTTTCTTGCTCACTATAGAAATAAACTCAGTGCTTCAGTGGTCAAGGAACTCATTGAACAGTGTGTGTGCTAATTTCAATGCCTAGACAATAGCTTTAGTTCTTAAAAAATATTCTTGTAGAAGATCAAAAATGGATAAAAAGATATTAAATTTGGCATGAATAACGTGCTCAAATTGAATGGCTTTTTAAACTATGAAGTATGATCATTAAATGGAGTGAAAAATCACTATTAAATGCAATGTTTTATAGACAGAAAGAAAGAGAGATGAATATACTGCAACCTGTAGCTATCAATATGTTTACAGACGCTGTTATAATGACAAGTTCAGATGAGCCAGGAAAACTTGTTAGCAGAAACACACAATCACACTTTGTAGATAAAAGATAATCACTGAGCCTAGCTCTTTAATATATAGGCCAAAAGCCTTGCCTTTTCTCCCTGAGACAGCTGGGGAAGGTGTGAAAGCTGTAAGCCATGCAATGGATTCCGTTATGCTATTGTCTGAGCATAGGGTAGATCGGGAGAATTCTTGGTGCATCACACTTTCACTTTACAGTATGCCAGTGTGTATCCCCTCTGGGACCACCTGGAGTCTGTAATTTAGCTCACATAAGCAGCGGCCAAGCCCTCAAGGAGCAACTCAAACATTAGGTATAAATGTAGTTACTGAAGGGAAGAGGGGCGTGGAAATGGGTGTTAAGGGAACATAGGCACTTCCTCCGACAACTTTTTATTCTTTTCATGTCTTCCACAAAATAGCTTATGCATTTTCATTCCAGGGTCCCATTCCTTAGCTTTTCCTAGGTGAGATTGCTCCTCTGATGCTAGGGTGTGCTGCGTGGGGAGACAAGGCTCTGCACTACCTAGCAGACCCACAGACACTTTTTTCCCCAATAGGATGCAGTAGCGTTACACCTGAACTAATCTTTCTAAACATTTTTGATGCTATAACTAAGGGAGGTTTGCTCATTTTTATTTAAACGTGTGACGTGCCTAGCTCATCAGCAGCAAACCCCAGCCATGTCAAACAAGTCAGCAAGGAAAACACTGCAGAACAAATCATCCTCACTTTCTCAGCGCTCCCCAAACGCCTTTGGAAAACAGTGGATTTACTAATACCCACTTGGCTGGGGGTACTTCAGCAGTGAAGTGTGCTACCATAAACATTGCTGAAAAAGGTTAAGTCTTCAAGCATAATATTACATAGCACTTGTTTCAGATGATGGAGATCAGTAATGGTGGTTCTCTAATGGATTGGTGCTGGACCTTTCTAGAAGCATGTTTTTTACCAGCTAGTTTTGGGTGGCTTTGCTTAAAGGAGGCTGCGTATTCTGCTTTCACAGCCAGTGAGGGTGTGGTGACATCTCTCTGTGAGGAAAAGGGGGAAGTGAACAGGAATGGCCATTGAAAGAAATTGACTGAGTGATCAGAAACACTCTGGAACAATCCAAGTTAGTAAAAATAAAATTTAAAAAAGGAAAATACATTCATCTACGCTTCCACACAAGTTTAATTTGTATGCTTTAACTGTTGGATATCTAGGTGGGAAGATTAACACTACATTCAATTATGCTAAAAGATTTTTCATTTGTGGAACAGTAAAACTCAGTATACTAAGGGTCAGGCTGCCTGGAAAAGTATTAGACTTGCTGACCAGCCTCTGAGGTCAAATCATGCACCACTGGGACCTTACCATTTTATTGTAGCATTGAGTTAGATGTAGTGGCTATAGAAGCAGCAGGAGAAAAGGGAGCCAGAAAGCTGGGAGTAGAGATTTTGTAGTGAGATTTGATTAGAAAGCTGAATTTGCACCACAAAACATGTAGGAATACATCTAATTTACCTGCTCTTTTCCAGAATAGGTCTTTCCAGCTTTTTCTTTTTGAAGTGCTCCCATTTTAAGTGTTGCTAAAGCACTTTTGTTAGAGCTGTCAAAAGAAGGTATCTGGAGGGAGAGGAAGAGGGAGAGAGAGAGGCCTTTTTTCTTGTTCATCTGCTTTTATAGGAAGCAGTTTTTCAGGAAAGGTATTTTCCAGTAAAGAGATCAGATAGCTTCCAGCATAATCTACAGATTACTATATACAGATTTAACTGGGATCAGACAGATAATTCTTGTCAGTCCTTTATGTGTACAAGAACTGTAGTTATCTATAAGTTTAACTTCAAAGAAGCTAAAGAAAAAGTTTGAAAAATATACAAATATTTTTAAAGCAAGCTTTTGTGGAGAATATGTTTGTGGAATTTTTACTCTTAAAATAGTACTTTGATTATATTTTATTTTCAAAATAGGGTTGCAGCAGGAGCAAGCTTTCACAAGCTTAAAATTAGATATGTTTATAAATCTAATCTTCATGGGCCTGCATGGGACTTTTTTAAATTGTTAACCTATTAATTTTATTATATTACAGTATAGTTTTAATGTGCCAGCCTCACAATTTTGAATTATTTGGCTTTAATTGCTCCGTTTTTGGAACGCTGTGGGTTTTGTGGGTATTTTTAGTGTAAAGGATGAAAGCCTTTATATTTTGTAAACTTTGATCCTAGTACACTGAGTGGTCCTATTCCAAAACAGAAGGTTTTCAGAAAGTTGGCAGTCCTCTTGCTCCTTTTCCCAACTTTCTATGCAGGTCCCATAGGACTCCATTCTTGGGTGACTCCTCCAGCTACAGCCTTTCTTTAGATGATTTTATTTGTTCACATGACTTCATTTGCCATCTTATGCTGATGACTCTCACATCTACCTTTTTATCCCTGATCCGTCTCCCTCCCACCAATCCTGCATCTCTCCAACATCACCTGGATTTCTCATCAACCATTTAAATTTAACATGTCTAAAACTGAACTCCCAGCCTCTTCTCTGAAAGTCTCCTCACCTCCCACTTTCTCTGTCTTCTTCCTGTCACCCAGGCCATCAACCTAAATGTCACTGACTCCTCGCCCTTTCTTGCCTCACACAACCAGGACATATCCAAATCTTTTTGCTTCTATCTCCATAACATCTTTGGGATATGGCTTTTTTCTGTCTGTGTGTACAGCTAAAACTCATCCAGGCCCCCCTCATCTTCTTTCTGGAATATTGCAACCACTTCCTCTCTAGCCTACCTGACACCCACATTGTCTCTCCCTGCCATATTTAAAATGCCATTTATAATATTGTCTCTATTGCCTATTGTCCTCCCTGTGTCACCACACTCTTTGAATTCTTCCACTTGATCCCTCTTTTCCACCACATCTTCAGTCATATCCTTGCTTTTAAAGCCTTTCACAACCTTCTCCTCCCTATTTACCTGTTCTTGTTTCTTACCAAGTCTCTCACTGTGTCCCACAAAAGATGTCAGCATTGACTGCCCACTTTTCCCTCAATCTTCCACAGTGTGCAGAATACAAAATAAGCTTAATCTTTCTAACTAGGATGGTTCTGTGCAATCAAGACAGAAACACAGTGAACAAGTTTTCAGTATGTGATTTCATTTGTTTCTTTGGGAAAAGTTTATTTTGGGAGCGGGCAGGAGAGGAGTTTCTGAAGGTTAGTTTGAATGCATAGACTTTGCAGACTATTCGAAAGGTGCATCCACAGTAACAAAATACACGTACACAATTTAGACCTGCCAAATGTCATGCATGTGTTGTGGCAGTCGTATATTTGGCAGCTCTGTCATACCTGCCTACATATCAGGGAAAACGTTAGGGAGAAAGGACAAATGAGAGAATAAGCAAGGAAGAGATTTCCCTTTGGCCTAGGGAAAGGAGCACTTGGCCGGAAGCCAGGAGACGATGTGTTTTGGTCACCTCTCTTGACTGGTGTTAGTGTTTCTGTCCACAACGCTTACTACTCTAGGAAATAAGCAGATATCATTCACCCAACCCTGCAATGTGTTAAACTCTGTCTTCCATATTGGTTTGAGCATACTTAATTACAGTTCTATATGTATATACCCTTAACCCATTTTCTTTCTCAAGCCACATCCAAGCTAAAAAAATAGATAGTATTTAGGGCTGTCAAGCAATTAAAAAAATTAATCGTGATTAATTGCGCTGTTAAACAATAAGAGAATACTATTTATTTAAATATTTTGGCTGTTTTCTACATTTTCAAATATGTTGATTTCAATTATAGCACACAATACAAAGTATACCGTGCTCACTTTATTTTTATTACAAATATTTGCACTATAAAAACAGAAGAAATAGTATTTTCAGTTCACCTAATGCAAGTATTGTAGTGCCATCTATCATTAAAGTTGAACTTACAAACGTAGGATTATGTGCCAAAAAAAAAACTGCATTCAAAAATAAAACAATGTAAAACTTTAGAGCATACAAGTCCACTCAGTCCTACTTCTTGTTCAGCCAATTGTTCAGACAAACAAGTTTGTTTACATTTGCAGGAGATAAAACTGCCCACTTCTTGTTTACAATGTCACCTGACAATGAGAACAGGCATTCGCATGGGCATGATATTTACATGCCATATGCACTGAAGATTAATATGTCCCTTCATGCTTTAGCCACCATTCCAGATGACATGCATCTATGCTGATGGGTTCTGCTCGAAAATGATCCAAGGCAGTGCATACCAAAGCATGTTTATTTTCATCATGTGAGTCAGATACCACCAGCAGACTGTTGTTTTTCTTTTTTGAGGGGTTGGGTTCTGTTTTTTCCACATTGGAGTGTTGCTCTTTTAAGACTTCTGAAAGCATGCTCCACATCTCCTTCCTCTCAGATTTTGGAAGGCACTTCAGATTCTTAAACCTTGGGTCGATTGCTGTAGCTATCTTTGGAAATCTCATTGGTACCTTCTTGGGTTTTGTGAAATCTGCAGTGAAAGTGTTCTTAAAAACAAACAACGTGCTGGGTCATCATCCAAGACTGGTATAGCGTGAAATATATGGTAGAATGTGAGTAAAATAGAGCAGGAGACATACAATTCTCCCCCAACAAGTTCAGTCACAAATTTCGTTAATGCACTATTTTCTTAATGAGTGCCATCAGCATGAAAGCATGTCCTTTAGCATATCTGGCACATAAATACCTTGCAATTCCACTACAAAATTGCCATGCGAATGTCTGTTCTCACTTTCAGGTGACATTGTAAATAAGAAGCGGGCAGCATTATCTCCTGTAAATATAAACAAACTTGTTTCTCTTAGCTGAACAAGAAGTAGGACTGAGTGGACTGGTAGGCTCCAAAGGTTTACATAGTTTTAATTCTGAGTGCAGTTATGTAATGAAAAAAATCTACATTCGTTAGTTGAACTTTCACGATAAAAAGATTGCACTACACTACTTTTATGTGGTGAAATCAATATATTTGAAAATGTAGAAAAGCATCTGAAAAATTTAATAAATTTCAGTTGGTATTCTATTGTTTAACAATATGATTAAAACTGTGATTAATTGCAATTAATTTTTTTAATCACGATTAATTTTTTGAGTTAATCTTATGAGTTAACTGTGATTTATCGACAGCCCTAGTAGTTTTGTTTCAAATGTGTTAACACATTTTAACAAACTCAGTTTTAAACAGGACTTTGCAGTTAGTGTAGACAAAGCAAATCGTGTATAAAAAAGCATTAGCTGGTCATAGTCTAACTTGGTTTCTCTGCTCAAGGGTTAACTATCACTAGCCAATGCACATTTAAACATGACTTGCTCCATTTATTTTAGGTGCAAAGACCTGAGTAAAATCATGTCACTAGTACATTTTTAAAAACATTACCTTTTCCCCTAATTTAGATGTGGCCTTTGTGAATGCATTTTTGCTTGCAGGTTTTTGGTCTCTGTTAGGAAAAAGGGTGTCATGAATTCAGGTGACCACTGTGCTTTTCTGCAGCCCAGCATCTCCCACAGTGCTGGACATCTGGCCTGATTTCTTTTTTCTCTGCAGCTTCATGGAGGCAGATCAGCATTTTGGCTTTGCCTGTCCTAGCCATGCACCCTCTGCTCCCGCTTGCTGCCAGATTCTCTGCCTGTGTGGCAGCAGATAGTAATAGTTTCTGTTGGTCCATCTCTTACTTTGCTCTGGTTGTGAGGTAGCCATCCCAGGTTTGACAGGTGGTGAGTTGTGCCCAGCCTGCACGCAGCCTTCTGACACTAACTCTGTTAGGTCTTGGAGCTACAAGTCAGACAAGGCAGGTGAGAGCCCCTTCCCACCAAGGCAGCCAATACTACAACAGGGGAAAAGTGGGCCAGGAACCCTAGTGCAGAACAAGGAGAGGCTCTAAAAGTGAGGCAGAGCCTGACCACTCAACTCAGGTAGTAAGTCTGAGAGGATCCCGGCAGAACAAAGATGCTTATGGGACCACAAATCCACCCCACCCCACAAATCTTAAGGTGGGTCCTGAGCGCAATGGGGAAAGAAGCAGGACTTCTAAACATCTCCCATTCCCTTCAAGCCCACCAGGAGGGTTCTAACAATGAGTTCTTCCTTCCTGGGGGGAATCCAGTGGAGAGGATTGTGAGACAGACCTCTCGAGAGGGCACCAAGCCGTGAAAGGCCTCCTCAAAGCTGCAGCAGAGCTTCTGTGTTTCCGAAGTATGCAAAAAAGGTTTTAAAAAAAACAAAAAAGGAGAAGAAAAAGCACTAGAAAATCCAGGAGGTATGAGTCCTCTGACTCCTCTTCATCCTTCCCCTCCTCCACTGAGGAAGGTGACCTGTCTGTCTCTGAATCAAAACAGAATGCTGGAAAAATGGAGCAACGGTTGTTTGTTTGTTTTTTCACCTTGAGAAAATTTAAAGCTATGGGCAACAGCGTTGTTTCCACGATTCATCCAACCTGAGCAGGCTTCTGAGAGTAAGCCTCAGAGTAAATTTCTCTCCTCAAAATCCTCCCCTGAGGCTGCATTACCCCTTTGCTTCTCCTTTGAGGAAGTGATTAGGGATGAATGGAAGAAGCCTGAGAAGGGCAAGCATATTAACAAGAGTGATCTCAGGGTCTATCATATTCAGGAACCAAAGGGCTCAATTACTGAAAGTTGATGCCACTGTAGCATCCCTTGCCCAGGAATATGGTTATTTCCTCAGAGAAGGAGCTCTACCCTAAGAACCCAACAGATAGAAATATGAAGGCCACTCTCAAAAAGGACTTTGAAGCCTCTAGCACTGTCTGAGCATCCCTGTCAGCTACCTGCTTTGCAAGAGCTTCCCTCTGTGGACTGGAAGATCTCAGAGCCCTTGAGGACAGAGCTCGCCCTAACTCTAGTTCTATCTTTAAAGAAAGTCTCCATAGCAATGGTGTTTGTAGCTGACACCTCAATGAGATGCAATGACGTTTTCAGTCCAAGCCATGGCTTCCAGCTCAGTTGACAGGTGCCATCCGTGGCTCCATCCCTGGAAGATGGACTCTCACTCTAATCAGGCCATGTGCTTGGCCAAGTTTACAGGTTCCCTCCTTTTTAGAGAAGAGCTGGAGAAAATGGTGGCTGATAATGCAGCAAAATTCAAAGAGTCTCTCCCTGCCCCATTAAGGGCCCCCAGGAGAGAGCACAGACCAGTTTTCAGACGGACGCTTCTTTTACTTCTTATCTTCACAGAGGTACTAGTGAAGGGACAACAGATTCTCCAAGGGAAAACAGTGGAATCAAAGTCCGAGAGGAGAAATCTAGAGGGACCTCAGCCCCACCAAAATGCAGAGGAATGGTTTTCACTGACCACAGAAAATGGGTAAGGGCAATATGAGCTAGGATACTCCATCAAGCTGTGGGGTCCACCCAATTCGTTCTTCATCCAGTCACCCACCTTCCAAATCTTTCAGTCCTCACAACCAATGTGAGTCCGGAGGGCTGGGAAGGGTCACCTGGAGACCCAAACTACCTAGGCTCTCTGGAGCCAGAAGGAAAAGGCTCACAGCATAAAATTCCTAGGACTGAGAGTCGTCAAGTTAACTCCGCAAAGGTTCCAGCCAACCATAACGGGGAACCACATCCTGGTTCAGTCAGACAATATGACAGCAGTCACCTATTTAAACAGCTAGGGGGAACAAGGAGTCTGAAGCACTGGAAATAATGAGAGTGATCCACATCACTTTGAGTGATCCACATCAAAGGTGATCTGAACCAAGCCAGACTGGCTCAACAGGTGCAGGATCAACAACTCCTGAGTGGTGCCGGAATGAAGAGGTTTTCGATCTGATTATTCAGATGTTTGGGTTCCCTTCAGTTGACCCATTTGTGAATCGTACAACTACAAAAAGGCTGAAATACTTCAGACTCCAGAGCTCTGGGGACAGATGCTTTATCATACACTTGACCTCAGGACCTACTTTATACACTTCCATCCTTTCTTCTACTGGAGGTGAGATAAGATGAGGCAACAGTATTTCTTATAACGCTTCATTGGCCATAGAGACCTTAATTCTCAGACATGATAGTGCTGAAACCGGAACCCCCACTCCAGCTTCCTTAGAGATTGGACATCCTCTTGCAAGGTGCCTTTCTACATCCAGACACAAAACACTTCAACTAACAGCCTATCTATTGAGACTGAAATGCTAGAATCGATCTGTCCTCCAGACTCAAGACATCGCTTTCATCTAGGAGAGTATTGACAATAAAAGCATACTCCTCTGTCTGCTCCAGATTCTCCAACTGATGGCTAGAGCATAAATGCAAATCCTAGAGATCTTAGAAGTCCAGCTATTCCGGTTTTTCTCCAAGAAGGCACTGTCGGAGCCCTTTAGTCCAGCATCGTGTATCAGGTGTCGGCTCTTAGTAGCATGCTATTCACAGGATTCTCAGGCTCCCTTGCAGACATTTAATACGTAGCCAGATTCCTTCAAGCCATCCAACTAGCCAGACCATTGATCAGGCCACTCCTTACAAAATGGGACCTTCCACTAGTTTTGAGGGCCTTGACAAGCCATCCCTTCAAGCCTTTGACTTCAGTGTCGGCTTTTTATTTATCCAGTGATTTGTTTGTTAGTACTTGCCACATCTGTCAGGCAAATGTTGGAGCTGGCAGCCTTATCTGCACAAGAGCCTCCACGAGGACAGTGTGGTGCTCTGGATACCCAGAATCCTTTCTTCCAATGGTGAATTCCTCCTTTCCCAAGAAGCGATGCTCCTTTCCTGTAAAACAAAGAATTTCTTACCAATATTTTTTTTTCTGATAGCAGCATCTTCCACAATTCTAGCCACACTAGATGGCTCATGAGGCAAGGGTAAGTATGAAGTAGAATCATTACCCTAGGACTGTTTTTCCTTGCTCTAATGTGCATAGTTATTTCCTTGCCTCTGGAATATCTTGTTAATAATGATGTTTTACAGCTTGGAAAGAACTCATCAGGCTAGAATCTTGATGAAGTATAGCCTTTTATGACACTGGTATGCTTCCACTGCTGTGGAAAAAGAAAAATTCCCCCTGTGCATTCCCCAGGTGGCACTGGGACATCTGTTTGTGATTCATTGAGCATACTGCTGTGAGAAGTTAGAAATTGGCATGTCAGCAGAGGATATAGAAGTACTTAGAGAAGCTGCAATGAAACTAAACCTTTTAGTCTGGATATCAAAGTACAATTCAAAGGTAATTGAAATAGTAATTAACAATGAGCAAAGAAAATCTGTATCCAGAGCATTTTTAATAAAAGGGCTTAAAATCAGAAAAAGGTGTTTACCTATTGTTTCTTGCTACTTATTTTTTAACCATTGAATAATTATTGATCAGTTAATATTTGTTTATTGCTCTGAAAATGTAAAACTTTATATATAATGGACTTCAATAACTCAGACAAAGGTTAGGGGTTTGTTACAGGAATGGGTGGGTGAGATTCTGTGGCCTGCGTTGTGCAGGAGGTCAGACTAGATGATCATAATGGTCCCTTTTGACCTTAAAGTCTATGAGTTTGAGTCTATAATGTGCCAAATATTATTTATCATTATTAATTAGATTTCCTTATGTATTGCACAACAGTTGTATGAATAATTAGTACTGGTTTTGCTAGGGGAGAATAAGTATCGGAATGCTTAGATGCATTTTTAAGGCTAGTCTCAAAATCCTTTCCCACACATACACTTCCCAACCCCCCAGAGCTTATCTAATTTATTTGAGGTTTTTCATTTTGGGTTATTTTTTTATAGATTGTAAAATGCCTTGGGACGTGTTAATGTATGTGAACTGTGCAAGGTAAGAGCAGATTGTATGGTATTGACCATGAATTCAAGAAAGTGTGTGCTCCTTATGACACCGCTGTTAGTGGATCTATCTCTATAAACAAGCTGCAGTTGTGATGTGTGGTCACATCAAAGTGGTAGAGAGTTTTCACTGATTTTGAAAAGTAGGAGCAACCAATGCTTTTAAAAAATGCAAAAATAAAATCTGCATCCAATTTGCTTTCACATTGAAATAGTATATTTAAGGTTAGGAAAGAGTTGCCAGAAGGAGTTGTCCTTTTTAGATATATCTGTGTAGAGCATTTCATATTTCTAACATGGCTGAGGATTGTACTGCTGTAAATATGTTCACATGCCTACCCCTTTAACTACAGAAGTACTGCATTATAGCAAGTGGATATACACTTGCCTGCTTCATTTATTCTTGCTGCCATCGTTCAGTAGTAACAAATGCTGGAGACAGACCTCAGACAAAAGAGAAATAAAGGAATATGTCACCTGAAAAGGAACAATGGGGTTAAAACAAAGGGGGGGGAGGGGTCATTATAAGTAAGCTACAGTTCCAATGCCATGATTTAATACCACCTCCTGCGACAACATGGTGGCATGCTGTTCCAGTAGAGGGCATTAGGTTCTGGGTAGCACTTCTTCCATTAGATCCTGAACACCCTGTCAGCTTCTGAGAATTTTTGCAGGTATTGCTCCTAATCAAGCATTCTAGCAGCAATTCCAGGCCTGAATCCTGCAAAGAATTAGATATTTACATATGCTTATTCCCCCCACAAAGCCCCCTACTATTGCTGTTTTCATTCAGCTACACATGTCTGTGTTGGACTTAAAGCTTAGAATTTATAAATCAACACAAATACCTGCAAAAAGGTCTAAAAACCTGGTTTACAATTTTCCACATAAAACACCAATGAGATTATAAATGGAAGTATACAAAAGTGTGAATTACTCTTTGCGGGATTGAGCTCCCAGGTTGAGATTTTCAAGGCTCCCTTAAAGCTAATGGGAAATGGGCTTCCAAATCTCTCTAGTGATTTTGAAAGTTTCAGCCCCCTAATGTCTAATTTTGTAACCTCTTGGAAGAGAATGGTCAAGGAAAGAAGAATGGTAAAGGATTAGAATTTAAGTACAAGCTTGGTAATCAAGCCAAAGGTTTTTAGAGGGGGAGCAGGGAGCATAGTGTGAATCAGAATGCATAATTCCACAAACTGTGGCATTGCACGTTTTTTCCAGGGCCGTAGGCAGAATGCATAGGGCACAAAAAGCCTCTGAGAGGATAATTAAGCCCCAAAACCCGATATGCTGGTAGGGAAGGGTGATTTGATGGCTTTTTCCTACTTTGTGTGCATTAGTGAAAGCTTTTGTTTAAAGCTTGTACTTCTGTGAGCTGTTGATTTGTGCATGTTCCCTATGCAGTGGTGTTCATGAAGTCAAAGGTTAAATACCCTCCTCCAGTGTTCAAAGTACATAGATGATGCTATTTTAGTTATGTACCCTACATTTTTTCTTCAAAGGGTTTTATTATTAAAGCTGGGGGGGGAATTTCATTTCAACAACAATAAAATAATATTTAGGGTCAATTTCTGCCTGCCTCATTCAAGTGACTAGTTACCATGACCTCACAGTGCAATCTTAAGAACAAACTTTACCCAATCAGACTGCTCCCTGAGTCCAAATGGTGTCATAAGCAAATACACTTTGATTAAAAGAAATAGTCAATTCATTGGAACATTTCTTGAGAACCTGATTTACCCTTCAGAATTGATTGCACATTGCAATGACTGCTGCTTAAATAGGAGAGCATTAGCAAAAAGTTGGCTTTATAAGAACGTTTGGTCAGCGCCAAAGGACTAAGTGTTCTTTAATGTTTAGGGCCAAATTCTTCTTCTTTTACCTCAGTGAGTAGTCCTGTTGTTAAATAGGTGTGAAATTATGAATGCCAGTCTTTGGTTACAGAGGTTAACCAGAGATTAAAAGAAATAAGGCAGGTGAAATGCAGGAAATTATTTTAAATTTTTATAATTATTTTTAAATGATTTTTATTTTAAAAAGAGGAAAAAGGGGTAAGTGTGTGTATTTATATACAATGAGACTCTATTTATAGCATGTGTTCTTCTGTACAGTAATTTTTCATATTAAATCTAATCAGACTTTATTCTGTAATAGCTTTTTCTCTTAATCAGCACAGCTGCTCCTTTGGGATGCTAAACTCTCTGCAAGAGTGTCCCAATTAAGGAGATTCTACAATAATTCTGTGATGTCTGTCTTTGACATCATAAGCCATATAATGTTACTTAAGCATAGAACTGTTTCTTTATATCACTGCTGCTGATTTTAAAAAGTTCATATCTTGAAAACTGGGAAATGTGTACAGAGTTCTTGAATAAATTATATAATTCTTCCATGTTGTCTCCATCAGAAGTCAGTTTAATAACAAAAGTTTTCTTCCCATGTTCTCCATTTTTATTTTAAGTATTTTATTGAATCTTTTAGTCACAATCCATTGTTCCGATCAGATTAGATCAAGGGATTATAACTTTTCAATATGAGTGAGTTATGAGTTTCTTTTGCTGTTTTTGATTTTTTTTTTCTTTGGAGGGGAGAAGTTTGCTTGTGGTGCTGTTATTGTCAAAATGTGTATACTATAGAGTACATGTACCTCTTCTTTGTTTTTTTGTTACTGAAAGTGGTTATCCTCTTACATTAGGAAATCACTAATGTGACAGTATGTCACCACAATGCTGATGCAGTGCTACCCTAAATTTGTACCAAAATGATAGTAAAATGCAGTAGCCTCCTCAGGAAAAAATGTGCATTGCTTTCTTGAACTTTACCAAAGCTATTTTAAACAAAGAGAAACAGAATAGGGTTGGGAGAATTTTTGCCCCCAAACTTCCTGTAAATTATTTAATTAACTATGGTAGGTATATTGTCATTCAAATTAGAATCAAATTAGATCTATTTCCAAAAAAGCTGTTAGTACTCTAGTTTGATAGCATACTGTTGCCTTTTATTTGTGTTCTATGCTCCTTTGTAATGTAATCTCTTAATGAATCTGGAATGACATTATTTGAGTGAATTAATATTATTGAACACTTCCTAATTTTATTTATTTCTAGCACTTATACAGCTATTCCTATTAAGAATATGATTTGCATGTTGAAAGTTGGTTAGATAAAGTCTTGCTAATAAATGGTGATTCTGTTCTACATTATGTTTTTGGAAAAAGTTCAAAGTTTTTTCTTTGTGTAAAGTGCTCTCTAGAGCTAGGATATCAACCCAATCATCATCCCACCTATTGAACATCAATCTGATGGGATTTGTGGTTCAAGAACCAGTACTTTACAATGAATTATAGCAGTTAGCAGATGTAAATTCAAGAGATTATAATTTTCCCTGTGGTGTGGATTTTATGCATTTTCTGAATTAATCATTTATATGCATATTTACTATACCCCTTTTATTACTTTATTACAATATGTATGTACGTTCATTATATTTTACTTTGCATATTACAAAAGAAGAATATTTTTTAAAAAAATTAAAATCATATAAATGTTTTATTTCCTCTTCTGTTTTTTCTGGACCATATATGTATGGCATATACTGCACCTTTAAGAAAATAATTTAAAATAATAACTATAGCATAACATTTAACCAATCAGCTGTTTGGAATTCTTTTAAAACAATAATTGCAGTGGGAAGATTAAACTTCAGTAGCAAGAATCCATTACATACTAGTGCTCAGATTATATGATGATTGGTACGGTATTAAAAACATTTAGATAAACTAGTAACTGCATGCATAAAAAGATTAATATTGTCATCTGGGCATAACCATTCTATATGTGTAGGGAAAATTAATTGCTATATGAATTTTGATGGTGTCATCTGAAGTATCTTAAATTGGGGAAAAAAACAGTATGTTTCTTAAAGCAGAATGTAAATCAAATGTTCGTAAACATCTGGTTTGTTTGAAAAATAAGCGGGATTGATTTTTGCAGATCACCGTGCATAACTTAATAAAATGTGATGGTTTTAGAGAAAGTGAGACTGGTTCCTTGCCTATCCTATTTAATAGTTTGTAGCATTAAGGATATATAGCAGTACAATTTAGAAACATTGTGTAAAACACCCTGTAACACTTGGTTGGCTGCAGCTGTCATCTATTTTTTTCTGGATTAAGTTTGGTCAAGATAGAAGCTGCCTCATTTTCTGGTTGTCATTTGCCCAGGAAGTAAAAGCAAATTGTAATGAGGGAATCACAGCAGGAGAACCTCCTAACAAATGAGAGGCATATATTGACTGACAGCCAGCATGCCATTTCAGTGATAAATGTATTTTTATACACTGCTGTTCAAGGTCACTTTGTGCTCTCATTGAATGCTGGCTGTCAAATCATACAATTTGCATTTTAATACTAAGTAATTGTTGATGCAGAATGGTTGATACAAAATTATATTACCAGAAGATTAAAAGTTATGTTTTATTAAGTTTAATTTTTCAGGACGTGTGCTTTGACTTTACCTTGATATTATTGAAAAGCTATTTGAAGGGCAGGCAGAAAATGAATTAAAAAATAAAAGGCAAATATGCTTTTTTCTTCTTTGCTGGTATAGTACTCAGTTTTTATTGCAAGTGCCAGCATTATTTGAATGAACATACCAGTTTAATTACTAAGAATGTCTTTAGATTTTGACTTTTTTTAGTGAAAATATGTTAAAATAGCTGAACATAAATGTTGAATAAAGATTTTGAATTATTTTTGAAATTCACATTTAGACATTTTTGAGAAAAAATTTAGTTTTCAGGTACGGCAACAAAAATTGAAGAAATTATTTTAACATCTGTCTTTACGCATAAAGCTGTTTAACTTTAATATGTACTTTTGATTGTTTCACACTATAAAATGTGTATCTAAACACATAACAACACACTGTAAGAAAATTTGACACTTTGGTATGTGTTTTGAAAGGCAAGTGAGAGAACCAGAAAGGCAGAATTTACTAGAGACAAGCAAAAGAAGAGAGAAACAGAATATCTGTAGAAAGTGAGCTTTCTTAAAACAAAGGCGTCAAACTTAATTATCTCAGACTATTATTATTGTTTATATACTGTAATGGCACATGGATGGAGAGTGTTTTACAGATTAGATATTTTAAAAACCTAAACCCAAAAATCCCCTTTTTAAGAAATACAGTACAGAGAAGATGGGAATCAAGGGTTAGGGGATGATTGTGGAGTGACAGAATTATAGGTGGTACAAGGGAAAAAGAGAACCTTTCAGGTTTCTTCTATGGGAACTTAATGTATTGAACGTTCAAGTTATTTTGTTGTGTTGTCTTGTGGGTTTTTTTGTTTTTCTTACAATACAGTCACGATCGTGTGCAGAAATGGCAATGATGACTGACACCTGTGGTGTTAGTGGAATACCCAAAATAAGTGAATTTTGAGGAAGGATTCGAAGGCAGAGAGTGAGTTTGTAAATCAAGGCTGAAGGCTCTAGGTATAGCAGAAGATAGGGCCCTTAGTTGTAAATTGCTTTTCAGTTGCATGGGAGGGGGGGAGAAGCTGGAACATAGAATTCTTAAGGTTTGCATTACTCAAAATCCACCATACTTAGCTTGTGTTTTTCGTTTTTGTGGGTTTTTTTTAGTATTTTACATGTAAAAATATTTGTTGACAATAACACCATGAGTTAGTAGTGTAGCATTTAGAAAGCTGTGCAAAGTTAGTGTGGGAGTGTGCTATCACACTATACTAGTGATCTATAAAGATCTTCTGGATCACAGGAATCTTTAGACTATGGGCTAATCTTAATCAGACACAGCTACAGCAAGCTACTATTTGAAATCAGAGGTCAGTTCCATAATGGAGTATTGATTACTTCCTAAACCATGTTTTGTAGATCCAGATATGCCAGTCAATTGTAGGTATAAATCTTAAGTAAATATAAGGGTATAAGTTACCAGTGAATTAAATTATGTATTCTAAAATTATAGAAAATTGGGCAGAAATCTGTAGAAATACAAGGAGTTGGGTAATAAAACAGATTCAGCGTGCTAGAGACCACTGCAAGAGTGCTATTACACAGATGTGTGCCGCTTCTACAGAGGATCCACCAAGAGAAGAAAAATATGCAGTGGGCCTAGCAATTTGCACTGTTGCTTGGCCATAGCAACTCTAGTTGGTGACTACAAGACAGTGATATAGAACAGGAATTAATGTATCTTGGGTGACTGTCTTTTACACCATAGCAATTTAAATGACATTGACAATAATCTTAAATTATGGGATCTGTTTGTCATACTGATTCAAATAAATATCACCAGTTAACAATAAAGGGCATTATTTCATCCACTTTTGATGATATATGTAAATAGCAATGTTTATTGTTTGTAAATAACAATGATATATGTAAATAGCAATGTAAATAGCAATCATTTATTTAGGCTGTAGTATGCTGTTGACACTTATCTATACGCCTTTGTTTTAGTCATCTAGGAATCTTGTTGGCTCCTGGATTGTTTCAAAATGGCCAGATAGCAGTTGTAGCCAAAACTTTTGTTTTCATTGTCCATTGGGGCTACAAGTTGTGACCTTTCCTATCTTATACAGACATCACCATCATTGCCCATGCTTTCGTCACCTCCAAATTGCAGTAATGCAACGCAGTCTGTATAAGGCTACACCTGATAACTCAGAAAATTCAGCTACTACAAAATGCCTCCATCTGGTTATTTAACAGTGCTTCACACAAAGAGCATATTGTATTTGTGCTCCATAGGTTCTCTGGTTTTCCAATGCATTTTTAGTGCAATTCTGAGGATTGGTTTTGACTTTCAAAACTCTTTATGGTTTGGTTTCCGTTCTCAGTGCTTTGCGTTCACATTAAAATTCAGCTGGAACATAATGGAAACTTCTGGTTGAAGTGTCAGATAAGATTATTTGGTATGGCTTGTGTAGTATGGAAGTATCTCATGCATTGGCTGTGCACCAGAATGGGAAGAACTCTGGAGGGATTTACAAACAACTCTAGGCAGATCTCCACCACCCTTTCTTTCTTTATGGCTAGATGGGAGAGGAAAGTCCCCAAACTTTTCTTTTGTAATATGAGATCATGATATAGGAAAGGTTGATAACCACTGATGTAGAAGATCTTGCTTGTTTGATGCAGCCTTCTTTATTGATTAGGTATGCTGTAGATTTGGGGGTATTTTTTTTTACTGCAAAGTGAACCAAGTTTTTATGCAAGCTGAGGTTTTCATGGAGGTCAGGTGTCCTTTATCATCACCAAAGTGTCAAGAGATTGTGTCTCACTTTTCCAGACATGGACTCTGGTATAGTGAACCATGCAATTGTGACTTAGACTGCATTGTTATTGTAATGTGTTTTATTTAGTGTACCATTGAAAAACAGATGTATATTGCTGTTGTTGCAGAGCACATCAACAAGACTGCTTGTAAGCGTCTGGACTCACCGCCGCGGCACCTCCTGCTGGTCTCTCAGGGAATTAGCTTGATTTCCAGCCCAGAGCGCCCTCTGCAGGCCGGTGATCCACTACTGCTTGGCCCCTGTGTCCCTTCCTGGACCCCAGTGCCCTGTTAGTTGGGGTGCTGCCCCTGGCATTAATCCCTTTCTCCCAGGGTCTCCCCCTCCCAAGGGAAGCCCACCCACTATCCCCACCTTGCCTCAGTATAAGGCTACTGCCAGTCATCGTCTAGCCCCCACGCCCTGGGGCAGACTGCAGTATCAGCCTACTCATCACTGGCAAGGTTGGGTTTGGACCTGCTGCCTTTGTCTACCCCTGGGCTGCCCTCTGCAACCCCCAGTACCTATTAGCCCAATGCTAGGCCGCAGCCTGGGGCTTTCCAGGCTGGAGCTCCCCAGCTCTTCTGCGTTTCCCCAGCCCTGCTCCACTCAGGTACCCTGTCTCCAGCTCCCTGCAGCTAGACCCTTCTCCTTCTACAAACAGAGAAAGACTGTCTGTCTGCCCCTGGCTTCTCTGCCTTTATAGGGCCAGCTGAGTCTGTTTGGGGTGTGGCCCCAGCTGCAGCCACTTCCCCCAATCAGCCCAGCCTAAAAGCTGCTTTCTCCAGCCACAGCCCCCTCCCAGGGCTGTTTTTAACCCCTCTGGACCTAAGCGGGGTGACCACCCCACTACACTACTCAAGAGGATTTGTCCCCAAAATCAGTGTCACTGGTTGGTTGTTAATGAGAGAGCTTCAAAGACTTCTAATTTTTAATGTGCAAATAACCAGGATCGATTTCCTCTATCTCCTTTGGTGGAAGCGGAGACCTGGAACTCCATAACTTTCCAAGCTACAAGCAGTAGACAGCGTGTTCTTGGGGGATGGGAGGCTGTCTAATCTCTTCCTGCTTAATATTTGGTCAAAGTACATAGATGGCACAGTTCAAGGCTAGATTTCCAGACTTTTATTATGTATGTGTTGGGATTATAATACTTCTGTGTGATACATTTGGGTATGTTGCTTTCTTTGATAACGCAATATTTTCATTTCCTTTCTGTTCATATACCTACAGAGTTTAGGAGTAGATATCCATAATGTTGGTGGTGTTGGTTATAAATGTATGTTTCTGCAGTGGTGCAATAGTTACATTAATATCCAGTTCTGTATTTAAAATACTTTTTTTAACTGCTGATTAAAATAAAGTACTTTGGAATATTCCTGCAGTGGAATTCAACACTTAGCACAGGTATTTACCGTTGACAGAACTATTTACTTCAGTGTAGAGTTTGGGAAATATTAGACCTTGAAATAGATTGTTCATAGCTTCCGTATATGATGTGCTTCAGTACAGCAACACAGGCAGGTGCAGAAGTCAAATAGTCTCCCAGGAGCGTCCCCCATTTAGGGGAAGGAAAAAAACAAATCAATTGGTTGGGCAGAGGGATGCTACAAACAGCTGCACTTTGTCCCACCATATTTCTTGTTCAAAGTAATTGTATCCCTGAACCAGTAGCACTGTTATATGCACATATATTAGATTTTTCCATAAATTCAGTAACTAATTCTAAGCAGAAAACCTACCCATTTTGAATGTAATCCAAAGGTAAAAAAACTAAACAAACATTTTATCATGCACTTCCTTATGGAAGCAGCAGAGGCACACATCCTTCCAGGTAGCCTTTAGCACAGCAATAAAATTGCCTCGGCCGGCCAGCCAAGCCTAAAAAGCAAGAACATTGGTTCAAATAAAATGCTTCTGATTGAGCTGCATAGATTTTTGTGATACGCTTATTTACCTGACAAGTAAATAAAAGGGTGAGCATTGCGAAATGCACATTGAATAACCCATGGAAAAGGTAAATCTGTGTTGTAAAAGGATTAACGTCAGCTAGGAAAGTACATAAATTAAAACATCAGAGTGATGTGGCTCCCTTAAGGACTAGTTATTTGGATAAATTGTCAGTGGTAAAGAGTGCAACAAGTATGCTAGTGCTATTGATTTTCACCTTTGTATTACCAAAACATTTTTCATTGACACATATTAATTGCTTGTTAAGTGCTAAAGAGTTTGATGGTCTAAGTATTGAATCATATAATTAATTGGCCTTTTAGTTTTCCTTATCATTAAGCAATAGAGATTACATTAAAGGCTCAAGGGTTTGCTTAAGTCGACATATCTTGTACATGATGTACAGTAAGAAAATATTACAATAGATTCTTAATACACGACCCCTTGTAAGTGCAGTATATCTTACTTTCTATTGTCACGTAAGCTGTACTTTCCCACCATCAATTATAGGGTGCATCTTCCTATTGTAATTCAAGTCATAATGGTACAAACCCAGTTTTCAATAGGGAGATTATAATGTTGCCATTAAATGCCAGGTTTTACCCTGATACAGCACAGAGGCTCTCAGTGCAGAAACAATAATTATACTGTGCATATTTTTCAGAAAATAGTTTAAAAGGTTGTGCATTTCTAATTCTAGTATTTTTATTGCGCAATAATAGCAAAAAGATATTTTCTGAATTAGTTGTATAGGCACTTATGCCAAATTTTTCAAACAGGTTTTCGTAAACTCAGGAAATAAATCTGTTTTTAACCACCTAATGGCTTGAGCTTGAGTTTATTGACGTCAGTGGCAAACTCCCATTTACTTACATGGTGCAGGGTCAGGCCTTTAGTGGCCTGATTTTTGGAAGCACTGATCATCTACAGCTCCCACTGAAGTAATTAAGATCTGTAGGTACTCAGGCACAGCACTTTTGAATATTGGTTTAGTTGCATCAGTTTAGGCATCCAAGCTTGAAGATGTTTCTTCAGGCTGCAACTTGGGAGCCATCATCAATACCATCCTCTCTTGCCCTGTATACTCCGGCTGTATCTAAACCTTCCCACTTTCGTAATATTTCTAAAATATGTCCTTTTTATCTGTCTAAATGGGCAAACTTTAATCCAGAATCTGTCACCTTATGTATTGTAACCTCTTCTCCAGTATCCCTGAACCACCACTTCATTCTGCCCATACAAAAGCAACTGCTAAGATCATCTTCCTTACAGGTTGCTTTGATCATACAGTAGAACCTCAGAGTTACAGACACCTCAGGAGTGGAGGTTGTCCGTAACTCTGAAATGTTCGTAACTGTGAACAAAGTGCAGTTTGGGCTCCAGTTCCAAGCTAGAGTCCAGCAGCTCCCTCCTCTGTGCCAGCAGCTTCCTAGCAGGCAGGTTCTTTCCCTGGGTCAGACTGCAAGCTTGTCCCGCTCCCAGCCGGGGGAGATAGGCGAAGCAGCGCAGACCCCAGTGCTGCTCCTGCTCTGCCAGCTGCCCTGGGCTGGCAGTCCCAGCATCTTCACTCCTAGATGTAAGTGGGTACTGTGTGGATGGGTTGGGGACAGGCAGCTGAAATGTGCCTGCCTTTAAGATGCAATACAAGCACAGTACAGTACAGTGTTTGCTGCTCTTTTTTTTTTTTTTGTCTCCGCTGCTGCCTGATTGGTCAACTGGACACAATGTGAAGTAACCAATCAGTCCATAACTCTGGTGTGTTTGTATCTTTGAGGTTCTACTGTATTAACTTTTTCTCTCACTGGCTGCCTTTGTTTCACCAAACCAAATTCAAACTTCTTGTCCTACCTTTCAAGACCATTCACAATTCTGCCCCTCTTTATCTGACTACTCTCGTCTCTTATTTACCAGTTTCATCTTCTACAATCTACCAACAATGCCAGTTTTGTCTGACCCTTTGTCAGCTTCTCATGCAAATATTTTCATGACTTCTTCCATCCTGTTCTTGAGTGTGGAATGTTCTCCCCTAACTGATCTGTAATGCTATCATTCTGTACTACAGATCTCTCCTTAAGAATAATTTAGCAGTGATGCCTATAAGAAATTAGTCAATTCATAATGATTTAAGTATTCATAATTTCACAAAAAAATGGCAGTTGTGTATAGATATATTTAAAAAATGTATCTGTTTTTGCCAAATATTTTTGATGTCACTTGCCTTCTCAGATTGTGAGATCTTCAGGTAGGGTGCAACATCGAGCACAGAAGAGCTTCAGTTTTTCTTAGAACTCCAGACACTGCCCAATGTAAATATTAAGTAATACATCAGCTGGGAATTTGACCTAAGTAAAGCTACACAAAAAGTATTTCGCTTTTCATTCAAGTGAAAGGTAGTGCTACTGTTTGAAATTTAAAATAATATTTATACATAGATTTCAAAGTGCTTTATGAAGATGAATAAGCATCATGACCCCAAATTTACAGATGGGGAATCTGTGATACAGAGAGTTATGATTTTCTAAAGGTCACACAGCAAGTCAGTGGCAGGAACAGGAGTAGAATCCAAGGCTCCTGACTCTGGGTCTTATGCACATAAAAATTGTGTATAGGTTTTTGCTTCAGATAGAAGATGATGGATGTGACTGTAATGTTAAAGTCAGTTGGAGTTTCGCCCAAGTTAGGAATCCAGACTAAGCCTTGGAAAGATCTTTGGTTGTATGAGTTTACATGAAATATGTTTCATTACAACTATTTGTGAATAGTATATCTATTGCTGCGCAGTTTACAGGTTATAGTTTAAAGCAATGTTTCTCAAACTGGGGTCCGTAGACCCGACGGCACTCCAGGAGGGTCCACCGGCCCTGCTCATCAACTCCTCCCCTTCTCTCCCTCAACCCCTCCTCCTCCCTCCCACCTTCCCAGTGCCTCCTGCATGCCGCTAAACAGCTGTTCCCTGGTGTGCAGGAGGCCCTGGGAGGGTGGTGGAGGAGTGGGGATGGGACATGCTCAGTGGAGGGGGCGAAAAGAGGCGGGGGAGAGAAGGGGTCGGGCGTTGAGGGAAGGAGTAGAATGGGAGTGGTGCCTGGGGCTGACAGAGGAGCTTGGGTCTGCAAAAAATTATAAATCAAAATGGGGGCTCTCACATTGCTAAAGTTTGAGAACCACTGGTTTAAAGTGTATGTGAGAAAATGTTACGTGCCAATAGTGGTTGAGTATTATGTCTTTTAAATAATTCCTTTACACTTCATCTGCTACAAAAGGTTTGAACTTTTAATTAACATTTTTTATGGCAGTTGTCCAAAAGATTTTAATTGCATGCTGCTAAAATTTAATCAAGTTTGGACATAAATGATTATGTCAATCAGTAGGAAAGGAGCAGTGCTGCAAGCCTGTGCATCCGAAGAGCTTTCCCATTTTCAGAAGGGCAAGTCATGCTAAAACATGCCAAGTATGTGCTTTGCTGGGAGATGTGTTTTTGGCAGTCATACGTCTTTTTACTTTTTAAACCTAAATACCTTTTTAAATATTAGAAACTTGAAATTCTAAAATAAAATCTTATGTATTTTAAGACTTAATTATGCAATTTCCATTATTTGTAGATTTTTCAGTATAAGCACTAAATTCACCAAAAATAGAAAAGATGTTAAAAATATCAAATTCTGTTATTGTAAGGTAGTCAAGTAGAACAAAGTTCCAGCCGTGCAAGAATTTACATAATAAAAACAACTTAGTTTGACAGGTTAGTTTGCCCATAAAAGAATTATTACTCCGAAGTAAATATTTTAGACATGCAATTTAAAACTGATTTTTTAACCTAAGGGTATTCTTCTTTAAAAAGCAATTAAAGCCATATTTTGTTAAGATGCCTGACAAATGGCTTTGATTTGATTTAAAAACTGCAAGTTGGCAAGAGATTTGTTTGTAAAATGATTTAATTCAATTTTATAGGCTGAGAGGTTACTAGCACATTGAAAAGAAATTGTCAAAATATTTAAAACAGAAATGTTGACTAAAAGCACACACCTAAGTTAACATTGACTTGAATGGTTTTGGTGCTTTATCTGGATATTTGATGGGTTTCAACATTTTTGTAAATAAGAATGTACATAACAGATTGTAGAGGCTTCAAATGATCTCTCGTGGTCTTTGGGACAATTAGATATGAAAATGGCCTAAGTACAAATTTACACAAAAATAGATTCCTTGCTGAGACTCTGGTATTGCTTTGCTGAATTTGAGAGAGAGGGGGCGGGGGAGGCTTTTTCTGGCCAAAGTTTAAGAGATTCAGCATGTGGAGACACTATGCTTATAATTTAATAATATATAATTAATACATAGCTCTTATATAGTTCTTTTCATTCTTATAGAACCTTTTGTCCTGTCCTTGATCCTGCACCCCTTGAGTATCCAAAATGTTCAGTGATGTCACTGGGACTTTTAAACGTGCAAGAAAAACAGGCTCAGAACAGGTCTAATGCAGCAGTGTCCACCCTGTGGCCATTGAGGCTCTAAATTCTGGCCCTCAAAAACAATTGCATTAAGAACATTTCAACTGGTTACAAATTGAGAATGTGTTCCATTTGCCCCCATACATGTACACACACTCCTCCCATTCCCAATTCTGTCTCTGTTTTCCTGATTATTCTCCTCTCTTCTTGGTATGTGCATAAAGTGGAGGGGTAGGTTCTGAACATTTCAGACTTTACTAAACTGCACTGGCCCCGGGCACCTTTCTCCCCCTGCAGAGGATCAAGGCTTATTGCAAGGGAAAATAGTTAGAGGACAAGACTTGCCTGTAGAGAATGTGGATGATATGTAACACCTTTCAAGAATGGTCTAGGTATATTTGGTCCTACCTCAGCATAGGAGACTGGATCAGATGACCTCTTGAGGATCCTTCCAGCCCTACATTTCTGTGATTCTGTGATTTGATGGCTCTGAAATCAACTATTTTGTATACTTGTAAGGATGAAGATTTTCCTTTGCAGTGACCTGCAAATGCGTTTTCATTTGCTGATGTCAGGAGACCTACTGAGACAGAGTGATTTCTAAAAATGTATTCAAGCAAGCACGTAGATGCCAAAGCAAAATGTGTATTGTAATAGCAGGAATACCCATTCTTAGTGCAAGTGGAGGTTTTTCTGTGTACAAAGTGGCACGCTGTCAAACTTTGCAGGTGTAGTTTCTGGGGCTTGTTTGAAAATTTAGTCTTGAGCATTTTTCTCATTTGTTATTGTAATGTTATCACATGTTTCTTCAAATAGCACCTTTCTTGTTTCACGTAACAGAGAATGGAGTGTGCTTACTGTCTGTAAGCTTCAAAAATATTGATTGCTGTCATTGTAATGGTTATAATGACTTTTATGGTGACATTTCAAATTTAAATATATCATGTCATATGTTCTTTCTTTGAGTTACTGCTACCATGGGATGATAAACTCCCACTATAAAAATATGTCATGTTAATGTTGTGCAAAGACTCTCTGGTCCAGTAATTTCATTATTTCATTTTATTTTAAATTAATTTTTTCCTTCTGCGTCCTCTGATTTGTTTAATTATGGTAGACAAACATAGGGTCCTATTCTATCTTAGCTTATCTATGAAGCTTTTTGAGCCATATAAATAGTCGAAAGCCATTCATGGATACTGAGTTCACAGCAGGTGGAGGAAAGGTCAGTTCTGCTACACAGAGATCAAAGAAAAAGTACTGTACACCAAGAGGAGATATCACGCAAATAACCTCCCAACATCTTCCTATGGGCCTCTCCACTCCTGAAGTTCTGTGGTCCCCTGAAGAGCAGTGATAACTACCTCTGGCAGCCCAAGATAGGAAGAAAAAAAAATAAGCACCAGTCATGGTCAAAGGCATGGTTTGGTTTGGTTTTTGAAGAGTACCTGCCATTAAGGATCAGGGAGAAAGAGGTTAACTTCTAATCATGAAAAACGAGCAGGGGGCTCCTGTTGGGATTACACAAGAATCATTTAACCACCCTCAACCTATCTGAGAAAAATTCTTGATTGCTTCTTCTCTCCCCAGTGTCCCATTTGCCATTTATTCAAGTGAGAGAATGGTGCACATGGTGGTTCTTTTTTCTGTGGCTAACAGAAATGAAACCCAATGAGAGAGACTTCCCTCCCGCACACTGCCTTTGAAGGTGTATACAAGCTGGCAGAATGTCAGTCAACCTGTAAATAATCATTGTTAGGACAACAGGAAATGTATTCAGTATGCTATGGGCCTCTCCAAAGGTCACAGCCCTGAACCTAATGTCCACATATAATAATCAAGCAGGATGGAGTCTGTGATTGTAATACTGGAAGTGGTGGTCCCTAATTTGCTATCATCTAGTTCCTAATTCGACATTACACGGCAACTGGACCCCCTGGCAATAGGCAGGAGACGTCTTCACTGAATAGCTATGGGGATCCACATTATTTCTCTAGACCAGCTGCCACAAGAGGCTGCTGTATCCTTGATAGCACATATTTATGCAGGGATGGAGAAAATGTTGGGGAGCTATGCAAAAATAATATCTACAGATTCATTGGAATTTAGCAGTCTCCAAAGATTTACAAGACACAGGTGAAAAATTCTCTGAGATTTCGAACATAAGGCATGAAATTTGGAAGCTGGGTAACCAGAAAGAATCGCTGATCATGTGACTATAAAGCTGTAGATGGGATGTCATTCCCTAACTGCCAGTTCCCTTTTGACCACAAAACATAACGGGTATAAGTAAAATCACCTTCCTAGCAGATGAAGGTTGGCAAGTAAATGCTTGAAATTGTTCCACCAAAGGTTTCTGAACAGTCAGCTTCTGAATCTCATGCCTGATATTTTAAACCAAGAGTTTAGCACTGTTAGTACAAATAACCAAGAGAAGAATAATTCCCTTTTCTTCTAGTTAAGGTCATAATTTTGAAAGTCTGAACCTTTTTCTACTATTCTATCAGAACATTTCTTCAGAATCCCTGAAAATGGACAATGTTCTCATACTTGTATGCAAAACCACAACAGTTGGCATCATTGTTAACAGTCTCAGCAGAGAAAGCAAGGATGGCATAGAGACTTTATTACTGTTGTATCTAGTTTAGGACTGATGTACAACAATGGAGTAGCACGGGGAAGCTTCAACTGCTGCTATACATGCTGTACCTCTTCTGAGAACACACAGAGAGAGGCCTTCTGCCTCCCAGGCTGTCACAGTGCTACCTTACCCTATCACTAAATTCACTCTCATATATGAAATAATGAAATTATATTTGGTTTTCAGTTTGCCAAACTATGATCTCTTCACTATACTTCGTTTTAACTGACAATTATGACCTATATTTATAAGTCATTTCTATAGATACACACACTGTTAGCTTTGTGTTCAGTTTGTGTCTGTGTGGCACCGCAATGGTGCTGAGTAATTGATCTTCTAAACTACATTTTTTCCTCTTTGTTAGACTATCCATGGCCATAAAGGACCAATAACTGCTGTGGCTTTTGCTCCTGATGGACGGTACCTTGCCACTTATTCCAACACAGACAGTCACATCTCCTTTTGGCAGGTAAGAATATACACAAAAGGCGAAGAGATATATGCGATGCTAGTATTGTAAATGAGGTTGAGTTTTGGCATTTGTAGACAACTTTTTGGATCTTCTTTAAAAAATGTTATTAAGTACTAGTGTAACCTCTGACAAAGGGTAAAAATGTATCATTATAGCGGAAATCACAAGCATTCCGAAACTCAGTAAATTCCAAAACTTAAAGCTGAAACCACAACATCAGTGCTGTCATTTTGGACAATCTGTATACAAAGCTATATCTCCCCACTGGTTCTTCTCTTACTTCCCCTTATTTTAGTGCCCCACTAGTTCTTTTTCACATGCTGTCTGTGATGCTCTCACAAAGGCATGCTGATAAAGGGTAACGTTTTCAAAAGTGACATAGGCACTTAGGAGTTTAAGTACCATTGAAAATCAATGGGATTTAGGCCCCCTGGATGCCTAAATCACTTAAACATTAGACCTAGGCTCCTTAGTTACTTAGGGTAACATTTTGACAAATTTATTCATTCCTGTTATCTGTATAAGTAGATTATAACTTGTATAAATATATAAGTTGAATAAAAATATATGTATTAATGGATAAGCTCCTTGCAGTATGGACCTCTGTCTATCTTAGGTGCTGATTGCCCATTACTGTAGTATTATCTGAGCATGTCATAATTTTTACATATATATAAAATATCCTCACAATACATCTGTGAAAAAGGGAAGAACTATTATTCCCATTTACAAATGGCGAACTGAGGCACAGAGAGACCACACAACTTTAACAAACAAATAGGAAGGTTGTGGCATGGCACTGAATTGAACCTGGATCCTTGAGTTCCAGGAAGCTAACACCCTATTGTCATAAACAGATAGCTAAGAGTTAATGTTTCTTTCACCTGTAAAGGGTAAACAAAGAGAACCAAACACCTGACCAGAGGACCAATCAGGAAACAGGATTTTTTCAAAGCTGAGAGAGGGAATGTTTGGGTCTGTGTCTTTTGTCCGGCTCTCAGCTATGACAGGGTTTTTTCTATCTGTAAGCTTCTAATCTTCAGTTTCACAGCTGTAAGTACAAAAGTAGAAAAAACAATAGGCTGTTGTTGGTTTTTTTGTATCTTCAATGTGTGTAGTTGCTGGAATGTTTAAATTGTATCTCTTTTTGAATAAGGCTGTTTATTCATATTTTTCTTTAAGCAATAGCCCTGTGTTGCGACCAGGCCATTGGTTTTGATGGTGGTACGGGGGTGGGGGGCAACTAAGTGATTTCCCCCAACCCCATTGTCCCACAGGTTTCCTTTTCATGGTGCCTGCCAGGAAATTAGATCCTGAATCGTGAGGATATCGAAGGGCCACTACCCTGGCAAAATGTCTGTTAGGGCTGGCACACCGCTTTAGCCCTGGTGTTGCCTAGAGCTACTGCTTCCGCACATCGAGTAGCAAAGTCCATGAAAGTCAGTACGTACTGCTTTCCTCTGGGCGTCTTTCTTGGAAAGGACCCAGAATATCCACAGCTACTCGCTGAAATGGGACCTCAATTTATGGGAGTGGCTGGAGAGGGCCTTGACCAGATCTTGGGGCTCTTCCCACTCTTTGGCACAACCTCACAAGACCGACATACTGGCAACATCCTTGCCCATCCCCTCCCAGTGGAAGGAACTTCCCCAGTCTGTCTTTGTTCTGTTCACCCAGCATGGCCACTGGGATGATCATGGGCTAAGCTTAAGAGCTTCCCCCGGTACGTAGTTGAACCACCAACACGTTTTTGCGGCTGCCATTCTTCCTGGTGTCCACCAGAAAGAATCTCCTTGTATAAAGTCCTTGGTCTATAACAAACCGGGATCGGATAGAAAGCTGAGAGGCGGTGGGTTGCTCCGTGCTGCCACCCAAGCTTTCTGAAGCTGTCATCTGCTTCCTGCTCAGTCTGGAACTGTTCCTTTGAGGCTGGGGATACCAGTTCTTCTCAGACTGTGGACTTGGCTTGTCCCTCTGGAAGCGATGTAAGTGATGGGGTGTTTCTGTTGCGCTGAACCGCTCTCCGCTGTGCACCTGGTGGTATTTCAGGCTCTGGCTGAGCCTCTTCGGTATAGTTGTCTGTTGGTTCTGCGAGTTCAGGCTCGCTGGCCCCCTCTGGCGTGCGAGGTTGAAGATGTGTTGCAACTGCTGGTGCTGGTGCTGGTTGCTGTTTCCAGTTCGGTCCTGGACTGGAGGTGCTGTGGCTGTTCAGCCGTTGGCAGGGGGATCCGGTCCACTACCTCTCGTCTGGGTTTCTGGTAACACAGACGGGTTCCCTGTGGAAGCTTGCCTGGCTTGCTGTGTGTTAACTATTCCCACTCTCTTGGCCCGCTTCACCTGGTTGGCCAAGTCTTCCCCCAGTAGCATATGTCCCAGTTCATTACACTTATAGCATTTTCCAGCTGACGGGTCACTGGGTCGAGGTGAGTTACTGGAGACTGGTGAGGTGGAAGAATAGGGTGTCTGTGGCTTTCCTTGGGTTGTAGGTGGGGTTTGGGTTGCCCTCGTTGTTAGGGTTTATTGTCGGTGCCCCTGGGGTTTTCGTTCCCCTTTACAGTGCTTTCTTGCTTTTCTGCCACTTTCATCATTTGGACAAAAGACACAGACCCAAACATTCCCTCCCTCAGCTTTGAAAAAATCCTGTTTCCTGATTGGTCCTCTGGTCAGGTGTTTGGTTCTCTTTGTTTACCCTTTACAGGTGAAAGAAACATTAACCCTTAGCTATCTATTTATGACACCTATCCATTAGACCACCCTCCTCTGTTTATATTTTATATCTGTGATGATGTCTGTGATTACCAGTGCCCCTACATAAATAATAATAATATATCTTTGTATTACTGTTTTTAAATGTAAGGTGAGTATTACAGTAACTCCTCACATAATTTGTCCCCATTAACGTTGTTTCGTTGTTACGTCACTGATCAATTAGAGAACATGCTCGTTTAAAGTTGTTCAATGCTCCCTTATAACATTGGCAGCCACCTGCTTTGTCCAGTGCTTGCAGAAAGAGCAGCCCGTTGGAGCTAGCTGGTGGGGGCTTGGAACCAGGGTCGACCGGAAGCCCCCTTATCAGCTCCCCTAAGTTCCCTCCCTGTGCGTCAGCTGCCCAGTAGGCTATCAATTTGCCAGGCAGTTCAGCTGTCCCTCCCACCACTGCCATGTGCTGTTCCTGCCTTCTGCCTTGGAGCTGCTCCCAGGAACCACCTACTTACTGTGCAAGGGGGGAAGGAGGGGTGCTAATGTCAGGGTGTCCCCCTCCCCCCCCCTCTGCTCCTGCCCCAGAGTGGTGGGAAGGGGGGAATGACACAACAGGGCTCAGGACGGGGGAAGCTTGCTGGGGGAAGCTGCTGTCTCAACTTGCTGATCTACTTTAAAAGGCAATGTACTTAGAGTGCGGTCAGCGTACTTAAAGGGGCAATGCACGTCTGTCTCTCTCACACACAGAATGTGTGTCTCTATCTCTCTCTGCCATGCTGTCTCCCCTCCCTCCATTCGTGCTGCCTTGTAGAGTGTGAGGCTACATTAACAACTATGTGTTAGCCCTTGAGGGCTCAGCTGAGTGCTAGTTCAATATTTTGCAGTAAGCCATTCCCTGGGAAATATCCCACCCTCTGACTCCACCATCTCAACCAAGCTTCACAATCATCATTGCTGTGTACAGTATTATATTGTTTTTAAAAAACTTGTAGAGTGTGTGTGTGTGTGTCTGTAGTCTTTTGTCTGGCAAAAAAATTATTTCACTGGAACTTAACCCCCCTATTTACATTAATTCTTATGGGGAAATTGGATTCACTTAACATTGTTTCACTTGAAGTAGCGTTTTTCAGTAACATAACTACAACGTTAAGCAAGGGGTTACTGTACTGTGTTTTTTGTTCATGTGCGCACTAAAAATGTGTAACCTCTAGGTAACTCGAGAACGTTCTTAAGTTTGAAACTTCATGGATTAATACTTTATTCTTAATAAAATACCCATACTTTCATAGCTTGTATTGATGTCCTGTAGATGTAAGGGTACATTGATGATTGACCAAATAAGAGCCTGCACTTAGTGAGTAGGCCCTCTAAGCAGATGTTTGGGGGTTTTTTTGTTTGTTTGTTTTTATTTCCTTTAAATTAATTTTTATGTTAAGGCTTAAGAATTTGATCTCAGTATTTTAATCAAAATTCTTATTATTGTTAATATATATTTATATTATTTAGGACCAAAAGTGAACTGTGCACTTTATAAAAAGCGTCCCTACCCTTTCGAGTTTAAATTAATAGTTTGAACAATCTTTTTCTTTCTTATGTTTTTTTTTAATCCTGCGAAGGGCACAAGAACAGAACCCTATGCAAAGTTGAGCCTTATCTCTTTAGACTTTTTTTTTTCATTAAAAGACTTTGCAGTTGGGCTAGGTGATGGGGTAGATTTGGGCTGCTCAATCCCTTTTTTCCTCTGGAGCTAAGAGTTCAAATTCTATTTCAGATCACCAGTATAAAGGATTTTAGTAGTTGCAGTTTAGTTCCCCTTTGATCGTAGCAAAACATCAGCACTCAGTTTAGCATGATTGGCAGAACCCAAGAGACAAAAGGAAGGAAATTGCCAGTCAGGGTAAAGATTTGTTGGCAAAGCGGGATGGGGAAATGTGTACAGCACTACCCTCATTTATGCATAACCTGTCCCTAGCTTTCGTGTGCAATCAATTCATATGTAATTCTAAAAGAAAAAAAATTTGGCATTAATGTATTGAGGTATTAATTGCTTTACATCTAGTTTCCATTCATATTTTTATGAAATTAACATTCACGTGTACCTTACATGTCATTAAGAGTTTTAAAACATGTGCATTTAAATAGGAAAACCAACTCAAATGGCCAAAGGATGTAAAAGTGTTTTTAAATTATAAACTTAAATAATCGTTATCTGAAAAACAGTGGGCTTGATCCTGCAGTTCATGCAGGCAAAATAGCCATTGAAGACAGTGGGAGTTTTGCCATCAGTAAGACTACAAGATTGGACCTAGTATGCCTGCAGACATTAGTTAATGGTTTTTTTAATTTTCCACAATTTTCTGTGTGTCATTCAGTAATACAGTACATGCCACAAAACATACTGAATTATTATCCATCATATATTGTACTTTCTGAAATAGTGAATAAAAACAGTAAAAATGTTCAACCATCAGTACATATACTTAGTTTAACTACCTGGGAAAGCAATCAGGTTTGTTGATTTTGATCTTTTACATAGAATCATCGAAAAGGAACCTCACTTAAAAAATCTTCAAACTCAGGCACAGGTTTAAAAATGTGAATTGCCAGATTTTACTGTGTGTAAATCCATTCATGTTAAGCTGGCTTTTACATAAAGAGTTAAATGTACCTATGCATTTAGTTTTAAAATGTGACCTCGTGCACTAGTGATTTTTTTCCCCTCTGTGTTCTGTTCGGCACTATTATTAATGCAGGAAAATCAGTAACATTAGTCATCTTAAAAGGGTTATTACTCAAGATGATTTAAATTGTGAAAATGTCAGTGGTGCTTGCATGCTCCCTGCTAGAGATGCCATGATTTACACTCTCTGACACCATTCTGCTGCTGAGAAGGACTAGAAAAAGTAATGGCTTATATTTTGTACTGATCAGAATTCAGAACATGGTGTCAGCAATAACACATCTTAAATGTCCTAAGATTTGCCTAGGTTTCATGTGCCCCATCCTAGGTATACAGCTGGACCGTCATCTACTTATTGTATAGAAATCCTGGCAGCCTAATGCATTTTTATATGGGGAAGCTTTCAAGAGTATTGGAGCATTTAAGAGTATGGAAGTTTTTGAGGGAGTTTTTCTTATTTTTAAAACATATAACAAAATATCATTCAAAAATATTAGCCAGTTTTTCAAATAATATAGATCAACAGATATCTTTAAAGGTTTCAGCTCTTAATATTTTGTTGATATAAATACCAGAAAGAAGGTGAAACTTTTGTTGTTGTTTTTTGAAAGATTATCACAGAATCATAGAAATGTAGGGCTGGAAGACATCTTGAGAGGTTCTCAAGTCCAGCCCTCCTGCACAGAGGCAGGACCAAGTAAACCTAGACCATCCTGAACAAGTGTATGTCCAGTTGGTTCTTAAAAACCTCTAATTGTGGGGATTCCACACCCTCCCTGGAAACCTGTTCCAGAGCTCTCAACTACTTTGAGTTAGAAAGTTTTTCCTAATATCTCCCATGTTGCAGATTAAGCCCATTACTTCTTGTCTTACCTTGAGTGGACATGGGGAGCAGTTGATTACCGACCTCTCTTATAATAGCTTTTAACATATCTGAAGACTATCAGATCCCTCTCCCCTCATAGTCTTCTTTTCTCAAGCCTAACAAACCCAGAGTTTTTTTTTAAAAAACTTTTCTTATACATCAGGTTTTCTAAACCTTTTATCATTTTTGTTGCTCTTCTTCAATGTATTCATCTCTTTCCAATGGTGGCAAAATTGGACACAGTGCTCCAGTCCGGGCCTCACCAGTGTCAAATACAGCAAGACAGTTACATCCCATGTCTTACATATGACACTCCTGATAATACGCCCCAGAATGATATTTGCCTTTTTTGCAACTGCATCACATTATTGACTCATGTTCAGATTGTGATCCACTGTAATTCCCAGATCCTTTTCAGCAGTACTACCACCTAGCCAGCTAGTCCCCATTTTGTAATTGTGCATTTGATTTTTCCTTCCTAAGTGAAGTACTTTGCACTTATCTTTACTGAAGGTCATCTTGTTGATTTCAGACAACTCTCCTTCTCTAATTTGTCAAGGTTGTTTTGAATTCTAATCCTGGCTTCCAAGTGCTTGTGATCCCTCCCGGCTTGGGGTCATCCACAAATTGTATAAGCACATGGTGGGAGGGGTAAGGGGAGAGATAGGTCAGTGGTTTGAGCACTGGCCTGCTAAACCCAGGGTTGTGAGTGCAGTCCCTGAGGGGGCCATTTAGGGATTTGGGACAAAAATCTGTCTGGGGACTGGTCCTGCTTTGAGCAGGGGGTTGGACTAGATAACCTCCTGAGGTCCCTTCCAAGCCTGATATTCTCTGATTCTCCACTCCATTATCCAAATCATTAATGAAAGTATTGACTAGTACTGGACCCGGGACTGACCCCTGTGGGACCCCATTAGAGATACGCTCTCCCTGTTTGACAGGAAACCATTGATAACTACTCTTTGAGTACAGTCTTTCAACCACCTATGCACCCACCTTATTAGTAATTTCATCTAGACCACACTTCCCTAGTTTGCTTATGAGAATGTCATGTGGGACTCTGTCAAGAGCCTTTCAAAAGTCAAAATATATCCCATCTACTACTTCCCTCCATCCACTAGGCCAGTAACACCATCAAAGAAAATTAGGTTGGTTCAGCATGATTTGTTCTTGACAAATCCATGTTGACTATTTCCTATAACCATATTATCCTACAGATGCTTACAAATTGTTCCAGTATTTTTCCAAGTAACTAAGTTAGGTTTACTGGTCTGTAATTCCTTGGGCCCTCTTGTTCCCCTTTTTAAAGATGGATGTATTATATTTGCCCTTCTCCAGTCCTCTGGAAATTCACCAGTCTTCCATGAGTTCTGTTATGGCATTGGAATCACTCTTGTTCTGTCATGCAGATATACTTCAGCATCCAAAAGGTCTCTTCCATCTCTAATTTTTGTGATGATTTTAACATGTTTAAATATATATTCCAGCAGAAATATGTTATAATTTATAATTTTTGATTGCTTACTGCAGTTCTGAAATGATAGTGTTAAATGAATATAAAGAAGTTGTAGGTGATACTTTTTATTTAATATGTTAAGTGATAGACTTCATTATAGGTTTAAGCTAATACGTTGGTTCAGATCTCACTATTTAATTTGAAGTAGATAGAATTAAAGGAAAATGGAAATTTTAAAAAGTCCAATGGTGAGATGGGAACTAATTTCTTACCACTAAATCTGTTTCTAAACTTTGCTGAGTTTCCATGCCTTGCAAAAGATTGTAACTTACAAAAAACAGAAACTTGAGTGTATGTTATTTCTCCATTTAGTCCAATTTAAAAAAAAATCATTTTCATCATGTCTTGCAGGGAAAAAAGGGAGGAGAACTTTTTAAAATATGGCTGTAAAAGTGTCGTTTATGATAATGTAAAGTCTAAAGATCTGTAGGAAAAAGGAAAGCAGTAAAATATTCACTACTAAATTTAGCACAACTAGTTTCATTTTTCAGAGTTGTGTATAGTTAATTAAGCATTTGCAAACATACTGCTTAGATTCTCAGCATCTCTTTAGTTTAAGAAACAGTGTTTTTTGGTTAACTAAATGCAATTTTAATTGAAGGTCATTAGAGAGGGCAGCCACGTTGCTGGTACTGGCAGGTATTATTAAAAGTTTTCTGTAAAAAAAGAGAAAAGGCTTTGTTTCACATTAAATTATTCTTCACAAGAAACCCTTTGGTTTCAGTGTTGACTCTCTCTTTTTCTGTTGCTGCAGATGAACACCTCTCTTTTGGGAAGTATTGGAATGCTGAATTCTGCACCTCAGCTCCGCTGTATTAAAACATACCAGGTGCCTCCTGTCCAGCCTGCCTCACCAGGTTCACACAATGCACTCAAACTGGCACGGCTGATCTGGACTTCCAATCGCAATGTTATTCTTATGGCTCATGATGGCAAAGAACATCGATTTACGGTCTAGAGTCAGGCTCTCTATTGCTAGAAATACATTTTTTTGTTGTAAAATTCCCTGTAATTCTCTTTCTCTGTTCTTTTGTAACACTGGATTACCCATACCAGTGCCTATATAAATCATCCAGTGGAACCAGCCAGACTGCAACATTTCTGCATGGTTCCCTAGGGCAGAATCTTGCTTGTGCCAGCTATTGATTCAGAGGTATGCCCACTAGCTCAACCAAGTGAGGTTATTCTATCATCATGTAGTTTTTCCTTGCTGTTAATAGGAGGGACGAAGATGGCTATTGGGAATGCTCTTGTTGTTTGGTGCAACAGAAGCTGAAAAAAATCAGTAACACTGAGGTTGCACTGCTAGACTAGATCAGCATTTTCAGGAATCATACCCCAATCTCTGAAGTTGGGCTGAATCAAGTTACTTTTGCATTTTAGACTGCAGTAATGCAGAGCAGTCCTAATTATAAATATTATTTCCTTTTGAAGTTCTTAAAGAATCTTATTGTTTACCAAAAAGGTTCTATGTTTACATGTGCTTTCTTCTAGTGACTATAGGGTGATCATTGGGTGAGGTGTCATAGGCTTTAGCAGTTAGCTTCTTGGGGATAACTGCCATGGGATTCATGAGAAAGTATATGAGGAATTAGGTTTTCAGGACAAGTGTAGCCTTTGTTCTCATTTTGAAGGAGCATTTTTCCTCATATAAAGTTTAAATTCTTGATTGAATTCGAAGTTATGGCATACTAGGTCATTGTTTTTGTGACCTGGAAGAAAGAATTGAGCAGTCAACATGTAAATACCAAGAATGTCTTAAAGAAGGGGAAAGGAAACTTGAAAAAAAGAATACTTATGCACAAAGGTGTGTTTTTTTTCTGTATTCCTTTTGCTTCTACTGCAGATATTTATATTTTAAAAAGAGCTTTCTCTTTCCCACTGGTGCTGGAACTTGTAGGGAAATGAGAATCCTGCATTTATACCATCACATCCTGTTGCTGTATAAATTATTGCAGTGTTGCAAACTCACAGTTTGGCTTCATTGAAGGATTGAGGAGTAAAAATGCAAATATGCTTGATGGAAACACAGATATCATTGATATTGAGCAACTGAAAAGTTATGGCAAATATGTAAAAGGTGAGTTAGTTGTTATTTGAGTCCAGTATATTTAAACATTTTCCCCAGTAAGACAATTCTTCTGTAATGTTGTCATTGTTCACATTTTCCCTCTTTCTTACATATCTAATTTTGTGAATTATCTAATAATGTGAAAAATATGCTGGTTTATGTGTAAAGTAAAAAAAAAAATCCAAAAAATACTATTTTATTTAAATGTATTAATGTAAGTGTTTGTACAGCTTTTAGTTTCTTTGCCATTTTTGTCTGGAAAGCTCACGAAAGAGAGAAGGCTCACATTAAGTGATGACACATAAAGCTAAAGGTGGTACTTGCCAGAAAATCCAACAGAATGGGAATAAATGAACAAAGAAAATAATGGCTTCTAAATTTCAAGTGCATTTTTTTCTAGAGGCAGTCTGTACAGTACACTATACATGAAAGTAGGATCTACAGTCCAGAATCAACATATCTGTTGTTTACTATAATTTTTACGAACAAAGTAAGAAATTAAGACCATTAGGAATGTTTATCTCATATTGCTGTAAATTTTATTCTTTCCAACTATGGCAAGGCTGTAGTATATAGTGGTGGTAAAATTCTGTAGTAGAATTTTTGATGCTTTTCTTTAAAGTAAACTTATACAACATGCATGTACATTGTATTTATAAAGAGAGATATATGTAGACCTCCATGACAAGAAGCAAAGAAATACACAGCATATACACAATTTGTCTGTAGAATCGAATGCTATAGTGCTACATTTAAGTATAGGCATATGAGGAAAATAAAAAGGTACATTTTATTCATTCTCCCATAGGCATTCCAAAGTCATATTTACATATGTTATAATATTTTTCAAGTACGTATATGTTTACTTTTAAAAGCTAAATGGAAACACATTAGCAATGGGTATGCTAAAGAAGATTTTCTTTAGTATGCAGTAAAATATCTTGCATTACACGTATAATAAAAAGTTTGCTTTAAACTATAAATTTAATAGATTACAAAAAATTGTAGAAGAAAGGGGGCAATCTACTTCCAGTATTGAACAATAGTTAAATGTAGCAAAAGCTAAATTAGCAAAATTTTCAGAAGATTATGATAACTTCTGCAAATGTTTTATACAATACATCTAGCGCAACAGTCAGGATTACAATCTAATGTGGAGTTAGTGTTACTTGGCTAGAAAATGCAGTAATGCTTAGTGAATGGAAATAGATTATCTCACTGCTTAACTAATATTTGCACATTAGTTAAACGCAAATCTCCCTTTCAGTGACTTTGTCAACCCTACTCCCAAATTTCATCACAGATTAGATTTCTCAGCACTGCAGTAAAATTTGTGTTGTCATTCCAGTGTAAGCTTTTAGTATTTTATTGATTTGTTAGTACTGTATTTGGACTTGTCCTTGTAAATGTGGAGACATATGTGGCTTTATTGGCGGTTTACAAGCTAAAGATGACATGATGAGATAACTGTATGAAAATGTTGTAATGATTGAAGTCACTGTGTATGGTAAATGATGAAAATGTTTGCCTCTCAAGAAATTTCTTGATGATTCCACTTAAATGCTACTGTATGTACTAATGCTATGTACATATGTTTGTGAAATAAAAACTGAATAGTATTGAAGGACATTGTTCCTATATTATCATCCCAACTGTGATGTAATGCATCCTTAGTTCCATGACTTACTTGACATTCATTTTTATTTTTCTTATCCACAGAAATAAATTCTTACATTTATTTGAATAAGGTTACTTTTCACAAAGTTGGATGAAGATTCATATTCAAGAAACTCAAGGCCTCCTTAACAAAAAAGGAAGTCGGAAAGTGCTGAAGGAAAGCCATTATCTCTTCTGTCTATGAGAACAGTGTGAGTCAACCAGTTAAAGAGAATGATGATCTTCCAGAACCTCAACAACACCGTCTGTAATATGTGTAAAGCTACACTCTCTTCTTGTTATTCCAGTCCTATATCTCTCTTAAGAGAGAGAGTAATTGAACCAAATTATGCATCGAGATTTTCTCACATGGCTTACTGTCCATTGGGAGCTGAGCTGAGATTATTAAATTTGTTTAGTGTAATAATATTTTGGATTTGAATTTGCATCCCCCGTAGTAAAAGAGCATGATTCCATTTGAGCAGGAATAACAAAATTGATCATTATTGCTTAAAAAGGTTTACAGCATAAGCAGTAAATGTAATCTTTCTCTTAGTGTTCAGATAAGATAGTACAGTTTGAATTGAGTCAATCATTTACATAACAAGATTTCAAAAAAACAGATAAACACAAAAGGAGTTGGTTGCAACATATTTGAGGACTCAGTTTTCAAGGTGTGTGTGTTAAAATCATTCATGACTTAAATATTTTCTCATAGGTAAAATATGCTCAAAAACAGTTGTGTTGGTGATCACATAAACTGATCAAATGTGGAAAGGGCATGACATTAATAGGAAGGTAAAGCCAGGCAGTGCTGGATGAACTTTCACCTTTCACCTCTTCAGCTGACAGACAGAGTTGAGTGTTGAAAAATCAATACTTAGGAGCCAGGAGGGAAATATTTTCAACCTCTAACTAGAGAATGTATTTTGACAAGGCCAAGATAATCCAAGCTGCACAGGAGAAAGAGAAACGAAGACTCATTTTTAAAGCTTGACACTTCAAGGTGTTTTTGTACAATGGTTTAGAGAAAGCGTCGATACATACAAATACCAAAGGTCAAAAAGAAAAGCCAGAAGAATTTCAAAAATTAGATGCACACTGTTTCCTTACTGTTTACTTTACAGAATAAAGACTACAGGTAGATTTAGCTTGTAAATATACTTTTAAATTAAGTGATCTCAGAATTTACCAGCTTACCCTGATTTACTAGAAATTAGAAAATACCGGAAGTCTGTATTTTGCCTTAAGCACTTTAATTATGTGGTAAATCTGCTTACTACCTGCTATATATCTATAGTCAAGCACTTTTATTATTTATGATTTGGCATGATTTCATTTTGATGCGAAATGATCAATATTTGTCATTTATGCAGCAATATTTTCTTTCTTGGGTAATTTAATATCTGGTTTTATATATGGTGTGCACCATATAGAATTTTTTAAATTTCTATAGCACATTTTTTACACCAAAGCTGCTTTACAAATCAACTAATTACTTGCTGGTTGTGCGGAGACCAATTAGGCAAATGGAGCAACCATTTTGTCTTTAGTGATAGCTCTTACCTTTATAATCAATGGTATTGAGAGATGGAATGGAATTTCCCCTACACATTTGTAAAGTATTATAGAATCCTTAGCACGGACAACCAGCAGAAACAGATAGAATATAGAAGGATCCAAAGGCTTATACATGTATTGCAGTGTTGGTACTGATTAGGAATATAAATTCAAATCCTAGGATTGGACATGAATCCACACCTTTAACTCAGAGGTGAGATACCATATGAAGACTAGTTTTACATGAAAAAAATTGCAGTTCAGAATAAAGTAAACGATCAAATTTGTGCATGGGGACATTTACTACAAAGCCTAATAGCCCTGTCATTAAATGTTGTCTAGAGTACAGCAGTGTTTTGTACAGCCTGGAGAGAGGAGGGAGTGTATGATAGACCGTGATCTGAATGCAAGTTGAAGTGACAGGTTTCAGAGTAGCAGCCGTGTTAATGTGTATCCGCAGAAAGAACAGGAGTACTTGTGGCACCTTAGAAATTAAAACAAATTTATTTGAGCATAAGCTTTCGTGGGCTACAGCCCACTTCATCGGATGCATAGAATGGAACATATAGTGAAGAGAGAAATTGAAGTGAGGCAAGCCAGAGATAAGGATTTTTATGGTAGGGGGACAGAAAGAATTGGCTTGTGAACATGTAAAGGAAACAAAAGTATAGAGGGGAGGAAACAGGATTATGACTTCCAAGGGCAGAGCAAGTTCAGGAGGGAGTGAATGACTGTCACAAGGCTCAGATGGAGGAGCGTGTAGTGCTGGAAGTTGGTCAGGAAGAGGCTAGTAATAGAGTTAGTGAGGGCAGCTACACTGAATGACAAAAAGTTGATTAGAAGGTTTTGGGGGTGATCGGGGGACCTTCAAGGCAGTGGTATGAGGGTCACACTCTAGAACCTTGGAGGTAAAAGGGCAGAGGCAGCTGAAGCGGCAGAGAGGATCAAGGGAGGGATTTCTGTGGCATACAGACTACAAGAGCATGAATGAAGGCTGAGGGGGGAAAAAAGCCAATTGAGATAAGGGATGGTATATTTATGCTTTGTTAATTACATAAGCACGTTATCTCCCACATGATACTCAGTGTGAATTGGTGCAAATTCCTTAATGGCTATATCTAATGGTACGTAATACTAACAGCATCACAGATGGTCCAGCCAAAAAAATTGTATAAAAAATTACACTAAACTTTTCAGGCTTGTTGCACTTAGTTACATCAAACAGAAAGAAAGGCATGCCTTGCCTACTTTTGTATGCCACTGTGTTGGTGCTTCTGTGGCATCCCTGTGCAGGTAAAAAGAGCCTCATTTCAAGTGTAGTGTATGGAATTCTTGCTTCTAAATCTCATAAATCCATAAGGTGAAAATCCTGGCCCATTGAATGTTTGTCGGTGATAAAACTCCCTTGACTTCAGTAGGGGCAGGATTTCCCTCATAATTGGTGTTAAATATCCTCTTCAAAGTCTGTCAATCACACCTGAAAACACGGCTGCTTCAAAATGCAAACTACGGAGGTTGGCACAAGCTAAATTGCATGAAATGTATCCATCAAAGATTTTGCCAAATAGCATGATGCTACAGTTTTACATTGTGTAGATTTCTTGAAGACAATGGACATCCCTCGCAGCTGACTCAGATGCATTTAAACACATCTTGCTCTGTTTTAGTTAAAACATTAAAGAGCTATGTTCTCATTTGGATGGTGGCTTAATTCTCAAAACTTTAAGATAAGAATATACCCATTAGAGCACAATCAAAACTCTCAAGCAAATATCACTATAGTTATAGTATATACTTCACAAAAGTGTTAAGTAAAAGGCTTTTAAAGCCTTTGGAAATGACTTTACAAGGCATGTTAACCAGATAATACAGAAAACTGCAGTGCAAGCTTAGAGGATAAATCCAAAGCCTGAAAAAGAACATTTTAGAAATGTGTAGAGTTGGGTCTTATATAGTGCCTGTTTTAATAAAAATAAAATAAACCCTTTACAAGTAGGCTAATGTCTGCAACTAAATGGAGGAACCTTTGTATGGTTAACATCTCACACATTTAGAACCTATTTTGTTAACGGGGAGTATTGGAGAAGAACCAAAGTTATTCCCTGTCCTCTGTGGTAAATGCTGAGGAAGCTTTAATTATCAACAGAGACCAACAGAAGAGTCCCAAGTTGAATACATCATCTGATGGACAGCACCTTTGACAGCGTAGCATTTCCCAAGTACTGCATTGCAGCAAGAGTATTGCTATAAGCCCAAATGCTACTGGCAACTTGACCTTTTGTCCCTTATGTAGCTAGCAACCCAGCTATACTGGCTCCTCCAAGTTCAAATTGTTTTCTTGTTGATGTCTTGTAGTGTATCTGTGTGAGGCAATTCTCTGATTTAGACCACAAGCTGATAGATGATGAGCTTGTGAACATCTAATTAATTTCACTTGTGACCTCAGGTTAGATTTCAAGTGGTTTCCAGAAATAAAAAAAACTGTTACTCCTCACAATGCTGCGAGGCTAGTTTCAAACGTTTTCAGTTGTGAACAAGGTCTTGGTTTCACTGAAGAGCATCTATGATTCTTACAATTATCAAAGTCTATCGCACATATTTCTTTCCTGTTTAAAGGATAGAATTTATGAAGAGTCATGCACACGCTCCATCTTCTCCACCCTCCTACCCACTCAAATCAAGCCCATCTTGCCTAGGAAACCACAAACAATACAACTTTGTGACACTGCCATCTTCCCTCTTCCCTTCCTACGTTGGAATAGAAAACATGACTGTCATTTCAGCCTGCTCCCTTTGGAACATAGGAACAGCACACTGGAGCTTAGCAAATGTATATATACACCCAGAGCAGGAAAACAGTGTGGGAAGAAATATATAGCAACACTGAGAACAAATGACAAATTTCAAAAGTGTGCCTTTGAAGTTATAGCAATTAATTTCAGCAGAGTTTCAGTTCAAAGCTTTGCAAAGCAGTTGGCAGCCAATGTGAACAGCAGGCACAGCTGAGGCCTGCACATCAACTATATAAAAAATTTAAGTTGATCTTACTTTGCAAATGAAATCTTTCAGCCATGCAGGTCATTCCTATGTTTGAATTTCTGACATTAGCAAGTAGCTCCGAAGAGTACACAAGCTTGTCCTATTTATATTGTCTAACTTCAAAATGTAAAACTTTTAATAATGATGAGTTAAACTAAAATAAGACAAAATTGGGCAGCATTAGGAGAAATTGGTGGGGCCACAGTGAATTCGGTGCTCAGCAGACCAAACAATATAAAGCAACTGCTTGCGAGGGGGATTTTCCTGTGCATTAAGTAAACTGTTCTGGCAGTGCCCAGCTCTTAGCAAAGAGCCAAGACTTAAGAAAATAACAATAATAAATTTGTCTGAAGAAAAGCAGCGGTAAAAATATGTATTGTAGCATTTGAGTCTGCAGTATAATGAATTAACACTTTATGGCAACAGTCGTCCAAAGAGTGTTCTTTGAACTGCAAGCCTCATGGGGAAATTCCCTTGTTTTCTAATATCTGGAAATCAAAAATTTATCTTGTATGAAAAATTAAAAGGTGAAACCTTCCTGTGGAGCAACATTGCTTTTTTGTTGATTTTATTTTTTAAATGAAGGCTGGAGTGGCATCTACAAGGAGATTTGTTCCATTTGCAAAACTTTTTAATTTGAACTCATTTTGCACAGTGGAAAATGGTATGAAAGGGACATTGTCCGCCTTAAAATAAAAACCCAATAAGCTTTGATTTTTCTCCCGCCAGTTTTACACTGTTAGCTCTGTTGTCATCAGTGAAGTTATTCCTGATTTATGCTGGGATAAGTGAAAGAAGCACTGGGTCCATATGCCTTAGACTGACACCTTATCTGTCCATGCACTCATGCTGTGAAATCTTAAGCATCTTAACAAAATGATATAAAATCTAGGAAAAGCCTAAACACAAGTGATTGGTTCTTTCTCCTCTTTGCTTCCAAGTCTCATTTTTGTTGTTGACAGGTTCTGTTGTTGTTTATGACTACACAGTTGTGCTGCAATAGTCCTTGATTGTGAGCCGAGGGGCACACCCATGGTAGCTGGGGCCAGCCATTCAGAGCCTTGAAAATCAAGATCAAAAGATTATGAATTTAATCTAGAAGTTGCAGGGAGCTAATGTAGTACCCAGAGCACCAGCGTGAGATGCTTACATTAACCTCCTTGTTTAACAGGCAGGAACAATGAAGTGAGACAGCGGCAATCATTTCCAGGCACGATACACTGCAAAACACAAGGCTGGAGTTTAAAAAAAAAAAAAAAATCGATCTCTGTAACCAGGTATGCATCAATAAGAGGCCAGCTGTAGGAAGACATTTTGAGTAGCTGTTGCTAGCTGAGTGACTAGTAGCACTGAAGAGCCTAGAAGGACTGAGAGATTCTACCATCTCAACAATTAGAGAGCAGAGTCTTTTTTGATTGTGGGTGAGGTTATGGTGTGGCTTGTCTTGAGGAGTAGCATTTGTCCCATCTAGATACTGCTCTGCCATTTTGACAGAAGCAAACAGCTCAGTCCAGACCTGAGTGATTTTATCAGTAGCATGAAAATTCTTTATAAGAAAAGAAATATGACATAACAAGACAGTGACAGCCAAGTAGAATTAACCAGGTCATTCACCCCCTGCAACGTTTTCACCATTCAGGGCTTTATGGACACTCTTGGGGGCAGGGCCAGCTCTAGACTTTTTCACACCCCAAGCCAAAACAAAAAACCTCTGAGAGCTCAACTGCTGAAGCAAAAAAAAACGTGCTTGGTTTGCTGGTGTCTAGAGCTGGTCCTGGTTGGGGGAGGCAAGAGCCTTCTCTTCATCTCCTGAATGGCATAAGCCTTCAAAGATGCCATTAGTTGGATTAGTGCTAGATTTATGCTGTTGATACTTTTAAAGCATATCAGCTTCTACGGACAGATTATTAAAACAGATCCTGGCAGGAAAGGTTACATCCTGACACCAAAATGAAGATAGCAGTGGTTGGTCCATGACAACATTGCAGATCTCTAGACACAGTCCAAACAGAGACCTTGAGTGTGGCCAGCTATGAATGGATCCAGAAAGCCCTGGTTCCCTGTCGTCATGGGTAGCCATGAGATCTTGAGCTAACCCAGAAGAGTTGCCCTGTCACCAAGAGCAGTCCTACCTACATCATGGTCACCTTGTAAAGGGACTCAGTTAAAGCCAACATACTGCAGTGCACAGCTTGCCAAGACTGATCTTATTTAAACACTGTTCCGGGACTCATATGGAAGGTGAATGTGTTCAATTAGATCTGTATTTAATCTGTCTAGGTCTGTATATTAACAAAATGGTACTTCCTCAATTCAAATACTGCATTTGGTTTTGATCACCCCATCTCAAGAAGAACCCACCCAAAACAAAAATTGTCCAGAGAAGGCAAACAGTGTTCAGAGAAATATAGGGCTTAAGTACCAGAGAGTTTAATGAAAGTGGGATAATTGATTCTGTAGGCTTCTCCAGCCTGTAGTTCTGGTCATCCCTTCTCTGGGGCATTGTCTCTGGGTGGCTCCTCACCAGCTTGCTGGCAGGACTTTCTCTAGTCCGCTTGTTCCTCTGACAGCCATTCCACCTCTCTGCTTCTCAGTGTTTTTATTCTCCCAGCTGTTGTAAGGCTGGTGGCTTCTACATCAACGTTTTGGTTGCCAGGCCAGCATGGGGTCTTTACATCCCATAACAGGGAGATTCTTCCAGGTGTGAAGGGCAGCAGGGGAGAAAACACAAAGGTGCTTATTTGGCCATATAACAAGCGATGGAGGCTGACATTCTGGGCCAAATGGAGGCAGGAGTCAACTTTTTAAAAGTGAGTGAGAGATGCCAGATGGATTGCGGGTAGGTGCTGAAAATGAAGACAAGTAGCTTATGTTTGAAAAGAAAAAGAAGAGGGGGAGCCAATGAAGGGATGAAAAGAAAGCGATGACATGGCCAAAGAGGCAGTTGAAGAAAATGATCTTAGCAGCAGTATTCTAAATGGATATCAGTGGGGCAAGGGTGCATTTGTCAAGGCCAGAGATAACTCAGAACAGAGGGCTGGCACATAAGTGTCACTTAGCCCATAAGCAAAAATCCAGCTGCCCAGCTTTGCACACCAGTCTCCGCACAGAGAAGGGGGATGGCAGAATCCTGTCGCCGCAGAAGCTTTTTACTACAGCCTAATAGCTGGAGTAGCTGCCATTTTCCTACCTCACACCATTTGCAGAAGAGGCCTGATGAGGGTGGATCCTCCAACTTGGCCTCTGCTCCTCTGAGAGCTAAAAGCATCCCTTCATGCTGCCAAACAGGAAGCCTCCACAGATGGGACTTCCCACCCAAGGTTCACACATCCATGGTTCCCAGCCCCTTTGCACAGCAGATCTTCATTGGTTCTGTTGCCAGGGGGCCTTCATGGTAAATTAGAAACCATTCCTTTTGGTCTCTCTCTTACAACCCTATTCTTCTATGATTCTAAGAGACCTCAGGAGGTCATCTAGTCCAACCCCCTGCTCAAAGCAGGACCAACCTCAACTAAATCATCCCAGCTAGGGCTTTGTCAAACCAGGCCTTAAAATCCTCTAAGGATGGAGATTTCACTACCTCAATCGGTAATCCATTCCAGTGTTTCACCACCTTCCTAGTGAAGTAGTATTTCCTAATATCCAACCTAGACCTCCCCCCCTCAACTTGAGACCATTGCTCCTTGTTCTGTCATCTGCTACCACTGAGAACAGCCTAGTTCCATTCTCTTTGGAATCCCCCTTCAGATAGTTGAAGGTTGCTATCAAATCCCCCCTCATTCTTCCCCTCTGCAGACTAAATAAGCCCAGTTCCCTCAGCCTCTCCTCATAAGTCATGGGCTCCAGCCCCCTAATAATTTTTGTTGCCCTCTGCTGGACTCTTTCCAGTTTTTCCACATCCTTCTTGTAGTGTGGAGCCCAAAACTAGACACAGTACTCCAGATGAGGCCTCAACAATGCCAAATAGAGGGGAATGATCACGTCCCTC
>NC_133774.1:21335206-21361841 GCF_003597395.2 Chelonoidis abingdonii
TTAAGAATGCTTGATAGAGATCTTGTAGGTGTTTGTCTCTGTCTGAGGGATTGGAGCAATGCGATTGTATCTTAGAGCTTGGCTGTAGACAATGGATCGTGTGGTGTGTCCTGGATGGAACCTGGAGGCATGTAGGTAAGTATAGTGGTCAGTGGGTTTCTGGTATAGGGTGGTGTTTATGTGACCATCACTTATTTGAACCGTAGTGTCCAGGAAGTGAATCTCTTGTGTGGACTGGTCCAGGCTGAGGTTGATGGTGGGGTGGAAATTGTTGAAATCCAGTTGGAATTCTTCAAGGGCCTCCTTTCCATGGGTCCATATGATGAAGATGTCATCAATGTAGCACAAGTAGAGGAGGGGCGCTAGGGGATGAGAGGCGAGGAAGCCATCCATAAAAATGTTGGCATACTGTGGGGCCATGCGAGTGCCCATAGCAGTACCACTGACTTGAAGGTATAAGTTGTCCCCAAATCTGAAATGGTTGTGGGTGAGGACAAAGTCACAAAGCTCAGCCACCAGGCATGCTGTGGCCTCATCAGGGATACTGTTCCTGACAGCTTGTAGTCCATCTCCATGTGGAATATTGGTGTAAAGCACTTTACTCCTTGTTGTTTTTGTGGATACAGACTAACGCGACTACCTCCTGACACTTGGCAACCAAGGGCACACTGTTGACTCATATCCAGCTTCTCGTCCACTGTGACCCCTAGGTCCTTTTCTGCAGAACTGCTGCCTAGCCACTCGGTCTCTAGTCTATAGCAGTGCATGGGATTCTTCCATCCTAAGTGCAGGACTCTGCATTTGTCCTTGCTGAACTCATCAGATTTCTTTTGGCCCAATCCTCTAATTTGTGTAGGTCCCTCTGTATCCTATTCCTTCCCTCTAGTGTATCTCCCACTCCTCTCAGTTTAGTGCCATCTGCGAACTTGCTGAGGGTGCAATCCACGCCATCCTTCAGAAGATCTTGAACAAAACTGGCCCCCGGACCGACCCTTGGGACACTTCGCTTGACTCTCTGTTGGCTGCCAGCTAGACATGGAGCCATTGAATGCATTGTTCAGCTATTAAAGCCTCAAAGGGACACAGAATGGCTCAAGTCTCCCTCTTCATTCTTGTTCAGCAGGCTTGAGGAGTTCATCCTATTGTGATTCCACATCACCTCTTGGATAATCTTTCCCTCCATATCTGTGGTATGGATCTAAAGCATTGACTCCCAAATCAATAAAATTAATGTCACTTTTAATTTATACTGGTGCCTAAAGAAAGACATAACTTTTATTTTGTCCAGCTTATGCAACTCATGCCTGATATTAATATGATGGTTAACAAGGATCAAAGGATACCATACTGCAGTTCTCCTTCTGCCTGCCTGCTCTTATCCTGTGCATGCTGAAATATTATATTTCCTATTTAATAGTAGCACTTTTAAAATCATTTAAGCATATAGGACCAAATCCAGCTCTGGTGTCATTCCACTGAAAGCAAAGGAGTTGACACCATTGATATATTGAGCCTGGATAATAGTATGAGTGATATATTTTTTTCATTTAGTTTTCATTAAAAGATAAAGTGTTCTCTGGCAACTCACATGATCCCAATGAGGATTTAAATTAATAGTCAGCCATTACGTCCAATTTCATGGTAATCTCAGTTCATAAATACATCTAACTAGTTAGCCCATTGACACATCAGCATTGCTAGTTAAACTTGAATTTGAGTCACCTTGAGACATCCTGCTGTGTAGGGTAAGAAAGAGAATGCATGTCACTAAGGTGACCTTTGAAGGAAGGGACAACTTCATTGTTGAGTGGGCTATCTTACACCCTGCAGGTCATCCATCAATGTGGATAGCCTTAGAAGAGGCTGCTTTCCATCTTCCTCACTTGAAGGGTAAGTGATAATGATAATGACGCTACATTTTTAATAACCCCTTTCATCCAGAAGGATCTCTAAGCACTTTGAAGGCTGATTTTCTAATGGTACAAGCTGCAGGAATGAATTTACCCACCACCGAAATGCAGTGAGCTGTGGGGTGAACCAGCTGCTTAATACTTTGTAGCACCACTATGCACTGGTTTGAAAGGGGAAAAACCCTCTTTCAACTGGTACTACAAGGGGAAATTAAGGTAGGTGGAGTATCATCACTCAAACTGGAGTTTAGCAAGAAAGAGGATTAAAATCCTCATTGTAGCAATTGACATAATAGTTACAGCATCATTTTAGCAGAGAAAGAGCCTTCAGTAGCCTTTGCTGTTTTAAGGAGGTCACAATAACAAGGTTATCAAATCATGCTTGCAGGACAACATTTGTACAGATTTTCAATAATTTGGATAAAGAAATCACAACAGGCTTCTACTAGGAGTATGGTTTTTAGATGTAAAATATGTATTCTTAGTGGGTGGGATGGGAACACCTGGGTCCCTAGCAACTCTGAGATGTAACTTATTTCATTGATGTGCCAGTGATTGTCATTAAAATGCAAATATGATGATTAGTGAAAACTGCACACCCAGAGCGACTGCGTTTATTAGAGGCAAATAAGTCACACACAGTGAGAATAGGAATAACCTTTCGTAGAGAAACTGGCTTTGAGATTTTACTCTTCTTGTGTTCCTCATGCAAAGATGACCTTAACCAACATGGAATTAAAAGGGAGCTAGTTCTCAGTGGTTGAGTATTACCATTATTTGTATTGCAGAGCACCCATGAGCCCAGTCATGGACCAAGACCTCCATTGTGTTAGGTGCTGTATGAACATAGAACCAAAAACACAGTCTCTGCCCAATGTAAGTGTCTTGTGATGTTTGTGTTCTCCTAGGCTGCCTGACTGTGGGCTGGGTTTCAAGACTTGGCGTGGCCCAACTAGAGTTGGCTAATTTTGAACTCACTTGCACCTAATGGGTTAGGAATTTCAGTTTTGAATGCTGCTGTTGTGCATTTGCTTAGGAGAAATGTGTGTTAAAAAGGAGCAGAGGGGAGAGGGAGAAGCAGTTGGTGGAAAACTAATGGAACAGCAAGTGAGACAAATGAAAAGCAAATGTAGAGAGAGTATAATAAAAAAGGGGTGAAAGAAAATGAAATGAAAACATATATAATAGTGTAGGTCACCTAGCTATGTCTGAATAGCCTCTGAGGTCAATGGAGGCTTACCGGGAGGAAAAACTCATCCCAAAGGGAGTCAATTTTTAAAAAGAGACAAAGGCTGTAAATTATGGCGAAACTATGGCTTGTTACTTCACGCTAGCTTTGCTCACCCTGAAAATACATTGAAAGCCTGAACTTGCCCACTTCAACGGCAGACAGCATGAAGATTTTTGATTCTCAGAATATTGGCTGTAAACTAATGCAAGCAAGAGTCCATGGTGGGGAGAGGAAACTCCCATTTTCCCTATTACTGTCAGGGGTGAAAGGGGTTTACTACTGAAGTCCGCATTTGTCACCTGAACCTCCTATGGTTTATTGAAATCTCTCTCTCCCTTCCTCATACTCGTAGAGAGAGAATGAAACATAACAGTAAATAAATGCCTATGCATATGTAAGGAAGTGGTACTGTAGAAAGATAAAGGGACTGATTCTCCAGGTTGCCACAGCCACACTGAACCTCTCTAGTGATTCAAAGTGGAGGTAAAATGACCAGAACTGGCCATCAGAGAACACTCCCTGTGCAAGGAAACTCTCCACCAACAGAAGTGACGTGGCTGTCACCTGCACTAGCTCCTCCCAAGTGAGAGAGGCGGCCATGCTGAGAGGCAAAGCAGAGCTCTGCTGTGCGCAATCTGCTACTGGTTTAAGGTCAAAGAGGGATGGTTAAGTTAGATCTGTTCCTGTGTGTCTTTGGGCGGTATGAGATCAGGAGCTGCAATGGACAGGAGATAAAGCAAATGAACTAGTATGTCTTTGCCATCTCTGATTTAATTGATTCAGCATGTGCAGAAGGGAGCGAGCTGCATTAGTAAAGGTTGGATGTGTTGACAGCATGGATGAGGATTTTAGCAGAGGTGAGTCAAGGCAGTAGATGTGCACAGTTAATATTTTGGAGACAGTGAAAGGACAGAGATGCTGTCTCATTTATACTGGTCCAATATATCAGACCACTATAAATGAGACTTAAAGGAAACATTAACCCAATGCAGCTTGGCTGTAGGTGATTAATTTAGAAGCAGGAGCTGCATAAACCCATCTCCCTGGCAATCAGATTGGGATGAGAAGCTGGGGCAGGGGGAGGAATCAAGGTGGGTCAGGAGCAGGATGAATGAGGGGCATGGTGGGAAGAGGAGGAATGCTGTAGAATTGTCATGGACGTAAGAGGAAAGCTGAGAACAAGATGTATTGTGACGGGAGTGTGCATGGTTCTCAGATAAGAATGCTGGATGCTTTCGGGCTGAAACTAAATCCCAGCAGGATATGTGATGTGCCATCAGAACCATGTTCTCATGTGTTCACTGGGCAGTGGTTCTAAACCCTCAGAATATATTTCCTGTAGTCTTCAGGCACATAGTTGCCCGGGGGTGTCCCCCCGGGCAACTATGTGCCTGAAGACTACTCCTAGGTGCACTCCTAGGCCTCCTGTTAGCTGTACCTGGCCAGTGCTCTCTCTTCTCTGCCAAAAGACCCAGGAGCATTAGTATCCTGGGCCCTCTCTCATGCATCACTTATGGAGAAAGAAAGAGAAAGACCTGTTTAGTCGCTTCTCAGGGGATGGGGTGGAGAATGTACAACTGCCCACTTCATCCATGACATTAGGAGTAGACAGAGAGGACCCAGCATCTCTAGCCTGGATCAAAACCTCTGGATTTTTGGAACAGAAGCACCATCCCAGACAGTCCTTACACTGAAGGCTGTGAGGGAGAAAGTCATGAATTGAGCACAATGGGCTACCACAAACTGGATCTGGTAGGAGATGATCAGGAGCTTGGGAAGGCAGCTGTGACTCAGCAACATGGGTAGTGTAGGAGAGGAAAGATAGCAGGAAGGCAATCAACAGAAAAGAAAAGGAGGCTAACCCAGAGAGAGAATATACATTGCTCTGATTCTGATTATGTTCTGGTGTCTTAGCTATGAAGGATCCCAAGTCATGGAAAGGCTTAATGAATGTGTAAGTCTAATATAATTATGAATCTGTGTATGTGACCATTTAGAAAGTCATTGCATTAGCAGGAGAGAGATCGTCAGGATTCCCTAAGGTTATGCCATCAGATTGACATAAGCTGCTTTTATGACCTCAGCCAGTGTCCAGTGTAGAGAGAACCAGCTGTAGATTAGATTTCAAGGTGATAGTCACCTTTGACCTTTCTGAAGTCCTGTGCCACTGGCCATCCATCTTATGGCCACTCACCAGCAACCTTTTAACCATTTTTACAGCCAGCAAACATTAGCCATTGATTTAATTGATTAAAATCAGCATCTCCCCTGAAGTAAAGGAAACTATCATCACTCCCTGGAATTTTAGGCTTGGATCGCCTCCTCCCCCACAAGCATATTATCAGATACATACTTATTGTCTTCTCAGAATGTGAATCTAAAAGGAGTTCATCTGGATATTTCAGAGATGTGATCAATTGAGAGGGATTTAGTGAAAGGAGATAGGTCTAAATTAATACACACACTTGTATCAGAGAATCCCCTTACATGTAAAGAGAGGAAGTGTGGATCTGAATTTCATGGCTCCAACCTGTGTCTGTAATGGGATCAAACTAGAATCTCACATCAAAAGATTTGAGAAGCTTTAGGACTGGCTAACATGCACCCTGTACCAGTAAAAACTATGGCACTGTTTCACTAGTCTCAGTCCGTGGTTTATAGTGTGCAACACTGCAGAATATTTCTAGTCAGTATAACACCAACCACATCGGTGATGGCATGTGTAGAATATGTGTAGTTACACGCTACAGTGAAAGGTAGGCTGTGTTCACATGGGTTTGTAGTTACATGCAGCAAGTAAAGACTCTGGCAATCGGAAGGCATGAGGACACTACAAGGCTAGAAATAGCTGTGTAGATGTAGGAGGCACTGCTTGGGCATGTAGAAAGCCATGTAGAGTATACACCCAAGTGTTCTGGCATAAGCAATCCCTCACTATCTACACTACTCTTCATACCCATGCTAGCTGGGCATACAATGTCTGTAGTCTACATGCTGCCGTATGCGCAGACCTACCCTCCATCATTTACACCTGCTTTGCCCATGGAAGAGTAGAAATAGCAACACCACTGAGCCAGAATCAGGCTATAACAGGTGTGCCGGTGTGTTCTGTATTTTAACAATAAATGTCTTTTGAGTGAATGCTTGGTTAAATACATTCTCAGTGGCAGCTGCCAACTGTAAACCACTCGGGCTGGGCTCTCATAGTTCACCATAGGAGAAGATAGGACACAGCAATTGCAGCCATATACTTACTTAGAGGCGTCTATTTCCTTATATACAAGATGGAATCGTGTGGCAGCAATTGTCTGGGCATCTTAAATAGAATGTGTAGCACCATGTATATAGTCCTAAAAATCCTAAACATTTTATCAAATATTTGGAAAATAAAACTCCATGGGCATTTCTCTCTTTCCTCATATTTCCTTAACAAGCTGGTAACAGCAGAAATGACCTTGATTCCATGTCTTAATTCAGATTGCAACAACTTGCAGAAACCTGCCATGCAGCTTGGGTACAATGGAACGTGGAATCTTTCAAAGAAAACATGTTTTCCAAAATGCCAATATTGTTTTATCATGTGTATTGTTTTTCTACATATGCTCAAGATTTTTGCCTGTTGACATTTAAAAATTCCAATACTGGGAGGCTCTGTAAAAGCCTTGCAAGGGAAAGAGTCAGCTGTGATACTTGTTCAGTAAAAGGAAGCCATCCCTTTGGGACATTTAAACCAGCTTCTAGCTGAATGAGAAAGCAACTGAAATAACCCTTTCTTGTATAAATATCCTTCCGTTCCATTTCAGAAACTTGAACACTCAGCTAGATTCCTGTATCTCTATGTATAGGAATGGAAAAAAGCCTGTAAGCATTCATGAACCCTCTGTATTAATATTAGCAACTGGATGGTGGACAAGAGTCTTGCACTGGGATACATTTTTTCCCAAATCCAACCCATATAACAAGTTGTCAACTGTCATTGCCACCTTGTGTGAAATGAGCATCTGATTTAAGTCCAGTTGCTAGTAGACAGATGTTGACATCCCAAAACCCACCATCTCCATTGATGTCCATCCTTAGCAGCTTAGGTAGAAAAGTTGTAGAGTGAATGAATACTTAATAACTTAATACATGGCAATAATATGCACACTGCATGGTCAAAGTTTTGTACAAACTTGATCAAACTAATACAACAACTATGTGTGGCAGGAAAGTGCCCTGGAATGTTGCTAATTCATACCAATAACTCATAGAAGTGGTGGCAAGGATTTGTCCCTATGTGACCTATTTCTTTATTGTGAATATTTATTTTCTTGTGATCTATTTTTTCTGCTGTAAGGGATACTGTCAGGTTAAAAGAAGTAGATATAAAAGGAGAAAAATTCCTTAACTTTCTTTAGCAGATGACTATAGGTAACTGAAATGGAAACTTACTTTTCTCTTTTTATGAGGTAACTTTATTTTTTAATTTCTTAGACAATGAAAAGATGCTCGTTTCACTTCTGTTAAGCCTGTCTCCTGTCAGTTGATATACTGGAAAGGGTTCAGAAAAGAGATACAAGGCTCAGGTCTGGAAACCCAATTAAAGAACCTCGGTCTATTTAGTTTATCCAAGAGCAAGTTAAGAGTTCACTTAATCATGTTCTATAAGTACCAACATGGGGAGAAAATTCTGATAATAGAGGACTCTTTTATTTAGCAGTAAAGGCATAACAGTATCCAATGGCTGGAAGCTGAAGCTTCCAGGAGAAAAATGCAATTTTTAACAGCCCAGGTGATTAACAATAGAACAATATAACTAGGCACGTAGTGGATTCTCCAGTGCAGTATCTTATCCAAAATAAGCAACATATTGTGCATCTTGGAAGATCTAAATACTGTACACTTTAGCTGGTCTTTGTAAGCAAAGATAGCAACACCAAAGATTTAGCAGCCTTTATCAGTGAGAAGAAAGTGCACTTGCATTATGACTTAGTGGCTTGGAAATGTGAACTTGTTAGCAGTTGTCATTTGCAGATGTGAACTAAGACTGATCCCAAAGTCCATTGAAGATAAGAGAGTAAAATGAGGCCCAGATCCAGCAAAACTTTTGGAGCTCATATTAGTCCTCAGAGGCCGGGTATCTGCTGTTTGCAGCCATGGGATCTTTCTTTTCTGCCCCTTCCCTCCTTCTCTAGGCCTCTAGCTAGCCGGATAATGGATGTGAGAGAAGGGGGTGTGATTCTGCTGGGATTGTTGTGGGGGTTCTGAGCTAGAGGGAATTTCTGAGTTTGGGTCTTAGGTGGTTCTGCAGCTGGGGAAGCATTTTCTGGCTTTGGGAGGAAGGGGTGAGATGGAGGTGGGGAGGGTCAGGTAGGAAGGAGAGAAGTTTCAGAAGAGGGCAGAGATCCGAGCAATAGAAAGTGAAGTTTACAGCCCATGGGTTCCTGAGCTTGAAAGGGGTGAGTTTGAACTAAGGAGGACTATGGTTCTGAGGCTAGTGGAGTGGGTTTGGGTGAGAGGAAGGAAGCTCAGGGGACATGGACACTTTGGGGTGGCAGAATTCAGTGTGGGTGAATTAGTGCATGAATGAGGATGGGGGAGAAGACAGGAGGGTAAGATCTAGCTGGGGGCAGAGATGGAAACATCCTGCCCCAGTCCAGATACACCAGAGTGTACATCATTATTGCCACTGTTGCTGCCAAATATGCTCTTATTTCTTAGGGGACATTCTCTGCCCCACTCTTCTTGAGAAAGGAGGAAGGCAGTGTGTGGGCAAGTGGGAGAAAAATGTTCAGAATCTAACCCACAAATTTATTATTAAATAATGATGGTAAGAAGGCTCAGCAAGTGCAAAACCATCAAGCTGTGTATGTATAATGACAAAAAGCCAGCAAAGCTGTTCCTGTTAAGGCATTACTTAATCAAATAAAGTTATTTAAAAAACACAGCAGACCAGAACTCAGCTTAAAACCAGACTGACAAAGAACAAATCAAAGTCAGCAGCAAACTAGTAAACTGCTTCCAAAACCAAAATTCAATTTAGAAGCCCAGTAATGAATGAGAGAGAGAAAAGAAAACAGAATATTACCACTTCCCCTTACTGCCCTCTTCCTCAGAAGTCCTGAAGTCTGAACGACAGGGCAGCCGTCAACAAGGAGTCTTGTTCCTTGGGTGTGAAGTCATCAGGACTGGCAGCAGTGGCAGACTGATTTCCAGCAAGGGAGCTCACACCATCCAGCATCATATGAAGATTCATGTATTGTTGTTTATCTTTCTGGAGCTATGTTTTGGAGTTGGAGGGGAAGCCCCGTCCAGTGGTTAGGACATATGACTGGTCTGCAGATGTGGATTCCATTGCTGATTCTGACCTTGCTGGATGGCTTTACGCAAGCCACTTAACTCACATCTCCATACCTCTGTCACCCCATCTGTGAAATGGAGACTATGATACTTACCTTAAAAAGTACTTTGAGATCTAGGGCTGGAAAGTTCTTTGTGCGTGCAAAGAAATACGAACAATTATTTGTGCCTTGGTAGAGAGACATTGTATATTAAAAATAGAGGAAGGTAGCCCAGTGGTTGGGGGTTGGCCAGGGACTTGAGAGACCTGGGGTTAAGTCCCTTCTCCAGCACAAATTTCCTGTGTGACCTTGGACAAGTCACTTAGTCACTGTGCTTCAGTTCCCCTCTCTGTATAATGGGGGAAATACCTTCTCCTTACCTCACTGGGGTGTTGTGAAGGTAAATACGTTACATACTGTGAGATGCTCCGATCCTGCAGCGTCAAGTGGAGATGTTCCTCAGCAGAGTGCCACATTGTTTAAGGTGGGGATTTATTTTTTGCTTTTGTTTGAGGCATGCAAGCAGAGAAGTGGTATTTTTAAAACTGTGTTTAACAAGTAATGCTTAAGTCTCCCGTGCCCTCTCTTGCTCTGGCAAGAGAGAAATCATTACGCTGAACGTTTTTGACAGCTCCCTCAGGTGCATGAGGACTAACAAATTTCGATCTTCACAAGCCTATATCCAGCTCTGCAAATCATCCAGGGCCAACCTCCTTCTGTTATCAGTTTTCAGGTAGCGTAGCTAAGACTAGATTTAGGCCCAGATTTTTAAAGGTATTTAGGCATTGCTATGCTCAGTGTTGCAATGTCTAACTGATTTAGGCGCCTAGATCTCATTTTCAAATGGGATTTTGGCTCCTAAGTGCCTAAATCCCTTTTGGAAATGAGATTTAGGCTCCTAAATCAGTTAGATGTTGCAATGCTGAGTGCAGCAAAGTTCAAGTATCTTTAAAAATCTGAGTGTTAGCCCTTAGGAAACCAGACTATTCACAGGCCAAAGAAAGAGTTAGGGTTTCTCACACCAGAGAGATGGGTTGGGTCAGGACTGGGGAAGGACGAACTCTGAAGATTCCAGTTAATGTAGCTTACAAATGTTTGGCCTGGCACCAATTCAGATTCACTTAGAGATTCAGTAAAAATCAACAGAGTCATGTGGCACCTAACAGACATATTGGAGCATAAGCTTTCGTGGGTGAATACCTGCTTCGTCAGACTTAGAGATTCAGGTTATACATAAATCCAAACCTCCAGAAACTCTTAGCCCAGCTTAGACCCCTAGACATACTACCCTTCTACTCCTCCCACCCTGTCCCGTAGAGATCTCTTTGGGGCCAGGGACCAACATTCTCTTAGGAGTAACAGACTTCTCTATTGCTTATGGGTTTAATGGAGATATCTAGTGGCCTCTCCCACACAACAGGCTCAGGAGGGTCTGGGAGGGGATGAAAGCACTTCATATGAACTGTTTTTTGTAACCCACATGCACTCAGTGTGGCGTTTCTGTGTCTCTGGGGGTGACTGGGCCATGTACAGAGGTACAGAGCCAGCTGCAGTTTTAGCTAATAGTCTTTTAGCCCCGGCAGGAGAGACTATTGTGCTTAGATCCAGAGTTCCCATGGATGAAGTGCGACTTTCTATGAAGAATCCACTTTGGGGGACAAAATTAGCCAGCTCTCCCCAAAAGAGCAGTGGGAGAATTCTCCAGCTGCCAGCTATGCTAAGCCAACAGCACAGAATCCCCACCCCCTTCCCATAGTCTGGATTGCAATAGTTAGCCTTCCTCCTTCCTTCATCATGCATCTGACGAAGTGGGTATTCATCCACGAAAGCTCCTATACATCTGTTAGTCTATAAGGTGCCACAGGACTCTTTGCTGCTTTAGCCTTCCTCAGGATTCCCTAGCCACCTGCAAGAGCACTGTTCTCTAGCTACAACCCTCACTTCTGTGGGAGCCGTGCTGTCTTTGGGCCTTGGAGGCAGTGTGGAAACACAGGATGCCCACACAGATGTGAGTTTATGGAGCCAACCTGTGGCCAGTTCCATAGAAGATAAGGGGAAATTCCACCTCTTCCACTGGACAATTTTGATGAAATCCTGTGAGTGGGAGCTCACAGCACTTGCTGTCCTCCTGTACTGTTTGGTTTGGGGTTTGGCCTCTTCATAGTAACTGGGAACACCTTTATCTGACACATTTGTGCTTAAAAGACGAGAGCATCAGTGTATTCCATTAACCACTGAAATCAGCTGATGGGATGGAGCATAGCAGCAGTTCTTTTCTGTACAATATTTCAGAAATTCAGTGAATAGTAATAATAATGTCTCCCATAGAAACTGCAAGGGGATTTTTTTGGTAAAGTGAATATAATTACTCCTGTTGGAAATTGACCTGCTTCATAACATGAACATCATTGAAGCAAAGCTATATCCATTGCTGTTGAAAATACTATATTTATGACTTCTTGCTCATTCAATACTTTCTGGAGCCAAAACCCTTCATGGGCTGTTACAAGTTCACATATAGTTCCTGAGTGTTACACTTTGCATTTGGATCTTTGCTTTAGCTTACAGTTGTGAAAAACAAAAACATATGCTCCCAGATGACCACTTAGTGGTTATGAAGGTGCTGAGATTGAGGAGTCCAGTTATTTTGGCTAAGGTCATCAGAGTTTTCATCTAATAAGCTTATTCTCAAAATCTGACAATTAACTAGACTTGTATTTTTTTTTTAAAAAAAGTCTTTATCATAAGCCAAAAAGTAAAGGTCACTTATTAATAGAGTTTGCCATTTTTCCTGCTAAATAAATTGAGTACGAGAAGTAAGAACTAGAAGACACTTGCTTTTATTGAAATCAATGAGGAGAGCACAGTGGATTGAACAATAGCATTTGGTAAGAGATACAACAGCAATTGTCACAAATATTTTAGGTGACTGTGATTTTTCTTTTTTTGTAACTTGAATTTCTTTATTATTGCAGATGACACCCAGCAATTTCAACTGCAGATAACATCTGAGGAATGTTGAGCTTCCGTGCCCTGGTCCCTGGCCCTGCTTCTGCAACTCAGGACTCTCAGATTAGATCTCTCCTTCCAAATATCCATTTTCCAGCCCTGCAGCCTGACCTCAGCACTTGGTGACACCCACTTTTTGGGGAAATGGTTCATTCTGAGGGTGGTGAGTTGAAGAAACAGAGAATTAGTACAGAAGTTGGAGGTGTTCCATTTCTCAGGAATGGGTTTATCTAGTAAAGTTTAGACCCTGAAACGGGAGAAGCATCAGAGTCTCCATGAAGTCCGCTAAGGGCCTGGCTATTACTATCAACGTTACATGGAGGGTCCTTTGACACTATGGTGATTGGCAGTAGTATAGAACCCGGAGAAAGAGAAAGAGGGATTGATATCATCTGAAATGCCTAGACATCCTAAATAAAATACAAGTTAAAACACAACTATATAACCTCTTTTTAAAAAAAACATTTCCTAACATAGGGATCTCAGTTCTGGGTTTCCCTATTTACTTCAATACTCTATTTTGTCTTGATTCATTTTTCTTTCTGCTTCTTAGCTGGGAGATAGCAGCCTCCAATGAGAAAGTTCAGAAACATTATGGAAACTGAAACTTTCAGAGTTAATTCTCAAAACATATTTGCTCTTCTGATTATTTTCTATGTTCTTCTTTTTGGAGGATATATTTGTCTACATATACAATATTTGATGAGGAAAACACTGGAGTTTTTTCAATGTACTCTCTGAATCTTTTTCTGCCAAGAAGCACCAGACAGTATGATGTAGTTTCAAACAGTATTTTTATTTTATCATTTGCTCAATTTTGGCCACATCATGCCCCTTTTTTGAAACCCTCTCAATGGAAATTAATGACAAGGGGCCAGATCCTCAGCTGGGGTAAATCTGAATAGCTCTGTGAAAGTCAGTAGCTGTGAAGACTTTCCATTTTTCATGGTAGCATCATAGAAGGAGAAGTGAAATTGGATTGAGGGACACCCTCACATCTTAAAAGCCTAAATAATACACATTTTAGAATTCTATAGTTCAGATCTCATGGAATCCATTGGATCTCAGCATAAAACTATTGTGAATATTTCTATTGACATGCTGCCGCCATTCTGTGATTATTAAAAAATGACGTGTTCATTACATGAAATCAGAATAGTTCAACTGTGTCTCGCAGGCCTCTGGGCAGGTACTGTTTCCTATCTGCTCTCAGGCAAATCAAGACCATTTGTAGATTCCAAACTCCTCCCCTTTTCTGGGGTCTGGCTTCATTAACAGAGAAAGTAATGACAACATAACATTAAGTTCAGTTCTCCAGGCTTGTCTGCTTCTGGGGTTCCCCTCTCAGGGCTGCTCTACCCACACCCTAAATCATTTCTTTAGAGAGCCAGTCCCACCTCCCTCATATCTAGGAGAGATAACAAGCCACCTGCCTCAGCGATTCAGTAGAACTATCCAGGTTCAAAACCAACAAACAGGGTAGGCAAGCACTGTCAGCCTGTTAGAAGGCTCTGTACTGCTAGCAGCTCATGGAGATTCTCCTTCAGCTCAAAGAGGTTCTCCTTCAGCTCAAACATACCTTTGCATCACGGAAATCCAAATTCTAACCCCAATATTGTTGTGAAGTTCTGAGCTATTATGTGCAGCATGGTAATAACCATCAAGTTCCTAGGTGGCCACCTGATGTGACATTCGGAATGTTTACACTCACACACACTTCTTGTATTCACTGAATACCCTATAACCATGTGTAGGCACCTTGTAGAGATATCACCCATATCTTATCAGAATGTTGTAGTCATCATTTGGATAGATACCATGCATGGAAGTTGTTAAGTTATTGTGCTCTTCTTTGACACTAAACTCTTTGTATTTCATTAAGTAATGCTCGTTCTCCACTGGGCACAGCATGATCCACTGTAAAAGGCTTTGCCAGTCCAAGGGGTTATGGGTTGAGGACTAGAATGGCAGATGGTAGTGCTTATAGCTAAACTGTGCTCTGATGCTTTGTACATCTTGAAAAGATTTCTTTGGAAATTAAACTTGGCTTGGGAGTGACAATAAGGTTCAGCCTGTGGTTTTGAAAAGAAAAGAAAATCTCAGTTTTATGTTTCCTTCTTTTCTGTTTTTTTTTTCATTGAGAATAAAAGAAAATTACTTTCTTGACAAAACTTAAAACAGGCACAAAACTTAATGCCAACACAGTCTTAGTCACACAAAGTATTCCATCCCATGGTTAATGTAAGGTCATGACAATATCCATGGATAAAGTAAAAAATGCAGTAATTCATATAGATACTAATTATAGCTAAAAATGCAACGAGCCCAAGCTGTCAGAGATCCTGTCCACCAGGTACAAATTTGCACATTTATATGCAGAAGATATTGGCATCCTGAGAGTGGGCACAGCATCCGAAAGTGTACAGTGGAACGTCATGTTTTTCCATTATTCGACCATTTAATATTTTGCTATTTGTTATGCTGAAGAACACACTCAGCAATTCATTTGGATATGAAATCTTTCTGAAACCAGGTATTTGGCTTTAAGCTGTAGCAAATTGCATGTGTGTGTTTAATTATGTCAATGAACGAAATGCAAGGTATTCTTTAGTTCAAGTCCCTCATTTTTAAGAAATCAAGAAAAGCATCTTTCTGATCTTCTTTTGTTAGCATATGCTAGTGCATTGCATTTGCTAGCATTTATTTATCAGGACTGTTTTTGCTGTGTTCTCACCAAAGATGACTAGGCCTGCTTTCATACATGTAAATAATAATCTGTAAAGATTATTTGATGATAATAATCTGTAAATATTATTCAGATCAATAGAACACAAAACTAAAACATTGTGGGTTTGGTTGGACTTGGTTACTCCAGAGCCCTGATTTCTTGAGTTTCTACATAAATTCCATTGATCATTCATAGACTGTCAGGTGGCTTACAGATGGGAACACAAATCTATTGATTTTTACTAGCATGAAAAAATTGAAAGTGGGGGGGATGACCTTAAAAAACTTACATTTAAGCTTAGGTAACTAATGACAATTCCATAGCCCCAACTTGGTCTAAAGAAAACACCAGTATATTTGTATGTTTGGTGAGACTAAAGAAGCACATATAAAATCATAAGTCTTGCTACACAGTCTGAGTTCTTGATTGGCAGCAAGAAAAAAATACATTTGGAAAGCTCCATAAGTGAGATGAATTCAACCAACCCTAAACTGGCAACAGTTCCACAACTAAAGATCTACAGGGTATATAATCAATGAGGGAGCAGCAAGATGAGTTCCCATCAAGTGCAGTGACTTGAAAAATGGGGGAAGTTTAGGGTCAGGCATATGTGTTCTCAGGGGGATGTTTACTATGGAAAATTGGCAGTAGAAGACAGCTTCAGACATCACCACTGTGATTACTTATTTCAATGTCAATTTTCTGTACTTTTCAGTTTACTGAAAATATCCCCTGCTCATATAGCAGTGTAGACCCATGGCGGTGGGGATGTAGATTTTTCATGAACTAAATAATAATAATTAATGCCAGCACAATCTTACCCTTACAAAGTATTCCATCTCATGGTTAATATAAGCACATAGCAATATCCATGGATAAATTAAATTAAACCCTCGTTCAATATTCTCATTTTTGTTACTTGTAGCTTGATATTGTATTTCCCACTGAAGAGATACTTTGACTACATGCAGTAATTCATCTTCAAATATAAGCCTGCAGGTAAGGCTAATATCAGCTCCCTCGTGGTCTGCTGTCTTACTGATGATCTAAGATATTTGGAGGGAGCATAAATGGGAATCATAAACCACATATTGGGGATATCTTATTTATCTGATTCACAACGACTAGTAATTATTCTGTTTGGATGGAAAAATCATCCAGTTTATGGCACCTGCCTTTCATACACCTTGCACACATTCAGTGGGAAGAGTTAGATGTGATCAAGTTTCTTTCATAGCCTCTGAGATGAAATCTGCTTTTCAGTGGCTGGAAATAACTGTACCAGTGTCAAAAATGTCCAAAGAAAGTCATATGTGGGATATGAAACACATCAAGCTACCTTTTGTTGTTTTAGAAATGATAAAATGAAGTTACACATGCCTTCTGAAGAGTCATGCTGTATTTTTTTTGAGAGCTTCCACTCTGTATGATCATCTATCAAAGACTCTTTTCATATGAAGAAATGACATCAGCTATTTGGTACAATATGCAGAAAGCAGGCAAAGGGCTGGCTATGGAATATTCAGCAACTCCCGCTGAACTGTAACCAGTTTCCATTTTGCACAAGGTAGTGTCAACTTCAAATTATGTAGGTGAGAAATAATACTAATAATTAAAATAGATGTCAATAATTTAGTTGGTAGCATGCAGCAAGCAAGGTATATGCAGCACCATGTAATCACTTTCCAAATTCTACTGTTGCTGAGTTAGATTTAGAATCAACTTTAAAGACTGAATTAAAAAATACAGGAATGGTCCATGTTTGGATAGGTTCTCATCTGTGTAATGCACATTTTTAGGCCATTCTTTTTCAGTTACTATGGTAGTATTTACAGTGTGTTTGTGGGTTTTGTGCACCAGAATGGTAAAATCCTCTTCCTTCAACTGTCTATTTTAGAAAGAAGCAGCCTTGTGAGAAGACTGACAACAAAGCTATCCTACATTTCTGTATAACACTTAAAAAGATTTATGAAAGTATTGTTTACAAAACAATGGTCTTATACTTGGTCATGTCCTAAGGAAGGCAAGGTGTGAAGCCAAAGGTCATGACTTTGAGGTCAAAGGTCTGAGTCACAAGGGATTAGAGGAGATTAAATTATCTTCCTTTCCAAATCTGGAGGTTTTGATAATTAATTGGTCCCTAAACATGAAGCCTTTAAATTATTGCTCTCTACATATGCCACATTCCCTTCCTTCCTCCCTTCTTTCCTTTGCAGTGTATTCCTTCACAAATAAACACAAGTGGATGTTAAAATATTTGATTTCACGTAGAACACTGCTAGTATATTTCAGAACAGAAATCTACTCCAAAAGAGTTCATTTTGCTAATTACATTTATTTGACTTGCATGGGCAAATAAACCTCACATATAAAATGAAGAATCAAGAACTTAAACTGTTGTATTTCACTGCAAGCCATCCACCGCTAGAGAAGCTATTTCACACTCTCAATATTAAAACATTTCACATTAATACGATCATTTACTATTAATTTTCTGTGTGAAAAGCCGTTCTGCCAGATATCTTTGTCAGATTAAAGGAATTTATCCTGTTCTCCTTTTCCAAAAGTGGAGGGGGGAGGCAGAGGGAGACAGGGAGAAGATAAAAGAGAGGCTTTTAAAGAGAAGCAAGAATCACTGGAAAAGATTAGAGAGAAATGTATCCAGTGGTACTTAGAAAAGTAGAGATCGAAAAAACATGCAGTAGTTCTATGCTGGCAGAAAAAATAAATTGCAGAGCAATATCTGAGAATCTAGACTCTGATTCAGGAATGCATCCCCATTCTGGGAAGCACTTAGCACATCCTTAACTTTCACTAATTCAGTGCGATTTAAGCATGTGCTTCAATAATCTTCTGAACTGTGGCCCCAGTAGCTGACACAGTGTTAGGGAATATGTGACACAGCAGGGTGAAAGCCAATAGATCCAAGACAAGAGAACTTCAAATCTCATTGGTCACTAAAAGGAGAGTGCAAGCTGCCTCTCCACGTCTTAAGGTGTTAGTCCTAAAATGTATTGCTGAGCAATGCCAAGACAATTAGACCAAATACATATATCCTCGTCTATATCCAAACCAGAGTCACTTTGGTAACTAAGAGCCAGATCCAAAGCCCATCAAAATAACACCCACTTTGGTATGGACTGTGTAAGTATATTTAATCCAGTGGCTGATGGAATATTCACTGAAATTAATGGAAAGACTCCCATTGACTTCAACCGGAGGTGGATCCGGCTGTAAATAATTACGAGAGTTGCAGTGCAATATCTCTGAAAACAATCTGTTATTTCTAATGCTCTCTAGAGGGAGCATGCTTAACTAGATGCTTGGGTCCTCACCAGAAGGAGGACCCCCGCTGTAATTTTAAATGTCCTTACTAGAGATTTCTCCACTCCAGCAATGGAATCCTGGATCATCAAGTACTGTCGCCCTGTGACGGGCCTCTCACTCAGTACTTTGTCAGTGGAGTTCTAATAGTGTATCTGAAAGGAAAAAAATGGTCTTATTTGGTCAAATTCAGCTCCAGGTGTGACTTCGCTGAATATAATGGAGTTATTCCAGGGACGAATCTGGAACATTGTGGTGTAGCCCTTGTCTGTGGCAGAACTATTTGGCATGTATAATTTTTTTAATTGATAGTAATGCTGCTTTGGCAAGTTTTAATATTTTCTGTGGCAAAGGTTGTGTACAGATGTCTATCAAATGGCAACCGATGCTGGAGCAGCATGGAACAGAAGAAAGAGGATCAGGTTTCAGGAGGGAGCTAGACTGGGGAGACATCCATAGCAGTGGAAGCATGTTGACAGGGACAGATGATAAATTGTGGCCTGTCACATGCATCTGCCTGCATGTCAAAATGGGTTTCTTTTTTCCTCTGAAGTGCTGAAAGGGTTAAAAACATTGCCTGCTAAATGGGACAAGCTTTTCAACCACAGGCACTTGTCCACCTCCTTTCAGAGTAGAAGTTAACATTGCTGTAATGAGGGGATCTACTACTACCTTTTTTCATGTGGTCACAGCTGTGTCACACAGGAAATTACACTCTTTGGCTTCTGAATTTGAAACCTGCATGTAGCAATTTTTTCAGCTACATTATTACTTTGTTGCAGAGAAGAGCCCGCTAGGCAAATATACTTGACCGTGGCATGATAATTAAATATCACAAGGGTAACTTGTTGCAGCTACCCTGTACAATTTGAGGCAGAAGGGCAGTTTGGGATAGTCTATACCGAGGGTGAGAAACAAAAATAATAAAATATAAAAACAATAGTGGCAAGGCCAGAGTCACTTTTGACAGGGGATGGGGTGGGGTGGGGTGAGGGCAAATGTTCAGTGGGGTGTATGGTTTGACCTGGGTTTTTAAAATGGAAATTTAAGGGAACCAAGGATTCAAATGAAGCAAATGGTACATGTTTTTAGCCTATGGCCAGCAATTACAGTAATGTACATGAGTATCTTGAAGTGGGTTCCTTTTCTTTTGTGGGTTTTGCAGCCTTTGGAGGCAGAATTAAAGAAACCCCAGTTATAGGAGTTAGGAGAAGTTATTGTTGGAAATATGCTAAATTAGCTAAGGTCATGGGCAAGAAGCCACCATTGAAGGAGAGAGGAACCTAGGTGTGTTTTTCAAGTACACCTCTACCTCTATATAACACTGTCCTCGGGAACCAAAAAATCTTACCACGTTATAACGTGGTTGCACCTATATCAAACTTGCTTTGATCCACCGGAGTGTGTACTCTTCTCCCCCCACCCCCGGAGCGCTGCTTTACCGTGTTATATCCAAATTCATGTTATATCGGTTTGCATTATATCGAGTTAGAGGTGTATTTGAACTTGTTCTCCTCCGCTCCACAGCCCCTCACTCCAAATGTACCTTTTTTCCCTCCACAACATAAATTTTCCGTAACACAAACAAGATCCTCTGGGGTGAGCTGCCCCAGGAGATAATCACATCTTTAGAGATTAGTCACACTTGACTGTATGTGGGGTTAGAATTATCCACCGATAACTGCTCTCCCTGTTGTGTTTCTCCAACACAATGTAAGACTTAGCTCTCTTTAACTATTGTGACACTGAAGTTTAGATGTGTATGAGTTGTCAGGTATTTTGTGCTAGGGGTTATGATAGGAGTAAAGACCACTTGGCTCATAGGTTGGTTCAACTCTTTTATCCTAAATCAACACTTTTTAAAAGTGAATGTAAGACTCAGAAATGTGTGGATTCCTCAGCCAAACCTATCATGCTCATAGACAGGGCTGAATTAATGCATAGACACCCTGGAGTGGCGCCAGGGTTTTTGGCGTGCTCCCAGTCGTTGGCGGCAATTCTGTGGTGGGGGGGTCCTTCCATGCTCCTGGTCTTCGGGGCACTTCAGCGGCGGGTCCTGGAACGAGTGAAGGACCCGCCGCAGAATTGCTGACGATGACCCAGAGCGCGGAAGGACCTCCCGCCGCCGAATTGCTGCCAAAGACATGGAGCGCGGAAGAACCCCCCGCCGCCAAATTGCCGCTGAGGGCCACAAAATGCCGCCCTCTCAAATCCTGGCACCCTAGGTGACCGCCTAGGTCACCTAAATGGAAGCGCCGGCCCTTTAGACACCATAAGCCCATCTTAAGGTCCAGTCTCTTGCTGTCATGTAACTACAATAGACTCTCAACATGTTTAAAATTGCTTTTAAGGTAGGTTTCTAGCCCCTATGGTTACAGGTGACGTGTAACTGTTCATAGTGTGGGGGCCCAATTTAAAGTTTTGGGAGGCACGTGACTGTCCCACAGAGATTTTCAAGCTGTGAGCTGTGTCCCCCGAGAGGGGTGTGGAGGAAAATTTGAGGGGGTGAACAGCGATGTCAGGCAGCTTGGGCTGGCCCCACATGGTGAGGTTTGGGGAGGGAGCACCACCTCTATCCCCGACTCACCTCAGTGGGCCTCCAGCCTGTCTGAGTTGAAGGGAGGGTGCAGTCAAAAAATCTGGAGGGCACGTGACCCCACATGGACCCCCATGCATTGCGTCTGCCCACTCTTGCTGTGCTGTAACCACTAGATGACACTTGGCAACATTTTGATCATTCTGAGATGACTCTCTGAATACAATTCAAGTCCCTTTTGTAAAACTGAATATACTGGTGGATAGGTGCATAACAAAAATCTGAGTGTTCTATGAACAGGAAGAGTTGTGAATATGTATCTTACTGCACATACAGTAGAGTACACTTATAGGGAACGCTGGTTCTAGGATTCTACCAAGAGCTTTGAGATACATAGGTTACATCTTCTGCCTCTCACTTATTCATACTCTTTCTGATCTCTCTCAAAGAGATGTAATAGCTTGAAGATGCACGATTTTTCCTTGGAGAAGCTGTATTGATGAGTCCCTATCATGTCATCATCTTAATCAGTGCGTTTTAGCATTCTAGCCTAATGTCAATATCAGAATGGCTTTGTCATCACATTTTGCTCTGCTGCTAAGTGTGACCATTTTTGTGCAAGCCCAGAAGCCACTTTCTGCAGACTCACAGAAGGCAAATACAAAGGGGGTGCAAATGCAGCCAAAGTGTATAGTTTCTAAAAATTTGAGCAATTCTTTGTTGAAATGCTTCTGTAATATTTGCCCACCTCAACTAATTAGGAAGAATATCAAACACATTTTAAATATTAATCTGCTGGAGAAAATATTTTATTTATAGCCTCTCATTCATTTCCCAACCTTCTCACATTTCTTTGTGGGAGAATAGATTTTAAACATATCAGATATGATTGGTGGGATTCATTTTGTGCCTTATCTTTGTTCATTCTTATGTTCCAATAGTAAGAAGGAGGAAGTGTGTGCTTGCGTGTGTGAGAGAGAGACAATTTACCAGCATTTTAAAATGTGGGGCACTCAGCACAAGTCATTATTTCCTGTACCCTGAGTGCCAGGCTTTGGAGCTGTTAAGAAATCAACCTCACTTGTTAAGAAATATCCCTGATCCTCAACCAGTCTTTTGCAAATCACTCCCGGCTTCTAGCAATAGAAGATATTTATATCCTAGCAGTTTCCATCCCAGCCTACAGCAGTAGAAGAGGCTGCACTTGTGAACGGAAACATATTATCCTTTGACACAAGGTGATAAGGTTAAAAAAATATTGCCCGCTAATCTAGGTTTAGATTTCTGGATGTTACATTTTCTAGCCCAGGTAATGATTGACCCAAACTGAAAGTTTTGCTCTCTGTAACACGTAAAACCAATAACTAGGAAAACCCTCAAAACCAAAACCAGTCCAAACCACAACAAAAAGCAAGGGGGAAAAAACCCAGCAAAACAAGCATCAAAATGCCCCAGCAGCTTTTTCAGGGATGGCAGCCATACAGCTATGTGGCTGGAAGGTAGCCAGATCTTACAAGCTGAAGCAATAGTGGATCTGATTAGAACTTGGATGGGAGACCATCAAGGAAAATCTCTGGTATTTGTGATTCAGTTGGAAGCACAGTTTCCTCTGAGATATTTCTAACTAAGGGGTCTGTATGGTATAAGGGAGTGCTGTTCTGCTGGAGGTCATGTAAATGGACATCCTGATCCTGCCTCTCATTCTTAAGATTTGAATTCCTGAAACTCCTACAGGCCCCACTGTGCCAGGGGCTGTACAAACACTGCCTCTCTTGTTATCAAAGACTTCCCATGGTACTTTTGGCAAAAGTAAGGGTATTCACTCTAGTGTTCCCCTGAGTAATTTCCAGTTTCGGTGATTGATATCTGGCTGCTTACTATTAAATACACTTACATTTTCTATTGCACACCATGTTCTTCACTTCTTGTCTTACATGTTTGTTTTGCTCATGTTTATTGTTAACTAAAAGTAAAGGTATTACTTTCCCCCCACGCTAGCAGCTGTACCTCATTGGTAAATGGAGTGATTCCTTTACGTACACAGTTTGGCTACTGCTTTAAGATCCTTGGGAATGAAAGGTGCTATTTAAATATAAGATAATTATTCTAATTAGTAAAGTTGGGAAATGCATTCATAGGTACTCAGTCAGGCTCATGCGTGTATTCTCTAACAGTGTTAAAACACTGGCTGTGAATAACTGTCTCTGAAAAATGTTTTGCCCTTTTTGGAGGGGGAGGGCCGGAACATCAGTGAACTGCAACTGAAACTGGCAACCATGTTTTCCTAGCCAGGCTGTTGTTCCACATGATTCCATGCCTGCATTAGCATGCTGAGGATATTCTTAGATTAGAAACTCAGCATCTGAAGTTCTGTGGGTGCAGAATCTGAGTACTCTCAGCTCTGGAAATGTTAAGAATAATAATTAATGATAAAATCACAGTCCATTCTGGGTCAAATTATTACGACCTCGTTAGACACAGAACAGAGGGGGATGAAGACAAACTATTCTGCCAAGTATGAGACAGCTTTTTCCTTTGGTCCAGTATCTTGATTAACAATGTTCAGTCTGAGAGATTGGAACTGACAGCTAACAGCCCAGTGTCCTGTTCTTAATTCTTCTGCTCCTTGACCTGAGTTTATCTAGGTCCTAAATGGCTTGTAGGGCACTTTGAGATCTACGGTGAGAACTAGATATTATTACACTCTAAGGGCCAAATGCTGCTTGGCTGCAGTCCCCATTCACTTCATTGGGAGCTGCGGCTATATAACTGAGAGCAGAACTTGCTCCTCAGGGCCAAATTCAGAGGTGAGGAGCCAGGTGGTATAAGTTACATGTCAGCATATGGGTGTAATGGAGTCTAAGCTGGAGTAACATGCCAATGGGACACAGGAGAGGGATGTAGCAGGCTAGGCAGCTGGCAGGAGGGTACAAGCAGATACATACTAAAGTGGCATCTCCTCATCCACCCTGAGCTTTAACTCTCAACTCCTTCCAGCACCTCAGCATGACCAATTACACCGGTCAGGCTCCCTTACACTGAGATGTCCTCGTCAACCTATAATCAAGGTGTACACACCAGCCTTTGCACTGATTGAACTACTTGATGCCAGATGGGGGTAGACAACTCCCTTACACATCTCCACTCAATTTGGCCCTGATATGATTCCTGCAGATTGGCTTCATCTGTGAAGTGCAGCCAGTGGAAAGTCAACCACGGGAGTGGCCAGCATTTCCCTGGGGTCTGGAAGGTGAGACCCTCAAGGAGCTGTTGAAGTTCCTCTTGACCAGGCTTGGATTACTGGCAGCTGTAGAAAAGGCAGTCACCTGGAGTCCTGGAAAGGAGCCAAGATGGCAGATGTTTGGACCTGTCTCCCTCCTGTTGGCCAAGTGATGGGAACCAATGGGTAAAATAACACGATATGTGAAAATGAATCATTTCAGGTCTAATTAAGAAGGGTCAGGTAGGGGTTTGGAGGACACCAATCTTAGTGCAGGCCTAGATTCTAATGCCTGACATTTTGCACTGCAAAATTCATCCAGTAGGGGCCTGATCCTGCAATGGTTACTCACGTGAGTAATCCCAAAAGCTCAGTAATCCCAGCTGACTGCTTATGGGATTGCCTCATGTGATGGGAATGGGAGTGATCATGTGCATGAAGGTTTGCATAGAGCAATCCAGGGAAAAGAGAGATTTAAAAAAAAATGCTCCATTAATACATATATTTTAAAAGGAGAGAAAATGGGGCTGAGAATAGATAATAAGCTGGAGGATGAAAGGATTTGCTCAGCTTGGCTGTGGGAGGTGGTGCAAATGAACAGTAGGTGAATTAAGGGGAGGAGGAACTATCATGAGTGTTCGGGGTGAAGGGCGGGGTAAAAGAGTGCGCCAGTGAGTCACTTTCCAGAAAGCTCTGCAAAGCATAGGGCTGATACCTGGTACACAACAGAGACTTTTGGATCCTGCATCTTACTTGAATCCTGAGGCACATGAGCTGATTCACCCGCTTTAATGAAAGGAACCTCTTGGTTTTCTGGAAATGATCATATTTTACGATGCTCTTTAGTTATGCAACAGACAAGACAAAATCCCCCTGAAGTGTAACTTTGAGGGCAGTGATGGCATGCAGCCACTACCGCTGTGCTTGGCCCGGTCTTAGCTTTAAAATCAAAGCCTCACAAAGCCTTTAGGGCACAACGGCTTCTTTTGCTCTCTGTAAATTCTGTGACTGATGACTCTGATGAGCACAAATTCCCTGTGGAAAATAAACTGTTTCTGGGTTATTGACAGTGCTGCTCAAAAGGGGGTGGGCTGAGATACTTAGGGCAAAATTCTGGGCTCTTTGCACTCAGTGAGACGTTAGCCATTGACTTCAATGAGGCTACGATTTCACTCGCAGAATTTGGGGTGGTTTTTTGTTAGGATAATATATTAAAAATAAACTTAGAGTTCGTTTTCCCTGCATGTGCAAAACGTCTGGGGATTTTTCCTCTTGAACATTTTACTCCTGAGCTGTAAATACAGAAAAAAAAATCTGACTGTGAATCACTTTTAATTATCCATTAACCCCAGCTCCGTGGTAAGTTGTAGGTGTAGAACTTGCAGCTCCTCTTAAAAATCAAAAGAGAGGATGTCATTGTTTTACATGAAGGAGTCTTTGTTCAGGAAGTTCAGAGCTTTTGGGGTGAGAACCCCTTTGAAGACAATTCCTCTAGAGGACTCAGGAGTGCGCCACTGCTGCCAGGATGTTTGCACTCGTGTTTTATTAAGCTGACAGGCAAAGTTGAAAGCTATCGAGCTGTGTAGCATCGACATCAGATACAAGGGATGCAAAGGAAGGTTCTGCACTCAAAGCCGCTAGAGAGGAATCTGTTAGACTGAGTACCTTTCTGCAGTGGGGGTAAAAACGGCCCTGAGAGTGCAGAATGACTGGAGTGCTGGGGCCGAACATTATTACATTGACAGTGTGTAACGCTTGTTCTCATGAAATATCCCAGGGCATGCTGGAAGCTATGGACTCTATTGTCTCCTAAACTTTAAGGTCAGAAGGGACCATTATGATCATCTAGTCTGACCTCCTGCACAATGCAGGCCATACAATCTCACCCATTCACTTCTATAACAAACCCCTAACCTATGTCTGAGTTATTGAAGTCCTCAAATTGTGGTTTGAAGACCTGAAGCTGCAGAGTGACCCGTGCTCCATGCTAGAGAATGGCAGAGGCCCTGGAGGTTTTTTGCCTATCTGCCCTGGAGGAAAATTCCTTCCCGACCCCAAATATGGCAATCAGTTCAACCCTGAGCACGTGGGCAAGACGCACCAGCCAGCACCCAGGAAAGAATTATCTGTAGTAACTCAGGGTATGGCTACACTTGCAGCCATACAGCATTGCCACAGGAGCACTCCCACGGCAGCGCTTTGAAGTGCAAGTGTGGTCGCAGCGCCAGCGCTGGGACAGAGCTCTCCCAGCATTGCAGGTACTCCACCTCTTCGTGGGGATTAGCTTACGGCGCTGGGAGCCACGCTCCCAGCGCTGGGGCAGTGTTTACACTGGCGCTTTGCAGCGCTGTAACTTG
>NC_133774.1:21361966-21475283 GCF_003597395.2 Chelonoidis abingdonii
AAGCTTAGTCTTGAAGCCAGATATGTCTTTTGCCCCCACTACTCCCCTTGGAAGGCTGTTCCAGAACTTCACTCCTCTAATGGTTAGAAACCTTCGTCTAATTTCAAGTCTAAACTTCCTAGTGTCCAGTTTATATCTCAGCCACTGAGCATCCCTTTGGATGTAGTGGGTGCCTTCAACTCCCAGCATGATCATGGCATGACAGGGCAGTCCTTGTTCAGTCAAAACTGCAGTCCTTATTGAGTAATGTGTAAAGTCTGCAAGAGTTATCTCTCTATACACACAGGAATAACATCAGCAACCTCATTAGTGGAAAAGGGCTAATATAGGCCCAGACTTCTAAAGGTATTTAGGCATTGCAATTCTGAGCACAGAAACATCTAAATATCTCTAAAAATCTGGGCCCAAGTATTTAAAAACATGCAGTGATGTCATGCAACTGGTTTAGAAGAGATGAAGGAGAATACCACACCTGCAGATAGAATGTGATTACCCAAACTGGATTTTAGTCTGGGCATTAGGGCTATCACTCCTACTTGTGCAAAAAGTTGCATAGGATCTTTAGATAGGCATAAGTAACCAGCATGGTGTATGTAGCTATAAAATTGCAGTGTCTTTTTGTGTGTGTACTGCACACACCTCGAACTTTCTCAGAACTCTCCCTGTGTGCAGAGTCCAGCAGTCATTTTGTTCTCAAAGTGGCTGCAGCCTGTAACACAGGAGAAAAACACACTGTATTCTCTCTCTTTCTCTCATGGGCTTTTTCTCTTATTCTTCTTGTTTTCACTAACCTCAAAAGTGTATTGAAAACATGTGGTTTCTCCTAGCACAGGAACACACAAAAGTCAATTTGTTGTCTAGTCTAAAAGATGGCACTTCCAGAAGCTTAGTTCTCCTAGCAACAGGGGCTTTGCTCTAACTAAGTAGAGTGCCCTGATGAATCACTAGAACAGCAGCCTCGGATTTTCCTTGGCAGTCTGTCACCCAAGCGCTGGCCAGACTCAAGGCCTTCTACTCTGTGAAAAGTGTCTGAATTCACATTCCAAAGCTTCCTGCGTTTCCCTGTTGTAATCATAGCTGAACCTCACAATTCCTGCTGCTGTAACATTCTCACCCACTTCTCTAAATTCTGTTTACCTGTCACAGTTCTGTTAGAAGTTCTGCTCTTTTTCCTTGAAGTGATAATTGCAATATCTCCTTAGTCACACTGAGGCAGAACCCACTGTCAGAGCTGTCAAATCAATCGTCGTTGTGAGATTCTTTACCCAGAGTACATGTTGCAGTTCTTAGGAGATCCATACATCAGACCTAATCCAGTGATCAAAGAGGTGCTGCAGACTTTCTCTCTGATTCTAGCTGTTTTATTTTTAATAGAAGGGAGGGAATTGTGCTGAAAAACATCCCTTTCCTCATCTCCTCTCCACTTCCGGGGAAGTCTAGTAATTATCTGTGTACACTGCAGGGAACAAAGTACTTCTCACATACATGTTTCTGCTTTGCCTTCTCCCTTGTCCTCTCTTAACTCATGAGGAGTATCTCAACAATGAAGGGAGAACTGAACAAAAAGAAAAGGCCCCATTTCTCAGCCACTTATTGCCCATACGTCATCAAGTCCTCTTTTGAGTTGCTTGGTTCTCCACTCTTGCCATAGGCATTCTGCAGAAGGTGGAGCACTGGAAGGACTGAGGCAAAGGAGGCCTCCTCACAAAACCTGAAAGTAGAGGGTGACTTCAGAGCCCCTTCATTTATGTTATTTTCTCACAGGTATCTAAAGGAGCTCAAGAGACACTGTCCCAGACTGCCAGAGAGCTTCGGTTCTGGGTGGAGTTGAATCCAGGACCTTTTCCTATTAAGTGACAAGGTAATATCTTAGAGACTCAGTCTGCTGTCATGAGTTCATATCCTCCTGCTCTTTCACTCTCTGCCTCCTATCTAAACTTTCTCTGTAATTCTTTGCAGTTGGGGGTTTGCTATTTCATTGTGCTGCTCCAACTCCCTGGAATTCTTTGATTAGCTTTTCCTCCTTTCTCCATAGAGGATCCTACCATGTTTTGAGGGAGATACAAGGAATTAGTGTTGAATGGACCTTTTTTCCCTCCCAGGTTCTGATCTCACTATCAGAGTTGGATGGGAAATGATTTTTTGAATTTCAAAAATGTTTCCTATTCTGCATTGGAATGCAACCAAGACCTCTCAAAAATTTCATGAAAAATGAAGGCAAGAGAGTGTGAGAGATCCACTCCAGAATAGCCAACAGCCCATGATTAGGGCCCTCACCTGGGATCTGAGGGCCCTAACCACTGAGCTATTGACTATTGTGGGATGGATTTCTCTCTGGTTTTGACCAGAAATTCCATCTTGGACCTGAGCAAGCTTCCCAACAAAATTTTTGTCAAAACTGATGTTTCTGTGAAAAGTTTTGGTTTCAATGAATCTGGATTTTCAAACAAAAAATGTGTTTTGGCAAAATATTCCTGACCAGCTCTATTCACTGTAGCCATGCATTCAAACAACAGCAAAAATAGCAGTACTTCGGCAAACCCAAATAAAGGCAGCTATCCTTCTACCTGTATTTGTGTTCACACTTTTCACTGACTTTTTAATGCACTTGGTCCTTCTAGTGAAGGCAGGGAGCTGGACTCAATGACCTTTCGGGGTCCCTTCCAGTTCTATGAGATAGGTATATCTCCCTATATTATTACTATTATATTATTATTTAGTGAACCATTTATGGGGCCAAAACCCCATGAAGTCTGAGATCCTCATTGTAATTCTGTGAACCAGGAATTGAAATTCCATGAGGAAACCAGATCCCTGCAGCATTAAAAAGCCCATAAAAACATAAACACAAATACAAATAAACACAAATATTAAGACTAACACAAACAGAAGATCCCCAGGGATAGGCAAGCCATCTTTAGCTTCAACTGAGTCGTTCCTCGCTCTATATCTCCTTATCTTTCCTTTTCAGTTTGTCAGGCTCTTTCTCTTTGATGCTCTATACCAGGAGTGCTACATTAAAAGAATACTGTATGGGGGGAAAACAACTTGCACAAAGCACAAATTACTACTGCGGTGGGTTTGACTCATCTGTATGACTAGTGGAATACACTGCAATTACTGTCGCAGTTTCACAGGGATGTCTCTTAACATATTAACATCTGTTTGAGAGAGAGAAAAAGAGAACATTAAAAGTAACTTTTTGCATGTGAAGCAAAATGAAGCTAAATATTGATAATGTGGAAACTGGAACTGACAAAGTAAAACACAGCTGCTATAGTTGCAATCAACTGTGTGCATGTATGTATATAATCCAGAACTGTTCAGCAGAGGAAAAAAATAGGTTCAGCCTTTTCTAGCTATAATACCCAAGGGGGAGAAAATGCTATTGGCCCTCATAGCTTACTGTTTGTTCTCCCTCTACCCTGTTAGCGCTTTGCAGTCTCTGAATTCCTCCAGGATTCTGTCTGAAGGGCAACTCTACCCACATTTCTGATGGAATACCCCGAAAGTACCCAACTCAGGCCCAATGGAACTGTTAGTTTGACGTTATCCATTTGCTAATTAAAAACCTATTTTGTGCAGCCTGGTATCAAAATAATATCGCTTGAACTGTGAGGGAGGTTGGAAAAAGGGAATGTAGAGTTTTGGGTTTTTTAGATAGCACTGTAGGTCGAGTAGTGTAGGTGGTGGCAGCCAGGGCCGACTCTAGCAATTTCACCCCCCCAAGCACGGCGGCATGCCGCGGGGGGTGCTCTGCCTCTCGCCGGTCCTGTGGCTCCTGTGGACCTCCCGCAGGCGTTCCTGCAGAGGGTCCGATGGTCCCGTGGCTCCGGTGGAGCTGCCACAGGCATGTCTGCGGGAGGTCCACCGGCGCCGCGGGACCAGCGGACCGTCCGTAGGAACGCCTGCGGCAGGTCTACCGAAGCCGTCTGCTGCCCTCCCAGCAACCAGCAGAGTGCCCCCCACGGCGTGCTGCCCAAAGGACACACTTGGTGCGCTGTGGCCTGGAGCCAGCCCTGGTGGCAGCAGAAGCACTGATGAGCCAGGCAGAGTACAAACTCACCTGAAACCATTGGATAGCTATTCTGCCTGGCTCATCCATACTTCTGCTGCTGCTATCCAGGCTATGCCAGCTACACCACAGTTTATGCTCCTGCTTGTTCAATGAGAGCTAGTACCAGTATGTTCACATGAGCAGCGGAATCACACCCCAAGCTCATAGTGTAGATTTAGCCAAAGGCTCATGGAGAGCGATGTCACATACAGGATAACTGATCAGGGCAGTGGTAAGCACACAGTTTATTAGGTATGTTTGTTACTGTGTTTAACGTTAAAAGCTAAATTCCCTTTCTCCACCCTTTCTCCACAAGTCAAATGATTTTTTATTATTTTGATCCTGAGACGCACAGACTAGACATAGCCTGTGTCTGCATACAACAGATTGTGTTCTCTTGGGACTGCAGCTGTGCCTTCCTGAGTATTTGGAAAATGCCTCATGGATCAGAGACGGGGGTTGAGCACCCTCCCGCCCCGGCAGTTTGGAAAGTCAGTGCCTGTGGCCTGAGACACACAGATGTGATTCCAAACTTCAGCAAAGTTCATGGTGTTTGGATCCAGAAGTTTTCATTCAGGCACTGTAGCAAGGATGTGTGGCCTCCTTCAGAGACAGAGACAGACCAGAAGGGACCACAACCCACCTCTTGGGCTGCAGAGCTAGGAAAGCCACACCGACCATCTGGAAGCTGAGGTGTGGGACAGGAAGCAGAAGTACAAAAGCCGGGCCCTGCAGCTCAGGTGGGCTGGAGCTACTGAGGGAGACAGATGCTTCTCCCCCACTGCTGGAGCAGGATGTCGAGGAAGAACTTCTGAGGCTGCCACCTGAGGATTGGCCAGAACTTCCAGAGCTGCCACCCGACCGAGATGCCGAGGAGCTGCTGGTGCTCCTGCCAGAGGACTGGTCAGTGATCCCAGGGCTGCCAGCCAATCGAGACACCGATGAGTGGTTGGGGCTACTGGTGACCATCGATCCCGGGGAGAAGGAGGATCGCTACTGTACAGAGGTACCAAACCCTGGGGAGGTAGGAAGTAGTCCAGAGCAAACTAGACAACAGTTTGTTTGGGCCTTAGCCTGATACTAGGTCAGTATATTGCAAGTGGATCCCTGCTGACCCAGTGGCGGACCATTCCACCGCTGTTAGGGCCTGGGGCTGGGACCTGGTAGAGTAGGGTGGGCCCAGGTCCCTCTACCCCTGCCACTCCACTCCTGGGGTGTCAGCCTCCCCGGATTAAAAAGCTTGCTAAAGAGCTTACTATTTTGACTTGTAAAGATCTCCGCAACCCCGCCTCTAATTTTATGTGCAGCTGGAGAAAGACAGTGCCTCCTAAAGAGCTGTCCTAGTTTTGGTGGCTTTGGAGATAAGCTCTCATTGCCAAGAAAATGCCTCATGTGATCAGCATAATGTATAGCCTCTGACAGCTAAACTACCACTCGCCTTCTTATGGCAGAGTTGTTCTTAGCTGAAAATGGGAGTGTGAACAGTGAGTATCTGGCATTTTATAACCAGATTGCTCTGGGCAGGTGGGGCTCATTCGCCATGGCAGGCAGTCCACCTAGGATAGTGGACTCTGATTTCAACCCAAGAACATCAGGTGCTCATCTCTGTCTGAGCCCTAGACTGCTGGGTGCTCAGCTCAGCCTGAGACACTAATTGCTTGCTGCCCCTCCCTGACCGAGGCCTGGGCTTACAGACAGTGTTACTCCGTCCTGATTGCAGGCCAGGGCCCATAACTGCTTGCTGCTGCACCCTGACTAAGGGCTGGGTTTCCTAGACTCTCTGTTGCCCAGCCTGGATCAAGCAGACTCAGCTCTAAAGACTCCTAATTCCCCACTAATTAATTGCAGTGCTAAGGGCCCAACAGCGAGGAGGTGTGGTCTCCCTCAGAGACAGACCAGGAGGGACAGCCATGCAGGCTTACACAACCCATCACTAATACTTTGGTTGTGCAAGCCACTGCTGGAAATAGTGCATGTGTGTATGAGAGAAAAAGAATATCTGACCCAATTTTGCTACCCATACTCATGTTCCACAGTACCCTACTCCGTGAGTAGTCCCACTACAATCAATGGCTGTTGAGAAAGGAAGGTACTCCTCATTTTACCCCAGGACTAGTTTGCCCCTATTATTATTTGTTTGTATTACCATAGTGCCTGCAAATCCCAGTCATGGGCCAGAACCCCACTCTGCTAGGCACAGAACAAAGAAATGGTCCGTGCACCAAGGAGCTTACAATCTACCACCGGGGGCTGCACCTCTTAGGAAATGCATCACAGAATCTAGCCCAACATAGGCACCATTTCTGACAATTTCCTGTTCTTTCCCACAATCTAGGTACTCTATTGTTAGTTAGTTATTATTTTAATCTTGAGCTGAACGTAGAAAATCTGTTCTTAGTGTTGGTTTAACCTCGGAAGGGTCAGTTTGGTTCAGGGACATAATACATCTATAATTTAAAACAGTCTGTGCTGGAGATCACTAGGCTGGGCTGCCCTTCAACTTCTCTGTTTACAGACATACTATGTTGGAGGACAACAGGATGGAAACTGGAGTCCAGAGAATTCTCTTGTGTTATTAGGCACTGAAGAGTTGTCAGACTTCAGTGAGAGACGAAATATGAGAGGCAGATATCCTGCCGAGAGTAAAAGGCAAAAGAAAAAAATATTGAGGCTAAGGAGTCAAACAGTAAAAAGATAGAGGCAAGTGAGCACAGATAAAGAGCAGGATAAAGACAAAGTGTTTATAAAGCAGAAGAAGAAGGGGGTTTGGATGGATAACTCAACCCCAGAGTGGAGATGCACATTCCTTTCCCAGGATTGCTAACATCTGGAAACGTGCCTCCTTTATGGCCAATGCAGCTCAGATGTAACCAGCAGGGTTTGAAGAAAATCCAACTCCAAACCATTTGTGAGTAATGATGTTTAAATTGACCTGTTTATTTTTAAAGGACTATATTAAGAAGACCCTGTTCCCCCCCAAAGCAATGAATTAACCAATCGGTGATTAATTGGTTAATGTTTGTAGAGACTTTTGGAGCTGGAAAGCACTGCTAAGGGTTGCTTGTATGTATTTGTTTCATTATGATGTAGCATGTAACTATACACTGATACGGCACATGAAAATCCCACATGTGGCAAGTAACAATGCAGAGCGATGACTCAGAAAGCTGAGGGGGAGGGAAGGGCATGAGGAAATAAATCTCAAAGATAAGAAAAGCATTTTTGAAACTATTACTGAGATCTCCCCTGAGTCTGGGATCGGCTAATCCAATGTTTTACAGCTAATGGGCCAGATTCATCTCTGCATTACACTGGTGCAACCCCGCTTACTTCAGCGAAAGAGAAGCTCAGTTAGAGCGTCTGCTGTTGAACTACTCATTTTTCTCAGCCTTCAAAATGTATTCTCAAGTTCAAACAAAGAGGCAGCCTGTGTGCACAGTACACTGAGCTTTCTGGCACATCTCCAGCCATGTGACAAAGGATGCTAAAGAAGCTGAAGGTGAAGTGCTTGAAACTCCCTCATTCACTCCTCAAACATCATTGCTCAGAGCTCTGCTCTGGTTTCCCACTCACTCGTGAGTGCGAGTCAAGGGGCCGGCAATTATCATCATTTATTTGTATGATGGTAGCACATAGAGGTCCCATCAAGAATCAGGATCCCGTTTGCTTAATACTGAACACACACACGCTATTGAAAAGACAGTCTCTCCCCCCAAAGAGCATGCAATCTAAGCAAAGATCTTTCAAAGCCCTCACCAATGTGAGACCTCATAATCTGAAAGACTGGCTATTGCCTTGGCAAGGGTGAGGGGGGGAAGGTTGCATTAGCTGAAATTCTATGTAGATCTGTTCGTAGGGTGAAATTTTCTAAGCTGGTGGCAGGGCTTCCTCTGTTGAGTCCCCCCAGAAACAGACACTTTTGAAATCCACTTCCCTGGGTGTGCCTCCTGAGCCCAGGTGTGGAGTAAGGCTTGATTTTGGTTTAATATATGGTTGGTTGATTGATTGTTTTGGAAATATTTAATTTTAATTTAATAATTTATTTAATTTAATTTAATAATAATAAATTATTTTTTCCGTCATGTCTACTCAGGTGAGTAAGAGCCAGCAGGCCAAACTTTTAATTTGGTTCTTTTAAGATTAATTTTTGCTCTGTTGAGGCATGTGGACGGCACAGCAGCGACCATTAGAAAGCTGTTGTTTGGGTAGCTTTTACCATGTGTGTTCAAATATTCTTTTGCACCTTGCACCTAGTCTGTATCAGTCAATACATACGTTAAAATAATGGAGGGGAGAAAATTTCAATAGGAGAACCCCCTATTGTCTATATTCCTTTCATTTTATGCTTGAGTTGTTCTACACGATGGAATCTTGATCTGTGATCTATTACAACTTTAATATTATTCTTTAATGACCCAGTTAATATCACCTAATTCTTCATTTTTGAACAATTAATGTGAGAGCAAGTACCAGACATTAAATGAGCAGTGTATACTCCCCGGGTTCTGGTTTGTCAGATGGAAATAAAGTGTGTTTTGGCTTTATGTGGGGATGGGTTCACAGATTGGCACACCTGCTCAGCCCTAATTAGAAACAGTCTCAGTCTACAAAGTTGAGATTTGTGTATCAGCAGATGAACAGAGCCAAAATACAGCCTGGCTGCATGCAGCCGCATAGGGACATATGGAGGAATCAGTCTAGATTATGAGTCCAAGTATGGAGATGTTGAAAGCAGACTCCATGGGGCCACCTCTCCTTAGACTCTGAGATTCCTCATCCAAGCAGGTAACAGGGAAGTCAGTGGGAATGATGGGGCAAAGCTCTCACTCTGGTCCTTCTCCCCACCCTCATATGTACAAGCCAACACAGCTGGGCCTTTGTGTGTATGTGGTGGGGTAGTTTGCTACTGGTAATGGGCAGTAGCAGACTACTTCCTTCTGGGGCAGTGTGAAGCAGGGAAGGAACAGTGGTTTAGAGAATCCTGCTCACACAGAGGGCCATTACACAGGGCTGAGACTAATGGCACAATCTAAGCCTCACTGAATAATATTAATCTAGTAGGAAAATCACCTGTCCCCTAATGAGTTTTAAGATATTATGGTAAAAGTATGGAGATATGCTGTTTGTGATTTTTAAAGAGACGCATCCTCCTGAAAAGGATAGCAAGTCTGTCTGAACTAAATCCAGAAGTCCTCACTTAGGAGCAGATTATGAAGCAGTGGGAATATCTGAGTGAGGTGTCAGAATGTGGTTCACATGTTTTGCTCCCATTGATTTAGATGCTTATTTCAGCAACACAGCTCAAATTTCAAACACCACATGACATGCAAAAACTGTAGCTGAATAATTTCCAATGGCAAAAGTCATGGTGAGTTCACGGATGCTCTGTCAACAGAGGGGAACTCCAAATTCATCCGATAAATAGACAATTATGAATTATTCACTTTGCTTTGTTAAACATGCTGGTGAACCCTAGGGTTGTGGACTGTGACTGGATGAGAAAATTACAGCCAGAAGGCAAAGAAAATATCAGCCCTTTTCAGAACACCTCATGCCCGACTAATGGACTTAAGGGAAAAAACAGTTTAAAATTTAAAAATAATAAAACAAACCACAGTAAATAAAAACAGATTAAAACAAGGGAATGCATCAAGGTGCACATGCTCTGTCCATGGTACAGGTAGAGTCAGTGTTCATAGAGCCAGTTACATACAATAGTTATATATTACTTGCTTATGTTTTCTCTATGAGTAGGGATATAAGGCTTTTAAGGAGTTTTCTCTCTAGACAAATGTCATTTGGCCCTGACTCTGCAAGCTGCTCCATGCGGGTGGGCCCTTGCACCCATGAGGAATGTCAGACTTTAATGGGGCTCTTTGCAGTGGGTCTGCCCAAACATAGTAACCTGTAAGGTTGGAGTCTTAGAGTTCAGCCATACAGAACCTCCAGTCAGAACTCCGAGAATCTGTTTGCATGTTCTTTTCTTAAGACCCCACACTTTAAAGGCCTATGTCACAGCCATTGTTCTTCATCAAGGAGAGGAAGACAAGACTCATAAGACTTTTCTCCTGTCACCGAAAAGGGGGCACTATTAAATGACATTGGTCTTTCCTCCTTTGTCAAGAGGCTGGGTGTGTTATCTCCACAGCAGTCTCACCTCCTGTCATCATTGTCCAAGACTGAGAACTGCCAGTGTGGCCCAGTAGAGCACCATCACTGGGCTATTAAGTCCAGTGTCCTGCCTTCCAACAGTGGCCAGTGTAAGATGCTTCATAGGGAATGAATGGAACAGGGCATTCATTGAGTGATCCAGCCCCTGTCGTGCAGTCCCACCTTCTGGCAATTGGGATTTTAGGGACACCCAGAGCATGAGGTTGCATCCCTGACTACCTTGGCTAATAGCCATTGATGGACGTATCCTCCAGGAACTTATCTAATTCTTTTTTGAACCCAGTTACACTTTTGGCCTTCATGACATCCCCTGGCAACAAGTTCCACTGGTTGACTGTGCGTTGTGTGAAAAAGTACTTCCTTATGTTTGTTTTAAACCTGCTGTTTTAAACCTATTGATTTCATCAGGTGATCCTGGGTTCTTGTGTTACTTAAAAGGGTAAATATAGCTTCCTTATTCCTCTTTACTTTCTCCATGCCATTCATGATTTTATAGATTTCTATCATAACCCCCTAGTCATCTCTTTTCTAAGATGAACAGCCCTAGTCTTTTTAATTGCTCCTCAGATGGGAGATGTTCTAAACCCCTAATCATTTTTGTTGCCTTCCTTTCTCTGTCTGTACTTTTCCCAGTTCTAATATATCATTTTGGAGAATGGGCCACCAGAACTGCATGCAGTATGCAAGGTGTGGGCATATCATGGATTTATAGAGTGGAATTATAACATGTTCACAGTGATGTCAGATTAAACACAAAATCCTACGAAGAGCTCATAAAAACTTTTGCAAAGGTGCTTGTTATAGTTGCCATTGCTAAGAAAGGGAACCAGAAATATACAGCTTGTGACAGAAAATAATGAATTGTCTATAACTGTGAAATGTCGCTTTTACAAGAAGCTGAGCAGACTAGCAAGTGTAAAAGCGTATAGAAAAAAATTACAATGGCATTGTTGGTGTTGAAGGATAAACTGCTTTGTATAGTGACACTCCTGTTACAATGTCAATTGGTGGAGGTGTTTTGTAGTGAATTGTATGATGAAGAAAGAGCTATGATTCAAAAGCTGTCATCAAAAGGAACCTCTGCTCTGTATAAATAGTGCACCAGTCACCCGCTTTAATAGGATGCAAACAACACTGTCATGTACCAGATGAGACAGGTCACAAGTCAACCTGTCATATACTAGGACAATTGAATTGATTTGTGTTTGCTTTTTTGTTTTGTTTCTAAATGGTTCACCTGGAAAATGTGAAGACACAGAGGTTCCAGAATTCTGCCATGAATGCTGGCTTTCACAGCCTCATCTCTGCAGTAAGGTTTGTCACTCCTGCGCAAAACGGGACAGACGTGTCTGTACATGTGCCTATTTACTATGGGGCAGCGGAAATATTTCCTGCAGTTTAAAAGTAATACAATATTCTGCTTGGGGAGAATAACTACTGAGCACAGAGATGCAAATGCTGGGCTTAGTCTTTGAGTGAGTTGCATAGACAAGAATACAGCCAATGCTAAAAAGTGATTGGGAGAGGAGAAATTCAACACAGAGAATGAATCCAGCAAAATTTGCCTTTGTGTTACTTCCACGAAGAGGCAAAGGAAGCTCTTGGTTTGATTTACATGTTGATCTGTAAGGGACTGATCCAAAAACTACTGAAGTGAATAAAAAGACTTAATAGATCTTTGAATCAGGCCCAAAGTCAAAAACAGAAGTGTGAGAGTAGGATTTTTGGGGACCGCTCAGATTCATTTTGTTGTGCCATGATGCCTGGCTCTAGAAGGTTTTTGGAAGGAGCTGAATGAGGCTTGGGAAAAAGCCTATACAATTAGAAATCTCTTCCATGATTAAAATAAGGTAGGCGTGTGGATGTTTGTGTATGTTTTCCAAAAAATGGATTTTAAATTTGTGCATGTTTGTGTGTGAATTAGCAGAGCAGAATACAGGAATTCCTCTGTTCTAATCATACTATGTGTGGTCTTGGAGAACAATTTTCTTGCTGTTCTTCCCTCTCTAAAACAGGGGTAATGCTTAGGGCCAGTCTACACTACTGTGCTACATCGGCACAGCTGTGCCATTGTAGCGCATCTGGTGAAGACGCACTGTGCCGATCGGAGAGCACTCTCCCGTCAGTATAATTACTCCACCTCAATGAGATGCTGAAGCTATGTCAGTGGGAGAGTGTCTCCTGCCAACATAGCGCAGTTTGGATACTGCTTTAAGTCAAGGTAACTTACATCGGTCAGAGCTGTGCCTTTTTCACACCCTTGAGTGATGTAAGTTACATCAACTTAAGTGGTAGTGTAAACAAACACCAATTTAGTCCTTCTCCCCTGTGAAATAGGTTAATGAAGAATTAAGTATTGTTATTATTTACAAGCAAGAGAGACAGGATTGGAGACCATGTCAAGGAATGAATTATATTATGCTGTAGCCTTGTGGCTGGGCTACTGTAGTTAAGGATTGAATGGCATTTCTATTCCAAGCTCTCGTTTTCATGGGTGTATATCTTTTTAAACCAAGCCATTTTCTTTGCCTGCACCTCCCACTTTCTTTGCATCATGCCTCTAGCTCAAACAGAGGATAACAACAATCTAGCAATAGTTTATATTGCCTCAAAGAATATTGCTTCTTAATGGTGATGATGGACTCTCCCGTCATGAGGAATAAGAACTGTAGACCTCCACAAAGTGTTGTTTTAAGTGGTACTAAGTTGTGCGTGACTAGTCACACTCTCTTCTCCTTGTTGGCCATTTTGTCCACTGATTTCAGAAGGTTGCAATGAGGAGCTGACAAAAAGATGCAGCACTTTGTGTGATGCAGGAGAGACAATCAAGACAACCGCATGCAGAACCCATTGAAAGCCAAGGTGACCACAGCCCAGTGCCTGGACTGTGCAGCAGTGCTGAAGTTTATTCACTAATGTAAATACAGAGTGCAGCAGAAAGTGGCTGCTCCAGCAAAGTCCATGAGTGGCTAGTGGGTCGGACAGGCCTGGTTTGAATGCAGAGCCTTCTCCTAGAGGGGCTAAGGAGTCTAGTCTTACCCCAACAATGGACTGTTTTTTGTCTGGTTCCTTCCCTTCGACATTTCTGGCTGGGGTACCAGGAGTTAAATTCCTGCTGGCACAGCCCTCAGGGTCACTGGAACTCACAAACTACCCCATCCTGTCAAGATGGAGCCCCCAGGGAAGAAGCTTCCTGGTAGGCCCTGATTGATAGGTGATAGATATGGATGCCTGCTGGGAAGCACCCAAATAGACTGTTATATATTTGTATGTTGAAAACAGAAAGTAGTCTGCCTGTGATGAGGCTTACAAACCACAGCCAAAGTCTAACAGGCAATCAGGCTTACCATACCCCAGTTTAGCCACAACTGCCAATCAGGAATCATGGACTCACAGGTCTGACCAACAACAAAAGCAGGCCCAGCTGTAAAGGAAGGAGAACAGGGGGGGAACAATACCTTCATTTTGTCCATAAGATGGACTTGTTATAGTGCGTAGACTAGGACAAACAGACGCAGGAGATGTGGGTGCAATTACTAGTTCCCCAGGTGTTTTATAGCAAACACATGCATTTAGCATCCACGTCCCAAGTGCAGGACACCTTGGAAATGATAAGAGACAGTCTAAGATCCTGGCCCAATACTTTTGACCAGGCATCCATAAATAAGTTAAGAATATCTGTGCATTATGTCTTGAATGCCAATTGGTGCCCCCCAAAAGAATCCTATGGACTCCATTAGCCCCACTTCCCTTGATAGAGATCACCTTTGAATTAACAGGAATTGACCTTTTAGACTTTTTAGAGAAGAGCACCTCTGGACACCAGCATATACTTGTTATCGTGGAAGCTATACCACTCCAGTCAACGAATGTGAAGACTATCGCTAATGAGCTGCTGAAGATCATCATGTAGGCAGGGATTCTCAAACAGATCCTGATGGACCAGGGAACAAATTTCACATCCCAACTCATGAGAGAGGTCTGTGGCCTACTGAAAGTCAAAGCATCATGAATCTGTGTACCATCCGCAGATGGATGGCCTAGTGGAAAAATTCAATCAGATGCTAAAGAGAATGCCCAAGAAATTCATTACCCAGGACCTTTGGTATTGGGACCTACTAATCCTGGCACTACTCTTTACCAGTAGGGAAGTACTGCAAGGTTTGACAGCTTTTCACTGTTCAAGCTACTATATGGGCGACAGTCAAGAGGCATAACAGACGTGGTGCAGGAGACAAAGAAAAATTAGTATCCAAGAGCTGAAAACATTGTACAATATTTTTTAAAGTTATGCAAGAGACTAGTTTAGAACTGAAGACATCTTACAGCCCTTAATTTTGGAGTTGTTACTATAATTCTGTAAAATAGTAATTACTTAGTCCACCACTGAAGTGCAGCCACCTCTGAGCTGAAATACAGCAGCTGTTTAGCAGCAAACAGCAACACAATGCAATACTTTAACAGGGCAAGAAGTGAAGAATACATTTTTTCCAACGGAAACTAGAAGGGGAATTTAGACAAGAAAAAGAGGACAAAAGGACAAAAATGAAGGGAAAAAATGAACCCCAACTACTCTTCCCTACACTTAATTTACTCAAATATTTGCAAAATTTCTCATATACATTGATCTTTATTTATGGATGAAACTCCATGAAATTTATGACAATGCTGTGAATTGGAAATGGATCATTTGCATTGCTCTGAGGCATTATATATATGCTGGGGGGAATTTAGTTCTAACCTGTTTGCAGCTCGGATCCTTTTTTATTTTATTTTTTTGCAGTAGGATAATAATAACAGTGTCAAGGACACCATTCAAGCTGATGCCTGGAGAGCTATTCAGTATAGACCTATTTACAGCCATTATAAAATGCCTGTGGATAGTTCAATGACTGATTTTCAAGAGTCTTTTTCTACTGTTTGAAGGATCAGGAAAATCTATCAAGCTGAAGAAATTAAGCTATTTTTCTTCAGGGAAAGAGAAACAGAGTAGGGAGCTTCTTACATTAAAATGCTGCTGTAAATTCAAGATGAATGAAAAATTGGTCTGCATAATAATCAGTCCAGAGATAAATTTTTAAAAGGCTTCAAACTGCTCTTCACCAATATTGCTATATTGTGTGGAATTTAAGGCAATCTTCTTGCTGAGATTTGGTTTATAAAGTTAGACGATCACTCCAGGTGATTGTCAGCACATTTTGTTTTCTCCCATTGTGTTTCTTATCCAAAATGACAGTAAGAATAGCAGGTTAGTATGATACATGCAAATTTAGGCTTAGCTTTGAGCTATCACCTAGGAGTGATCGAGCCAAACACTATCGTAAAATTCCTCATGAACAATAGGCCATACTGCATATTATACCTTTTAGATTCAATCAAATACAGTTCATATTCAGCAAACAGGATGAAGTTTGCCACCCAGTCAGAGTAATGAGATGATCTGGGATGTCATAGGAAGGATTACATTAATCCAGCAGCAAGAGATTATATGGAATATGATACAGGTATGAGGTAATGCAATGATCAGAATGAAACCTAATCTTTGTATGTCTGTGAAACTTAAAAAAGGAAAAGAAAAAAAAGAGAAATAACAAATAGGAAAGGACAACAAGGGGGCTAATGTAAAACCACCACAGCAGGAAGATTCACTTAAGGCCGCTGCCCTCTTTTTAACTCCTTTCTTTGTGCTTAGCTACTGTACAGTAGCAATATCTGCAAGAGAGGTCAGGCATTCTAAATACCTAAATTCCCCCGCGGTTTCAACTGGAGATGGTATTTTTCACTGCCTATGTTGTGTGTGATTTTATACAGACACTAGATTCCACCCCAATGATTCCTGTATGTACTATGCACAGGTGTAAAAAGTGCTGCCATTTTGATGGCTTAGGTCTAATTACCTGGCAAGAGGAAGAAAGGTTATATCTGAAAAAAAACACTGGTTGGTGAGCCTGCAACAACAGACTTCCCATATTTTGCATTAAAAGGTCAACATTTGTGAACAGTGAACCCTCCTACCTCCCAGCCCACTCCCACCAGAGTACATATCCTGGTTTTCCATTTTAACAATAGGGTTTCACCCTGCAGTCTCTTTCAAAGCTGGTATCCTGTTGGTTTGACTCCTGCTTTCACATCTTGGAAGGATGACTGTTCCTTGCAAAGCATAAAAGTTCCTTTGTTGCCATAGAAGTGAAAGTTAAGATGGCCCACAGCTTTCCTATTCACCAGCATGTTGTTATTGCAATACTCCCTGCTGAAAGCTTCCTGATTACTCTGACTACACCGATACAGTGAGAACTCTGTAAATTAGTCTCTGTGTTGTAATGATTCTCTGGCCATACAGGCAGTGATGAGCTCCCCAAATCCTCATAACTGGTTCCATACTGGGTCCTCGGTGGCACTTCGGCGGCAGGGGGGGCCGGTCTTCACTTGCTCCGGGTTTTCGGTGGCATTTTGGCAGTGGGTCCTTCACCTGGAGCGAGTGAAGACGTCCCCCGCTGCTGAAGTGCTGCCAAAGACCTGGTAGGGAACCGTGTGGTGAGTACAAGCCCCATGTGCCTGTCTCCCCCCAACCCAACCCACAACCTGCCCCCTTCAGAACCCGCAACCCATCAACACCCCCCGCTCCTTGTCCCCTGACCACCCTCTCCCGAGACCAGGGGTGAAAGTATGTCCAGTGACTTACCAGTATGCTGGGGCCAGTTCTGGCCCCCAGAAGGGGTGGGGCCTAGGGTGGAAGGGGCATGGCTGAGGGAGTCAGAGTCAGCCCCAGCCCACCCTGTAAGGTAAGTGCCCCCCACCAGGGTAGCAGCAGCAGCCCAGAGCTCCAGGATCTATTTAAAGGGCCCAGGGCTCCCCTGCTTCTACCACGCCAGCCCTTTAAATAGCCACCAGAGCCCACCCCCTACCCAACTTGCCCCACTCCCTGTCCCCTGACTGCCCCGATCCCATCCATCACCACCCTGAAAGACCCCCAGAACTTCCATCCCTACCCAATCCCCCCATTCCTCATCCCCTGACCGCCTCCTCAGAACCTCTGCCCCCTCCAGCTGCTTCCTGCCCTTTATCCAACCCCTCCTCCCAGCCCTGGCCCAGCCCCCTTACCATGCTGCTCAAAGCGGCAGTAGCTGCAGAGCTGCCCAGAGTGCTGGGGCTCTGCAAGCGAGGGGGAAGCGGGGGAGGGGCCAGGGGAGCCTTCCCAGCTGGGAGCTCAGGCGGGTTGGACAGGACGGTCCCGTGGGCCAGATGTGGCCCATGGACCGGAGTTTGCCCACCCACCATCCCCTTTAATAACTGGTTCTACACCGGCTTCTAAATTTAACAAAAGCAGAAAAGAGTCCTGTGGCACCTTATAGTCTAACAGATGTTTTGGAGCATGAGCTTTCATGGGTGAATACCCACTTCGTCGGATGCATGCACCCACGAAAGCTCAAGCTCATGCTCCAAAATGTCTGTTAGTCTATAAAGTGTCACAGGACTCTTTGCTGCTTTTACAGATCCAGACTAACACAGCTACCCCTCTGATAAATTTAACAAATGGTTCTTGTGAACCGGTGCAAACCAGCTCACCACTGCATACAGGACTTCCCAATCATAATTCATGGAGTCATCGTGTCTAAATGGCGTCACTCCTGCCCTGCCCCTGCTGCCTTGGCTCCCAGCTCCTGCCAGGGGATGGATGTCCATTTGCCTGGGCAAGCTCCACCCAGGGAGTCCATTTTTCTGCTCCAGCCCTGTCAAGGCTGGGTCCTCACTCTGTCACTTTGAGTGCAGAAGGTGGAGACCTGCAAGGATTCTAAAAATTAATACTGGCCACTCTAGGCTTGTATTAAGCTCCCAAGGTTCCAGCTTTTCTCTGACCTTGGTTTGGTAAATGCTGCTACCACCCAAATACAAAAAAAACCCCAAACAAACAACAAACAAAACCCTTGGACCCAGGAAGAAGAACTTGGGAATTCAAGCCCTTTCACTCCCCCCACCTCCGGAAGAGAGCTGAGAAAGAAAAAGGAAATTAGCTGTTGCCACCAGCCAATCAAACAGCAAATGCACAAGCCAAAATAAAGAAATAAACCTGATTGCATCTAGCTAAACATTCCTAATTTACTTACATGGGAGGGGCAGGGTTCAAATAAGTAATTCTCGGTATGATCTGATGAATTTTCATACCTGGTTCAGGCTTTATACAGCATTCCTGCTTATAGCATTGCTGCTCCGTGTCCCTGCAGCCCATAGAGAACAACAGAGAGACAAAGGGAAAACTTTCCCTGCATTTAAAAAAGTTCTAGCCTTTCCATTGGCTCATTTGGTTAGGTGCCCACTTTTTTTCTTTACCTCGGGGACTTTTTAACCCTTTACAGGTAAAGCAAGTAGAGAACAGCTGCCAAGAGGGATTTTATAGCTAACTGGCTAGCTGGGTGTCCATCAAAGGCAGCTACCCCTCCCTTTATTTATCACAAGCCCATGTGATGGAGAGGAGGGGGCTTGGTGCTCTGGATGATGCAGTCCAAGGGGTGACCTTATTCTGGCCTGAGTTGGAGCTAAAATTCAGTGTTTTCCACTCTGAAAACACAACTCACTGCTGAGCTAAAGGAGAATCTCTGTTAGCTGTAGTAATATTAGAGCTCATATCCCAGGTAATAGAGGGCAACATAGTCACAGAGACTTGAATAGGTCTGACATTCCTCCCAGTAGAGAGCCGTCAGACAGACAGACAGACACACACACACACCTGGACCATTGTAATGTCTGTTCTGGTTTGCTACAGGAATAAAGTATTAAACAGACGTTTGATTAAATAAGCACAGTCAGAGTTCAATACTTACAGAGTATTTGGGGAGTCTTCAAGCTGTAGCATTATGGCTCTGATCCAATACCGCCTTTAGTGGAGCCATTTACACCTGCGAGTACAAAATATGGTCAACTCAGACCAGTAGCATTCTCTCCTCGCTGTCCTCAGGGGCACAAGGCAATGGACAATCAGACTATCTACTTGGTACTTACAACACTTTCATCACAACACTCCTCTGTAGAAGGGAGATACTGTTATCCTCATTTTACAGATGGGAAAGTGCAACTCAGAGGCTAAGTGACTTGACCAAGCTCACACAGAAAATGTCTGGCAGAGAAGGGATTTGAAACTGGCTATCCCAAGTCCCAGGCTAGTACCCTAACCATTGGATAATCCTTTCTTTTGCTTAGAATGAACTTACCACTGTACTTAAAACTGTACCTTCCTTATGTTGCTGTTATTAATCATCTCTAGTATGGAAATGTACATTGCTCTGTACAAAGTTGCATCCATGCCAAGCCTTGAAGCACATATCAGTGACTTTTTTAAATAGGTGGATCATCCCTCCCTAGGGCTAAGATTTTTGGCTGAGATTCATCCTAAGGCTGGGATTTGTCCTAAGGGAATAGAAGGTGAATGGAAGTTGGGTGCCTACCTCCCTTAAATCCCTTTGAAAATCCCAGTTGCTGTCAATCTCTCTGCTCAGCATTCTTTTGTGCCATGCTGTTGCTCATTATGTTTAAGATTTGCATGCGTTTTCCTCATCTTTTTTGTTTTCCTCCTGAGGTTGTATTTGTGCTGTCAGTTGTTAAATGTACCCGATGTACTTTTGTTTGGAAGTATCATTAAAAAGGTTCATTTTAGAAAAATGCGCAGTTTGAATAATGTGCGTTAATTACTTGCATGATAAAAGTCGATCAATAAGCTAAACAAACAAATCTCTCTCTGCTCAAATGGGCTCCTGTCATGATTTTGTTATCAAATGGTTGCCCTCCTGCCATCCTCAATCCATAAATGGAAGCCCATTTTCTTTTCCAGTGCCTTCAGTTACATTTAATGGAGTGGGAAAAGACATTTATTTTTCCTCCTCAAAGGATGCCAAATCCCTTCTGTGCATAACCACAAAAAAGCTCATCTCTGTGTCTTTTTGTGCAAGACAGGGGCCTCCATTCTTTGGCTGAGTCTTGCTCTTTCTGCATATTCACAGCTACCGTTCTTACTAGTGTGCTGCAGAGGAAGGTGAGCCAGCAGGGACATACCCTGCCTTCCTCCCCCTCCTCCAGCAGCTATATCTGTCAAGGAGAAGACAACAACATAGTATTTAGTTTTAAATGATCTAATAATATTTCCTTACTCACATTTACACTGCGTCCTACTTCCATTTTATTTTTACAACGCATGGGGTTCCAATTGATGTGAATGGATGAGCACAATGCCACCAAATCATAAATTTGCTGCATCCATTAGTAAATGTGCCCCTCTTGCTGCTGCTTAGAAAAAGCTCAATGCATTTTATTTCTTGTATGGAGAGGAAGCCCTGAGAGCCACTGGGATCCAGGGGGCAGTTACGCAGTGTGGAGCCAGAAGAGCTCTCCTTTGCTTGGTAGTTTAAATAACCTGCAAGTGGATGTTACCTGCATGTTGTCATTTGAACTGCTTATCTCTGTTAAAACAAATACAAGATTATTATGAATTAACGTCTCAGCTCATAGTTATGTTTTGGACCATTAGAGCAGAATACTGTTGTATTTTTTTTAAAATAAAGGCATTTATCATAGCTGTATGACTTGAACCACAGTGTGATCATTAAAGGCAGCAAAGAGTCCTGTGGAACCTTATAGACTAACAGATGTATTGGAGCATGAGCTTTCGTGGGTGAATACCCACTTCGTTGGATGCACGATAAAAGTCAATCAATGAGCTAAACAAACAAATCTCTGTGTGATCATTTTCCTTTTGTAGCCGTCTACACTCTCCCTTCTAAAGAATTGTAAATATGATGTTCATTCTTCAGGGAGGAATATGAGAGACTGGTCTGCTGCTGATTCCCATTCCACCAAAAGCCATTGGGAAGGAGATACTGATACAGAAGGATTTTCTAAAGCACTCCATGTTGACTGAACTCTGTTTCCACTGAAGTCCACCGTAAAACTCCCAGCACCTGTCAGCTGGTCAATGGAGCTACTCTGATTTCAACTAGATGAGGAGCTGGCCATCACTTACTTCCACAGAAGCAGAGTTAGGCCAATGCTGAGCACTTTTGGGAAGCCCATCCCAGATGGTTTTGATCCCATCTCTTGGACTTAAGTGTATCACACCTGCAATTTACCCAAGGTTTCCCCATCTACAGAATGAGGGACCTTAAGTTATTGTCCAGATTAAGTTTTCTGTACTGCATCAGATAGCGCTGGTACCTACAACCATGTCTTCTGCTGGGATGCAGTCAAAGAACAGTGAGGATGGGTCAGTTCTTGGAAAATGCACTTTCTAGGTGATTAAAGCATCACATAAATGTTACTTGCAGTGGTGTTGGTAATTTGATAGGTGGCACTTACTGGGCAGTGGGAGGAAGTTACTTGCCTCTGTGATGTGCCAATACCCACAGTAAGGAGCCAGGAGACTTAATACAGAAAAATTATGGTCGGTCAAGATCACAGGGCACTTTCTGCTAGAATAAGGAAATTCAACACTATAACTTGGCTAAATTACAATTTAGGTAATTGCATTCTGTCTACCTACATTTCCCCCGGATGTTTAACTGGATGTGGTACTTGTCTTCACTTCCTGTCCTCAATTTTTGTGGACTGTTAGCACAGGCTGTTAAACAGTTGATGTGTTCTTCCCCAGGTGAAGGAGTGCTTCACTGGTAGGAGAAGTGATCTCTACATCATTAAGTTTGGAAATTATATAGAATGAAAGGTGCTAAATAAATGCTGGATGTAACTGCAGTGCTAGAATAATATTATTAATAATAATAATAATAACAATTATCCTCTATTATTTGTATTTTATTTATGTTTAGAAGACATAGGGCTAGTTAACAATCTTTCTTTTGTGGAACAATTCTTTTTAAAAAATTTTTTAGATATTATTTGCAACAAGATTTTGGCATTCTGGGCTCATTTCTTCTTAGCTTTAAACCCAGGTGTTGGTAGCAATTTGCCTTTTTTGTGCTTATGAGAGGTAGCAAGGCACAAGTTATTGATTGTCTTTCTCTTAAAAATCAACAGTATGTACAATGTGAATATAAATAAATAATGAATTGTTGATGGACAGGATTTGAATCTGCAGCATGCTGTTTGGGTAGAATTTTTTACTTTAAACATTAGCCTTTGTGTGTGCCACTTTTGCATTTTATTTTCTGCTGCTGAGAATATTGCTTCCCGTTAGACTGTGTCTAGGAAACATTTTCAAGGCATTCCTGTGGGACAATAACTTGGATGGTGAATTTCCACAACTGACATTATGAAATAAGTGCTCCAGGACCTGCAGACTGATCTTCATTTGCTTTACTGTAACCACAGTTACAGATATCTGTCTGCTTACGTGGAACTTTCTTCAGTACAGAAACTAATAGCGCCAATGTGGTATTGCTTAAAAAGTTATATATATAAAATACTACAGGACGGGTATCACGTACACCAGGCATTCTAACATACAGTCATGTGTAACTGATGATATATAACCATCCACTTGGTAACCCTGTGTTACTAAGGGACTAATTTTTAAAACATTGAAAGCATATGTTTGCATCTGTGAGGCTAATTTAGGCACATAGTTATCATGACTGATCATAGAAATGGCCAGTTGTGTGTGTCCCTGGTCATCTGTCCTGGGCAACAACCTAACTTGTATAAGCAATTGTGGTAAGTGTGTGCAAAGTAGGCATGTGGTTATGTGCCAGTTTCTACTTTTTTTAATCAGACCCTGAGTGTTTTTAAGTATTAACCCTGTCAATGCTTCAAGTAAAACTGTGTTGCCATGCATGACTGAAGGTGTACTTTGAGATAAGAGATGAAAAATGCTTTCTAAATTTGAGAAGGGCATATTCATTGAACCTCACTGGAAGATTTACACAGTCCCAGCCCGCTCTATTGGTACATGAGAGACTGGAGGGGAGATGGGATGATTCGTCTACTACTGGAGGGGAGACTCTGTGATAGAAATGAGTGGCAGTACACAGGGTTGCCTTCAAAGCTCATTAACACACATATGAAGGGGTGGAGGAGGACATGGGAGATGGTGGAGGGATGACATTGAGATCCTCTGGTTTTTTGCTTAAATGGACCATACCTAATCTTCAGAAAAAAATTGGATGTAAGAATTGACAAATGCTCAGAGATTATTTGTTTTTAGCAACAATAAAGACTGAACCAGTTCACCAGACATAGGTGTTTCCATGTCCAAGATCCTTACGGAACATTGTTGAAATCTACAAGATTTCCCCCACTGAACTGCATAGGTTTTATCTGTAGAGTGTGGACGGAATTGGTCTTTCTTTTTGTTTTGTTTTGTGTTTCTTGCTGCTTTCATTTTCTCTTGGCCTCACTCTTTAGATAAAGATCTTACCCAAAACCTGAGATATTAACCCCTGAAAATTATGAAGAAATTCAGGTCAGGATCCAAATGTCTTTGCTGGACTCTGGCTCTATACCAGGCCAGATCCAAACACTCTTGCAGCCTGGGAAGCTGCAGATCCAGGTTTGGGTCAAAATTTGTGGCATAGGCCCACCTTCCAAACGTCACGAAAACTGTAAAGATTACAAAGGGCAAAACCAGACTCTGCCGTTCATGTGCTGTTGAAATGAATAGGGGAAATCTCTCCTACTTCTGTAGAGTGCTGCATTATTTCACCCTTCCTTGCCACAGAGCAAGTACAGCAGGAGTATATTAGTTCCAAATGGGAAGGCACTTTTTATAACCAGAAAAGGCCAGGACAATTAGATTCTGCATAATACACCTCAGTGTCTCCAGCCAGCCAGCCATAGCTATTTTGCTGTCTGTGCTGTGACAGCAATTGTGCTGTCTGTGCAGCGAATGGAGAACAAACTCGCTGGTAAGTTTTGCTTTGCAACTGAGATGACAGTGCACACACACAGCAAGAGAGACCAGAGTGGCTTTCAACTCCATTGTGCTATGTGCGCACAGCTAGGTCAGTTGCAGAGGGAAACATGGTTTGCCTGTGTCTGTTAACTCTTTCTTGAGTCTTGGGGCCTGATCCTGGCTGGTGCTCAGCAGAAGTAACTTCCATTCACAACAAAGGCTGAGCAACTCTCAGGATTAGGTCCTTAGAGCTCAAATCTAGAATAAGGGTTGGTGAAGTGTATCCAAGGGCAGAATTTGCCCCATAGTTTATACTTCCTGTGCAAAAACAAACCATTAATACAGCACACCACACTACCAGATGTGTCACTGAATATGTTTTTGGCAGTATTCCAGAAATATATGGATAGCTCAACAAGACCACTCTGATAGTGATCTTCAACAGCCCCAAAGAAAAGTGTGCAAAGTCTTCCCATGTGCTACAAACTTTGGTTTACTTTTTCATAGAAAAATAGAATATCAAGGAAGGGACCTCAGGAGACATCTAGTCCAACCCCATGCTCAAAGCAGGACCAATTCCCAACTAAATCATCCCAGCCAGGACTTTGTCAAGCCTGACCTTAAAAACCTCTAAGGAAGGAGATTCCACTACCTCCCTGGGTAACCCATTCCCAGTGCTTCACCACCCTTCTAGTGAAAAAGTTTTTCCTATTATCCCATCTAAATCTCCCTGACTGCAACTTGATTACTCCTTGTTCTGTCATCTGGTACCACTGAGAACAGTCTTTGGAATCCTCTTTCAGGTAGTTGACAGCAGCTATTTTGTGGTGCTGTTGCCTCTGGAGAACAGGTAAAGGGTGAATAAGAAACAGAGGACTTGGAAGTGCAATGGAAATATAAGTTAATCTCAGACTTGTCACAAGAACAATGAGAAGGAGTAAGAAGCAGCCCTGCTTCTTGAGATTTTATCTTATTGCTGAATACTTAATGATTATTGCCACTGCCTAGGTGTACTGGAGATGGAGTGTGCATGCGCACAATTGCATATTTATTTATCAGATTCCAGCCCCTTCATGCCGGAAGTTGGGTTTTTCCAGCATGACATCCATGGCTGGAAATGGACATATCAAAACCATTTGTGCCATAGAATTATCACCATTTTGTTAGCTGTCTAAGCCTTAACCGTCACCTGTGTTATCTTCTTTAATGTGGGCTTTTATCTGATCACTGAGGTCTTTAATGCAATGTAGCTCCATTTTTTGTGTTTTACTCTCCACCCTTCACCCTCTCTCCACTCACATACTGGATTATGTGGGCTAATTAAAGCAGGATATTGTGACTGTAGATGAAACCATTTTATTTGGGGCATGCGCACTGTAAGGGTGTTCTTGAGTGTCAAAGATTTTGCTGTTATGGGGGCAAGTCATTCCCTTTGTCTGTCACTCTCCCTGCCTCCATGTATGTGGGAGCTGGTGCATGGGGTAGGTGGGAATGGCATTCTAGGAGGCTACCGGGTGGAATCAGCACCCCTGCCTGCAGCAAAGCAGTCCTCCCCGGAGCTGCAGTTGCAGAAGCACAGAGGGGTAAGTGTGGAGGCAGCCCAAGGATATGGCTGGTGGAGCTGTGACTACACTGCCCCAGTGGACGTGAGGGAAGAGAGTGCATCTGTCAGGGGATGGTATGCATGGACTGGATGTAGTTTTCTAGCAAATACGGCAGCAACTTGTGGGAAAGTGAAAGTTTTCTTATATATTTCCACAACTGTGAAACAATAGAGGATACAAGAGATTCTGACAATAGCTGTAGCATCTCAGCAGAGCTGGATAACTGACTGCTTGGAGTGGTGGGGACTTCACCTGAAAATGCTAGGTAGGAGCTGAGTAATTGGTTACCTCTCTTCTTCTGCATGTCAGTGAGGATGTTAGTACTTAGTGCAGTGGCTGTTGCTGCTATAAATGGTCTATTCCTATATAGTGGTTTTCTTGTGTGTGAAATTGATAGGCAGCACGTGCAGCCACACAACACTTGGGGGAGTAAATAGGCAGGCAGCATCCTATGTGCACAATGGAAGGGGCAGGTTTGCATGGAGGAGGGTTCTTACTGCCTTGCAGGGCGTATCGTCCATGTCGCTGCCTAAAGCATGTTCATAATAAGAGTGTAACCTAAACAAATAGCCACACAGTCAAATCCAGGATTGCAACTCTGAAAGGATCACCATAGTAACCAGGGGGTAGAGCATGTGAAGGGGTGGGGGAGTACAGCTCCAAATCTTTGGCTAGAGTGAGAGGGGGTGGTCCCTGTGACGGGATCCCTGGGGTGCAGTCTGGGACTGTGGAACTGCTGTGCCCCCTTAACTCTCTCCAGCCTGGGCTGTCTCTCACAATGCCTTCCTAGTGACCAGCAGCAAACCCCTCCAGGTGCTGTACTCACTCAGCAGAACCTCACGTGGAGTCCCACACATCCAGTTAGATTGTAGGAATGCTCCCAGAGCCACTCACGAATCACACAAAGAAAGGTACCAGAGCCAAATCCCCCTAGCTCCCAGCCTTGTACCTCAGGAATATACCATCTTGTACTTCTGAAGGCGGGCAGTGAAAATTTATTAATTGGTTCATCACTTCAGCAATGGAAAGTGGATATACACCAGCCTTTGCAAGATTTGCCACACACTTCATACAAACTCACTGGTAAAGATAAACAATTAAAGAAATGTATTGACTCTAAAAGATAGATTTTAAGTGATATTAAGTGATAGGCAAGAAGTCAGAGTTAGTTACCAAAATAAAATAAAATAAAATAAAATATAAGCACAGTCTAAACTCTCAACACCATTAGACTGGGCAACATCTAGATTAAGCAGTTTTTCTCACCCCACTGGATATTGCAGTTCTTAATATACGGGTTTGTTCCTTAAACCTGGGCTAATCTCCTCTGTTGGAGTCTTGTCTTCTCCTCAGTGTCTTAGTTGCTTGTAGCGTAGGTGGGGGCAGGAGAAGGGTCCCACATGTGGCCACTGCATCTGTTCTACAACCTCAATCCCATGTTCTTGGGGAGCGCTAGTCCAGGCATGTCTGGAGGCATTACTGAGTCTCCAGGCAAGGTTGAGCAATTGCCCCTGTGTGGCCTCATGCAGGTGAGTCATTGCGTTGTAGCTCCCTTGCTAAGACAATGGTTGTTGATGGGCTGTTTGACACCCCACCTGGGTGTTGGTTACTTTCCTTGCTGTTGCCTCTGGGGAGCTAATATCTGGCTGATTCCCCAATGTACAGCATGTTTCAGTGACCACCATACAACACAAGTCTCATAACTTCATATGCATTAATGATGTACATATATGGACAGAGAAATAACTTTCAACAGATCATGACCTTTCCCCTGACACCTTACAAGGCATGCTTTATATGTAAGATCAGAGTTGTATAGATATGAGCACTATGGGGGTTACAGGACGCTCCCCCAAGGTATAGAATGTCATAGCCCCATCCTGCCTTAGATAAGCAATGTTCCCCGACAACTCCCCCCTCCGTAAAATAGCACTGCAAGAGCTCCTCCTCCTGCCACAATCTACTTTAATCCCTGCTGTTGAGCATTCCTCTTAAGGCACTCTGACATGCTTTGGGGGGGAGAAGTTAGCCTCCAGGATGGGCAGGGGGAGGTAGTGGAAAGCCATGTATGCCCCTGCCTCCAGGTGAGCTGAGGATTGCTCCAGCATGGGGTGTGGGCCCTGGTTTCCAATGCACTGCAGAGTTGGTTTGGGTATTGCTAGGGTGACCAGACATCCCATTTTTAAAGGGACAGTCCCATATTTAAACCCTCCTGCAGGTGTCCTGAATTTTTCTTTAAAATAGGCTAATTGTCCCTTATTTTCTGCTCCTCCACCCCAATCAGTACTGGTGGGTCCTTCTGCTGGCCAGATCCCTGCTCACTAGTCTACCTGCCCACCAGCAGTGAATGGGGAAGAGGGTCCAGTGACTGACGGTGGGGGTGGGTATGTAAAGCTGGTGGCTGGGCAAAGGTGCACCGTGCAGGGCTGGTTGTGTAATGTGGGTGGGGAGAAGGAGAAGGGATTTCCAGCCTGTTCCCACCCCAAACCTGCAGGCTCCACAGCACCCTCTTCTCTCACCCCCTCCTGTGACCCCCCGCCCTGAGTCCTCCCCAAAGGGAGCATGGGGCTGCTCTGTTCCCCTAGGCACTCTCCTCTGCTGAGCCACCTCTCTGGCCAGGTTTGCTGAAGATCCTGCAGTCAGGTTCCCTGGGCCATTGTGCACAATGCATCCTTAGGGCTTAACCCCTTCCTGCCTGGGCTGTAGCCGGGGCGGGGACGGGACAGGAGGCGGCTAGGTTATGTTGGTGGCCAGAAGCAGCCTGGAGGTGTTAGCTGCCTTTTGACACTGTGTGGGCAGGAAGGGATGAGCTCTGCAAGACACAGACCTGATCATCCCTTCCCTTGCTCCTCCTCCCCTGCAGCTGGAAGCAGTTCCTGTCCCTTCTCTCCTGCACAGTGCTGAAAGGCTGCTGCTGCTGGCCACATTCTGGTGTGAACCCTGGCAGAAATCTGGGGAGGTGGGTCATGTGATCCTGCATATCCCCAGGGGCAGCTCCAGGCACCAGCACGCCAAGCGTGTGCCTGGGGATGCAAGCCACGGGGGGCGCTCTGCTGGTCGCCGCGAGGGCGGTAGACGGTTGCCTTCGGCAGCTTGCCTGCGGAGGATCTGCTGGTCTTGCGGCTTCAGTGGACCTCCTGGAGGCGTGCCGCCAAATCCGCGGGTCCGGGGACCTCCCTCAAGCAAGCCACCAAAGGCAGCCTGCCTGCTGCACTTGGGGCTAGAGCTGCCCCTGCATATCCCTCCCCCTATGTATTGTCTTGGGAAGCTGCGATGCCAGATACCAGGAGAGGCGGGTCTGTCCTGGGTCCAGCCAGGCATGGAGTGCCAAGCAGAGAGGCTTGGGTCGGTCGGTCACCCTGTGTGAGAGAGGTGTATGGGAGTGTGTGAGTGTCACCCCTCCCCAAGTGAACTCCAAAGCCTTAAAGATAAGAAGTTATTACACAGTATTTCTTTTTAACAGGGGCTCAGTCAACCTGATATTAATTTGAACATATGTAGTGCATAGTTCTGACTGATCGTCATTGAATTTGCTTAAATACGAGTAATTTTACCAGGTGTCCCGTATTCAGCATAGGGAAATATGGTCACCCTAGGTATCGTGTACCCAACAATCCTGCTTCACTTGAATGAAATATGGAAACTTCAGTGGAAGCAGGCAGGACTGATCCCCAGAACAAGCAGAATGGGAGATAGTTAGGAGAGAAGTACCAGATCCTCAACCTGCTCCCAGGGCTTCTGTGGGAGCAGCATTGGGGCCACTGTGAGTAGGGGGAAATAGAAAGAAGGAGAAAGATAAACTAGTGCTTCACTGGTTTCATCCAAGATTGCTTCATTCCTAATGTGTTGAGTGGCTGTGGCCAGTAGCTCCACAGAGGTTGTGGACAGGTCCCAGCTCCCACATGCACTTTAAATATAGGGTAGGGCGGGGGGAACTTATTTGCCAGGTGTGTTTAAAAAAAAAAACTTGTTTATCAGGCACAGTTAATAAAGGGCTATACTTACCAATTCTATAACAGTGGCCGACATAGCTGCCCTTACTTATAAGTGAGGTCTCAAATCCAGTGAGTAGTAATAACACCTACCCCTTATACAGGGCTTTTCAACTGTAGATCTTACAGTGCTTTATGAAGGAGATTATATTGTTGTTCTTGTTTTATGGATCGAGGGGAAGGTTATGCAAGGTCACCCAGCAGCAGAGCTAGGACTAGAATTCACATCTCCTGAATCCCAGCTCAATGGTCTAGTCACTAGGCCACACTGCCTCCCTGAGACTCTTCAATGTGAATAGGGGCTGAAGCCTGGGACCCATAGGAACCTCTGGTAGTTTTTTACAGAGCAGTGTCTGCTCTCAGGCTCCTTAACTATAAACAAAAACCAGGTGATACTTTCTAGACTGTAGCAGCTGGCCACTCCCATGGGAAATGTATGAAGGGGTCTAACCGGTCTCTGCCTTCGTCCTCCTTTCTGTCTCCCTAACATTTCATAACTATGTTCTTTGTTAAAAGACCTACAGTGGAGGAGATGCAGCCGCTTTTTGTGCCAGAGATTTGAATTTGATCCTTTCAAACATCAAAAATCAATACTCCTGTGGAGAAGTAGTGGGTGCTATTTTCTAAACCTTGTTTACAGCTATATTGTTCTTTCAGGCACGTTATCTGATTCAGCGTCTTCTGCATACTTGACCACATTTTACAAAGCATTTTCTGAGCATATAATGACACTATTATCTTCATCCACCCTGCTGAGAGTGGCACTGGGCTTACAATAAATATCTACTTCAGGCTATACAAATACGGTGCACAGTATCCGTCTAGCTGGGGGAAGAAGCCCTTAATTTACATCCCAGAAAGCACTAGGGTGTGACAAAGGTCATCAGCTGGCACTGCACCTTCAGCTGGAATGAAATATATCTATGCGTGATGACTGCTTTGTTTGAAAAAAGAGATCACTGATGCTGATGGGATTGTTCAGCTTTTTTTGCTCTTCTACCGAAGAGGCTGTAGATAGCTCAGTCAGCACTGGAGAACTTCAGATCTATATTAAGCCTGAACCCTGAACTGTTTTGTTTGTAACACTCCAACCTCAAAGTTTTATTCTTTTATTTTGAAGAGCAGTGGTATTTGAACAGATCCACAGCTACTCGAGACTTTCTGGGTGTCACTGCTACCTGTGCTACTGGCCACTTGGAGTTTCAAGGCAGCAGTAGCAGGGATAGAACTGAGATCTCCCCACTGAAAGGTGCAGCCCTTGTGCTTGATCTAAAGAAGAATGACCATTGGTAGTGTAGGGTCAATGGCACACAGTTAAGCAATTCTGATTCCAGCCGTGGATGGCAATGGTATATGCTTGCGCGCTCTCTCTCGCTCTCTCTCATTGTTCATTACAATAGTTTGCACCTAAATAGCACCTTTTATTAGTGGCTCTCAAAGTACTTTGCCTGCCTTAATGGATGAATCCTTTTGTGACATACAAACCCATTTTGCTGATGGGTAAACTGAGCTACTAGGGGTTTAAATCACTTGGCCAAGCAAGGGATCATAGGGAATCATTGGCATTGATAGTCCTTAGTACCCTGAGTTGGCCCATTATCATGATCCGTTTTTAAAAAAGCACACTACTGAAAGGGAGGCAGAGCAGTGGTTAGACTGTTTGCCCATATTACACAGAATGATATCTGTCTTTTACCGTTATCCTCTGTACTTGCTGCAGTTTGGTGAGAGAGGGGTGAGAGGTGGCCTTATGTCCATATCAATGCTAAATCCTGGAGTGGCTCTAAATTACTCCTGTCTTCCCACAACCTCCAGAGGCTCTTCTTCAGAGAAGGGTTCTCCACCCACATTCCCTTTTCCCTGGGAAACACCTGCTGTGCTACCTGGGGAATTTCCCCATGCCAGGGGTTCCCTGCTTCTCAGGTATGCTGGAGTTGTCTGCTTTGTGACCAGTTCACAATGATGACAACCAGCACCGTTAATCATTACTTTGCCTTCTCTTAATGCTTTTAGATCCTGAAAGTTGCTAGGAGTGCAAAGACAAAGGTTACTAGGAGGTTAAAAGGTAAAGTCCAAGGATATGTTTGCCATCCCATGGGGCTTTATTTGCAAAGAAAATGCAGTAATGGGAATGAATCAGATAAAGTTAATAAACATATTAATGAAGCCTCAGAGCACTTACCATTTCATTCCTGCTTTAGAATAACAAAACCTCAGCTGGGTTTTATTAGGTGTCACATTCTAGCAAGGGGAAGATGGTTTGCATCTTCCAGGACATTTGTTCAGTGTAGTATGCTCAGTCAGCCTTTGAGATACAGGGAATGGGATTCAAATGGCAGGTATGCAGAACATATATATATATATATATTGCTGGTCTTGAGGGAGGCCTAGCCTAACTCCCCTACTGTGGGAAGGGAGCAGGAAAACTCCCCTTGCAGAGATTCTTGCACATTCCACTATCCAGGGCAGGGTGAGTAATTTAATTTAATAATTGGAGACATACCTATCTCAGAGCTGGAAGAGACCCTGAAAGGTCATTGAGTCCAGCCCCCTGCCTTCACTAGCAGGACCAAGTACTGATTTTTGCCCCAGATCCCTAAGTAGCCCTCTCAAGGATTGAACTCACAACCCTGGATTTAGCAGGCCAATGCTCAAACCACTGAGCTATCCCTCCCCCCTTTCCTTACTCTTGAGTTTTGCCCTTTCCTCACCCTGGAATAAGCATGAAGTTCTGACCCAGGCATGGCTCTCAGGGATGAGCTGAAGGCCAAGATCTTCACAGCTGCTTTGTGCAGGCCCACCCTGCTCCTTTCCCCTAGCTCCCCATTAGCACAGTTTCAGAGGGCTGCTGACAGGGCTTTCCCTCTGAGAAACAGCCCCAGGGACCCCCATTTACATGGGATTCCACAGCACAAGATGGGCCCCTGCTCAAGGGCTGAGAAAGAGCCCAGAGTGTTCTGGGCTGAAAATAAATCCATTGGGAGGGGTATTAGCTTCCAAGGAGAGGGTTGTCCTGAGTGGAAAGTGTTAAGAGCCCATGCAAACAGCTGAACAAAGGAAATAAATTACAGTGCCCGGCAACAACAAACGTGGGCCCCCTTATTCTGGAGCTCTGTCCACTCATTGTTTACATAAGGACAGACACTGATCTCTTTTGTAATAGAAATGGGACCGTGGGTGGCCTGTGATGTTCGCAGAACAGCCATGCAGTTTGGATGTGGAGAAACTTAGCTTTTGGATGCTTACCCAAGTTCTGAGCTTTCAGAGGGTTGCCCACCCCTAGTTATAATATAGTGTATCAAGGAAGAAATTACCTTTGGTTTTAAGACAGTTGGGAGCCAGTAATCTCCCCTCAGACGTTTTCCTGTGGTGGGTGGTAGGAAGAAAAGAAACCCCTGCATAGAATCTTTCCCTTTATTTTCAAAATAATATATTCTCAGAACATTTTCTGGGCCTGATCAGATATCCCAAGACACACGTTATGAGATGGTAGGATAATGAGGCAACTGAGTGGCTGCTTTCAGCATTTGAAAGCCGGGCATTACCCTCCTCTGGAGGTATACCCTGCTGTTTTGTGTCTCAGCGTCTGATAAAATAAAAATGTGAGTGTTTGGAAAGTCTCTAATGACAGTAGCCCATTAAAGTGAATGGTTAGATTCCTGGAATTAGGACTTAGATCAAGAACTGCAGCTCTGGAATTAGCAAAGATCTGTACGATGCCAAGGAGGGGCCACATATCAGTGCAATTATTCTCCACGGGACCAAGAGAAAACAAAAAGGAGGAAATGACTAAGCAACTGCGTGCCATTAAGCAAGTGCATGGCACTGGTTAGATTAATTGAGAGTACTCTGATGGATGGAGAAGCTTTTAGTCATCAGAGTCTCATAGCTTCTAAAGGGTGACACCGTGAGAACATATCCTAAGGTACCAATTACAAAAAAAAAAAAAAAAAGCCAAAGATAAATGAAAAGGAAGCCAGAGGGAATATAAAATCATTAAAGAAACTCCTAATAAAGTGGAAGAAATGTCAATAGGAATGCGGAACTAATGGGGCAGTCTTCTAAAAATTTTATTTTCACTGAAATTTAAAATAATGTCACTCATTCGCTTTTGACATTATTCATCTTTGATCTTACTATTCAGCGCAAGAAAAGTTGTAAATTTGGGGTACTGACCCTTGTCTATGTATTTACCAGATAGTAATTGCCCAAAGATTTATTTATTAGCCAAGGCATGATTGATTTATGGGAGTTTTGCTTGATCAAGTTAATTACAAACGATAACTTACGATGCCTCTTTACTCTTTGGAAGGCCTGGCAGTCAGGAGAATGTTTTCCCATTGTTCTTGAGAGTGATAACGCTGTTGCAGTGATAACATTTTGACATGGGTCTGGATCAACAGTGTGCTTTTGGATCACTTACCTGTGGGAGATAAAATGGTTACCACCATCAATAATCTCCTTGACATGAACCCATAAGTTTTAGCAAAGTCAAATTGAAAATATTATTTCCTTATGACTGAGGTAAATCAATTCACTAGTGTTCAAACGCTGAAAAAAGATGTTTAAATGGTAACTTATTCATAATTCTACCAGGAAAAATTAAATAAAACTCAAAAGATATTGTACTTCACACACAAAAAATGTTCCTCTTAAATACTAAATTAAGAAAAAATGACATTTTATTAGAACATAAGCATAGTCCATTATATAAGCACAAACTTTATTCTTAAAAATGAGAAGTGAATAAGAATTTGTTAATCCCAAATACAACCTTAGAATGTTGTCCAGGAAAAACAATTGTAAATCATAGATCTAATGATTTGAATGCAGCCCTTTAGAAGGGAGGCAGCACCCCTCTACACCTTATAAAAATATCATCAACAAACCATTAATTTAGGTTTTGCTACATTTTTGGAGCTTCTTAAACAGATGGTCAAGTCAGAGGATACAGTCAAGAATACTTTGAAATATTGAGACTAATGCTGATTTCACATATACCAGGTTTAACACCCCAAAGTCAATGGGGCTTAATTATCCTTTTTAGTACTTAATGATTATGGATGGATTCAAACTCTTGATTGAAATTAAGCTAATGTTTAAATGCTATGCGGATTTAGGACCTAAATGAGTAATTCCATTTACAGCTATATAGTTTCACTGGTGTATATTTGGGAGGTATTCAAAATCCAGAACTTAGTCTGGACTTCACTTCTTGGGATGATCTCTAGTCAGTATCAGAAATGTTGTGAACCCCAAGAATTAAAACATCATGAGATTCTTAAAATTGTGATTTACAAAATAATAAATTTGGGAGGTTTTTTTAATTTGCCTGATCGTTTAAGAGCCTCTAGCATCCACTTTTTCAAGCTTTTCACCATAACCGTGAGGACTAGAAACATACTTATTCTTTTACATGAAAGCTGAGATTCACACATAAACACATGACTCCAGGAGTTGGGGCATTAAGAAAAATACCATATATCATGAGATGTAATGAAATTATGAGACTTGGCAACCTTGGTAAAACTGGGTGTGGATTTGGTGTTCTAGAACTATTACCATGTGTTTTCCTGATCAGAGTCCCGTTCAGGCTGAACTCTGGGAGTTTGTTGCATTTGGATGAACACTTCCAGGGCTGGTCCTCTTCTTTCTCATCTTTTATTTTAAATCCCCTCTCAAAATCTCCTCAAACTAGAGCTTCTTAAATCTAAACAATAAAAATAAAACATGAAAAAAAAATTTTGTTACCCTCAGGCATTTGTTTTAAACTTCCTAAGTAACTGCATTGTAAAGTTGTCTTGTCTTGTCCCATATCCTTCCTATCTCTTGTTCTTGTCTGAGCATAGATGATAAGTTCTTCACGATAGGCTCTCTCTCTTATTCTGTATCATGAAGTGCCATGAATGTGAATGACACTAGATATGTCATAAATAATAATATATTAAATTGGGAAAAATATACAAGTGGATTTGATTTTGTAAAACCTCACTGGTCAGGTTTGGTTTGTTTTACAAAACCAATCTATTACAAAACAAAACAAGAGTGGGATACACCCGAGAACACCGTTGGGCCTGTTGCTATTGTGTCAGCAGGAAGGGTTCTAATATGCACACCACCGCTACAACCATTAGTAGACTCCCTGTGCAAGGCACCAAAGAGCAACAAACTCCATTCTAAACCAAGGCAAATCCGTAAAACTGATTTGGGGCTGGAATTTTCAGGATCTTAAGGGAGTTAGGCATCCAACACCAATTAACCTGCAAGGGAGTTTGGGCACCCAAAGGCTCCTTTAAAGATCATAGCCTTTAAAAAACCCGAGCTGTAGATCAGGCTTCGTATCTTTTTCCAGACAAGCTGGCCCATCCCTAATTACCACAAAGAAGCTGACCTCTTTGAAAGCCACACACTGAGGCTTTTCTCTTGGCTGACAGACAACTGTCAGCCAGGCAAGAGCTACTAATTAGTAATTGATAAATATAAGTGTGCTGTCTTCCCTGAGTAGAGTACCACTTGATGATAATAATTAATTGTTCATTGATTCCCATAGGTTGACCTGAGATCTGCTCAGTTACTTCTGTGCCTTTCATGTTTGCAGATTAGGGTGAATGTTGTTGGTTGGAGCTGCAGTGGGAGTGTTCCTAAGCCTCCAAACTTCTTGAGAAAGGGACATGCTGCACCGGTTTTTACTGTAAATGTAGGACCATAAAAAAAAAAAGGCAGCACATTTTACAATCATCCTGGCACATTCTGCTCTCATTTCCACCATGGCAAATCCAGAGTAAATACACTGACTTCATATCACCTGCTGCTTTGACTCATACTGTTATTAATACAACTATCCCACCTGTTGAAGGTGGGTGTGAATCTTTATTTCACATTTTCTGATTTTCTATTTTAATTGTGTGACACCAGTATTTTAATATTATTGAAACATTGTGATGTTTAATTCCAGAACTTCCAGTAGCCATGTAAGGAAATGTGTCATGAGTGCAAACAGTACTGTAGTGAAAACTGTGGTGTTTTCACTTAAAAAAAGAAAGACAGAAATAAATGTTTGTTTATTAGGGGAGAGCCCAGGGATCAGTCAAAATAAAGATCCCATTGTGCTCAGCAATGTACAAACACAGAGTAGCAGCAGAACCTGTCCCAAAGAGCCTACTCTCCAAATAGACAAGACAGGTAAAGAATAGAGGACATGAGGAGAACATATAGACAGAGCAACCAATGTGATGGCAGCAAATGTCATCTTAGTTACATGATTTTTATTGGGGGAGGGGAGGTCATTAGCAGGGGATAAGCTAAATAGAAAGACAAGGGAAGGGAAAAGAGTGAGGGAGACAGGGCAGAGGAAAAGAGGAAGGGGATCAAGATAGAAGGGAAAAGCCTGGAGTTAGGCTTGATGAAGAGATTATGAGAGGTTGGAGCAAACAGACCATTTTCAGAGACACTTTGAGACTCCCCTTGGGTCTCTTGGGTTGGAGAGCAGAACCGCTCTGAAGTAGACACTGTCATGAACATGTATTAGGAAGGGTAAGGATATTTAGGCCTCGATTCCACAAATACTTAGACTCCTCACATGCACCAAGTTAAGCGTGTACTTAAATCTTTTCCAGAGCGGGTCTTTACCGTGTGATACTGTGTATTTTCAGCCCTTATGGGGATTGAGCTCTACCCAGGAAGGCATATATAATCCAGAATCCCAAAGAGCATGGGGCTGGTTTTTCAAGCGTTCAGAACCGGTGCCAGATTTTAAAAAATGATCAGCTCCTAGCAACTCCCATTGCAACAATTACGGCCAGAATTTCAAAGAACTCCGCACCCAGTGTGCTCTTTTGAAAATCCAGCCACATATTGGGTGCCTAAATGCAAGTCTGAATTCTTTTAAAAAAAAATCTGGCCTCAGTTGTGGGTGCTGAGTCCTTCTGGAAATTCCAGCCATTGTAACACGGACAGTAAGATTACACTGTATGTGCATAGTAGCCATCACTTCTGAAAGTTAAATCTCTCCACCACTTAATTTCCCCTGGAAAATAATAATAGCAAAATAGTAAACCCATAGCTGAGCCATGTAATGTACTTCAAAACCTTCTAGTTATCACAGTGCTTAAAACAGTGAATTTATTTTAATTATTTTTAAACTTTAAATATATTAAAACAATAGAAATTCAATATTTATTTGTTGATTTAGACTATGTGCAAAATTAACTGCCCTAGTACAAAGGATGATTAAAGCGCTGATCAAGCAAAAATTTAGGCACATGCTTAATTTATACATGTGAGCAAGCAGTACCACTGAAGTTTATGTGACTACTCAGTTGCATAAGGTTACTCGCATACTTAAGTGTTTGCTGGGTCAGAACCTGAGTTTGGTATAACATGCACAGTATAGAAGAAAGATTTTACAAAGGGAGAGTTTAATGTTGCTCCTATTGAAATCAATGCAAATTTTGTCTTTGACTAAAACTGGAGAAGAAATTGGCCCTGAAACATGGTACTCAGAATGGACTTGCAGCTCAACATAACCCAAACACAACAATCAAACCACTTTAAAAAATAAAATAAAATTGGTTTAAAAAATGTGTCCCAGAGCAAATACTTGCACAGCAAGTATGTGTTTCAAGTGCACTTTTATGGTCATTTATTATCCTATAAACTTCCTAAAACAGTACTTATTTCCCAGTCGGAATGACTCATTTGTTATGGAAAAGCTTATCCAGCCTTTACAGTAGCAACACAGACATGCCTCTCTAATGCAAATTATTCTGTTATGGGAAAATACCTTGCGTGTTATTTCACAAGCAAATTTACATTGGTCTGTAATTGATCAGGTAAGTGCTGTGCAAAGGCACAGAAGGGTTAATGCTGTCATTTCTAAAAGGACTTTTATGGCTTGTGACAGCCTTCAAAAAATTCAGGGATGGGTCTTTATCATTTGTGTTCTGTAGCTGTTACAGTCTGCAATCCATGCATTGAATGTAAAGGGGAGCTGTTCACCATCGGTCACTGAGTCTTCTTCCCAGGATTAAATGTACACAGCCCAGTTCATATAAGAAAATAGATTTTTCCCTCCATGCTCTCCTGTCACGTACAGTAGAACAAGCAAACCCTTTTGTATTTTCATTTATAGTCACTAGGGGAAGAGAAGTCAAAATTATTGTATGGCACAGTTGTTGTTATGATCAAACTCAGGTTTACTGGGGAAAGTGGGGGAGGGGGAGGAAGAGAGCTAGATTCTCAGGACCACCAGAGCTTCGAGCTAGGCATCTTGGGCAGAGGCCATGTGAGATTTCTGCCACTTTTGCATTCTCCTGATCCTGAGGGCTTCTGGGATTTTCTATGTTACATTGACTTTATGGCCCTCCAGCATCTGGGAAGCGCACTCCCAACCCACCTTGGAACACCCTGTGTGCTTGTGGGGGATGGGGACAGGAGTAGGTAGAGTAGAACCAGTCTTGCCAGCCTGTCACACGAGGATTCCCCTGCACAAAGGGCAAGCAGCTAGTACAATTTTATGGCTGCTTTGTATTGCCAGAGCAGTCAGATGGGGTGCGGTTGAGATTGAATCAGACCCAGCATATTTATTAGCTGCCATGAGCATTCAGCTCAGTCTGCCTCCACTCGGACTTCTGCAGACTCTAGCTCCCACTGGACATGATCAGTACAGACACTAGCATAGCCACTGACAGACTAGTGTGAGACGTTACCCTTACATACACTGTTTTTAGCGGCTTTAATTCCTCTCTTCCTTTTGAAATAACAGTACATATAGCTAGTAAGTAGACTGTGAAATACTTCTCAGAATCACTTAACCAACCTTGGGCTGCCTTTCCATCCTATATGCATGAATCTTCCTGGGTTTCCCAGGCCATGACTCACTCTTGTTAAGCCACAATGTAAACCAACCCAGGTGGAGCATGGACTTGGCCACCTTGGCATAATGGTGCGTATAATGATGTTGAGGTTTGTAACTTCGGGGGGCTGGTGCCTGCAATGACTCTGTTGCCTCTGCTACAGATTCTGCCATTCCTTTTCTCTTCCTGGAACAATTGTTTTTTCACCTTGGTCTTCAGTATCAACGGATATGAGAGCTGTTTCGAGTCTACCCCAATGATTTCTCAACCATCCTGTTGCTCTGTGGCAGTATGTTGAAGTGAGAATGTGCTCAGTTTGGTATGTCTCAGCTAACACCTGAAATTCCTCACTTGAGAGCTGAAGGTCTCTTATCAGTGATCGGAACCTCTAGGATTTCAAATTTGATATGTTGTATGTTGTAATTTGATATATGTAATCACCATTCTGCACTTTGTAGTGTGTAACTCTGTATACAAATGCCAGCACCTCCTTTCCAGAGTTCTTAGATATCCTGGTGAAAGTCACCCAGGAAAGCCCACAGTTAGTAGTTTACTGACAGTAGATTTGGCTTAATTTTAAAATGCAGTGGACCTGGTTCACCACTGCATGGCTCCTGTTTTAAGACAGTGTAGCTCCAGTGTAGACCAGTAAAAAACTGGAATAATGCACTGTGAATCAGGTCCAGTACTTTACAAATGGTGATTAATGCTTTGAACTGATCACGTTTTTATATCTGTCTTTGCAGTGCCAGACAATGTAACTTTCAGCAATTCCTTGAATGGTGTGACAGACCCAGGCCCAGTGGGGTACAGGAGTCTGGTCCTACTGGTATCCAGGAGGTGGGTGGGCTTTTAAAGGACTTCTCCCCAGCCTAAGGGGAGGATCCACAGGTCTGTGACACCAACTAATTCCGTGGGACGACTAATGAAAAAAACAGGATCGAGAGTGAGGTCACAGGGCTAAACGAAGGGAACCTGGTGGGGACACCAGGCAAAGAACCCTGGACAACGCCCACTGCTCCTCGAAGGCATCAAGGGAGCCAGCGGACGCCGCCCAGAGGAACTCTGCCAGGATGCGTGAACGGATGGAGGAGACCCAAAGTCACAGGAAATCCCATCAGCCAACCTCCTCTCCCTGGTTTTGTAGATGGCTAGTTTGACCAGGGCCAAGAGGAGGCTGACAAGGAGATCCCGCAACATTAACATTTTTAAAAATCTCCATTTTTGCTGGCCATTAACCCTACCTTAGTTACACTAGTCTGTCGCTATTGGTATTTTGAAGGTAAGAAGCAATGATACTGAGAGAGAGAGAGTGAGAGAGAGAGAGATTTGTTCATCTTCTGTGACAAAGAAATGAAATTGGGAGTCTGATTGTGTCCCCCATCCTTTTACAGCTGATCTGGTGAAATGCGATATTCCCTCAAGCACATCCTGATGAAAAAACTGAACTGACACTAAAGAAGCTGTTGTAGGGTGGGGGTGGGAGGGTGAAAAGGGAAGGGTTCACATTCTTTAGGTGATCTAAGGCCAAATTCTCATCTGTTGTAAACTGATGCAGTTCTATGGACTCCAGTTTACACCAGCAGAGAATCTAGCCCCTTATCCTTTAGACTGAAAGATTATATCACCACTTACACAGTACAGGGAGAAGGGTGTAGGAAGCTTGTCTATTCCAGCAGCAAAGTAAATGACTCCTCTTCTCCCTACAATGCCATCAGGGGAGTTTCTCTTGCATACATACACCTTACCCAAACAACTTACATCCACACACTGGTTTCTGGGGCACACAAATAATCTGTTGATTTAACAGTTAATCAGCAATGTAAGTCCCTAAAAGACACATCCCAGGCTGAACTTGTTTTGCATACCACCTCTCAAGATGCTAAACCTTTCCCTGCCTTCCATGGACCACAATGTAATACTAAATCCCCAGCCATACAGTACTGCCACAGTGTGAAACACAGAACCGCATCTTCCTTCAGCCCCTCCCAGGAGAAAGTACAATGAAGTGCAATAATTCCCATGGAACTCGTCTAGGTTTGTGCTTGGACCCTTATACACTCACCTCTTGAATCAGGAAACAGCTCCTAACTTTAAGCATTGGCCTGCTAAACCCAGGGTTGTGAGCTTAATCCTTGAGGGGCCATTTAGGGATTTGGGGCAAAAATCTGTCTGGGGATTGGCCCTGCTTTGAGCAGAGGGTAGGACTAGATGACCTCCTGAGGTCCCTTCCAACCTGATATTCTATGATTCCAGCTGATGAATTTACACCAGGTTAGCCCATTCCAAGTCGCATCCAATAGATACCCAACATGACTAAGAAGTTGTAGATAGCATTAAGTCTGATTCAGAATGCTTTTCCTCTAAAAGGTCAGTATGTGGATGGAGGATGCACTGCCCACTTTCTATTCCCTGCTTATTGTGATATCCAGTGTGTGACAAAGTTCCTCCTCTACCTTGGTGGGTCCTGCGCTTATTGGCAGATTTGCTCACCTCAGTGATCTTCCCCACAGTCTGGGTCAACTCCTCCTGTGTCTGATCAGGAGTTGGGAGGTTTGGGGGGAACCCGGCCCGCCCTCTACTCCGGGTTCCAGCCCAGGGCCCTGTGGAGGCAGCTGTCTATAGTACCTCCTGTAACAGCTGCATAACAGCTACAACTCCCTGGGCTACTTCCCATGGCCTCCTCCAAACACTTCTTTATCCTTACCACAGGATCTTCCTCCTGATGTCTGATAATGCTTGTCTCCTAAATCCTCCAGCAGTACACTCTCTCACTCTCAGCTTCTTGCTCCTCACTCGCACTCTCTCCTCTGGCTTCTCTTTGCCTGACTGGAGTGAGCTCCTTTTTAAAGCCAGGTGCCCTGATTGGCTGCCTTGATTGGCTGCAGGTGTTCTAATTAAGTAGCTATCTCTACGCCCTTCTAGAAAGATCTTAATTGGCTCCAGGTGCCTTGATTAACCTGGAGCAACTGCCATTTGGTTACCATGGTCCTAGGGATTTGTTTAGCCTGGGGCTAACATACCTGTTTCTCAGTACTTTACTGTAGCCATCTGGCCTTGCCCCATCACAAGTGGCTCTGAAAAACACTTGAGCTTTTATCCATAATCCCAATAGCTAGATCTCATTCAAGTGCAGGTAAACCCCAAATGTCTAAATTCCAGTCAAATAGAAGTTGGTTATTTCTCCTGGGGCTATGTGTATATGAAGGAACACCTCAGTGGAGCTGTGAGGGTGAATAGTAGGGTAACAGAGCATTTGAGAGCTGGAGAGGGCAAGCTAGAACTTGGGCAGGTTGGGTTGGGGGAACAGGAAAAGGTAGAGTTGTGCATTGCTGCCCCCAGAGGATGCCTGCTCTAGGGACATCCCGCAACCAGCTGCAGGGTAACACTGCACAACCTGCCTTTTCCTACTCACTTTCCTTTCCAGCTGCTATTCCCCCACCATCCTTCTCTACTATCCTGCCCTATCCTGAGTGCAGAAGCTTCACTCCTGCGATACTTAGAATCTCCACAACATCTTCGCTTCTGTACTTTTCAGGGTTGGAGCTTCTGGTCATCCAACCCCCTGACTGTGTGAAGCCTTTGGATGCCTCCAGGACCTTCAGGGTTCAGGGGTACATGCCCTAGCCCATCCTCAATCTGCATTAATCTCAGGTTTCCTTTTTTCTTAATACGACTCAATCCCTTAGAGGCCAGTGAAAGAACCCCCTGCCCAGGCTTGGTGTTATGGAGGCTTGGGGAGGGCCAGCATTGCGAGGAGCTGGGGAGCCACTTAGGTTCTAGTAGTAGGTTCTCTGGAGCTGGGTGGGTTTAAGGAGCTGCTGCAGTTTATCCACAGGCAACTCATTTGAAACTGGGATGGAGTCAGAGCAGATCCAAGGGGGCTCTTTCCCCACTGTGACCCAGGAACCTCTTTGTGCCTGCTTGCAGAGGGTGCAGTGTTTTACAAGGATTTTTTGGGTGAAGTATATGCCCAATAATTCACCAAAGGCTGGCATGTGAGGGCTCTACCAAGAGCCCAGAGCCCCCTAGTCATTATAACGATTGTGAAATGTACAAATGGGTAATATTTAAGCAGTTGTGTATCTCTAATGAAAACTGTCACACCCACTCCCCACTGCTTCTTTCCTCTGCCCGGTGTGTGGATTAGCTGTCATTGTGCAAGGCTCGGAGGCCTACATTTTGGAAGGCAGGGGGCAGATCCACCTATGGCAGCTCCGGTTTCTGTTCTGTTGGAATAAGAATAACATCTGTTAAATACAAACTCTCATGCTTTAATACAAAGAACAGCATACCCTGCACCACACTGCTCCCCTCGTCTGTCCCACACCCCGGGAAGCCACACTCAGGGCTTGTCTACATGAGCAATTAGGTCACAGCAAGCTGGGGTGTAAATCTATCCCCCACTAGCCTGCCCTGGACTGTGGCCATGTGGACCCTGCTAATGCACACTAAGAGTTCCCTAGTGTTTTTTAATCTATGCCACTCTGACGGGAGAGTAAGGCAAAGCGCACTAAGGAACTGTTAGCGCACGACAGCAGGTCAACACAGACACTTAGTGAGCAGCAGACTAATGCAGGGTAGACTCACGCCCTGCTTCCATGAACTAATTAGAGCTGCTCAAAATTTTGACTTAAAAGCTTTTTCAACAAAAAATAGGGGTTTGATGCATTTGTTTTCCCTAAAAAAAATTACCCCATTGTCAATATTTTTCAATTTTTGTCTTTGAAATGGTAGAAAGAGAGTGTGTGTGGGGGGGAGGGATTTCCAGCTTTTTCTTACTTGTTTTACCCTCTCCCCTACCAAAAATGGAGAAAAGGTTTAAAAAATGAGAGAGGGGAAAACCCCCACAAAAATTCAAAATTAAATCTTTCAAAATGAGAATAAAATTTTCACGTTTAAAAAATATTTTATAATGGTTTTGTTTAAAAAATGAAGTAAATGTGAAAAGTTTCAAACAAAATTAAAACTTAGGTTTTTTTAAAGTTTTTACAACCCTCCCAAATTTCCACCAGTCCTCCCCCCGCCCCATTCACTCTTCCCATTTCAATGGCTCTCCTCTCTGTGCGCCTTTCTTTCACACCCGTATCTAAGCAGAACACACACTCACTAGCATAGGAGTGAGAGCATGCTGAACTTTTGAACCCACAATATTCAAGTGGGTTTGAAATGAGGCAAAAGGCATTAGTCCTGCCTGAGATATCTGTGCTTATTTAAAAGCAGGTACATTTTAACAATACAACCCCACGATCCTTTTTTGCAAGTTATACTCAAAACATTTGTAAGGCTTTATCTACATGCCAAATATATTCACATTGAAGAATCTGGCACCAGCACGGTGATAGTTAAAGTTAAGTTGTAGTTGATGTTGCCACTTCTGTTCTGTCCTTGGTCTGCTTTACCTATTTTGATTGTAAGCTCTTTGGGCAGGGCCTGTCTCTTACTATGTACAGGGCCTAGCACAATTGGGTTTGGATCTCTAAAGGAGCCTCTAGGTGTTGTTGTAATATACATAATAATGGTGGCAGATCTCAGTCCTGCTAGCTGATCCAGGTAGATAGTCCTTTGCAGCCACGCACGGTCCATGGGCTTCCGTTTGTGCTAAGCCCCAGTGAAGTCAGGAGGGTTCCACTTTTGTGCAGGTGTCTGCTTTTGCGGCTCAGCTTGCTGTATCACGTCCATGCTTCCAATATGATAGAATAAACTAGCTCTTAACCATCAGTGTAAGCAACCTGGTGCCAGATGACAGTAAATCAAATGTAGCCATTTCTTTCTTGTAGCAACACCAGAGGCCACAGTGAGCCAAACTGATCCCTGAGGTAGAGCACTGAAATCATCAGTGAATTCAGTGGAGTTACACCAGGGTTAGATTTGCTTCCTCCTCCACGCACCCTTTGTCTAGTGAAATCACAGGGCAAAACAGAAAGGGAAGGAGTGGTCCAGTACCTCCCAATGCTTGCTATCCGCTGTCATTTCACACTGACCAGCAAGAGCAGCATATTAACAATCTCCACACCTGAGTCTGCTTCCTTTCTGCAAAACTCAAAGCAGACGTCACCCTCCAAGGTTTTAATTAATCGTCTCGCTCTCTTTTTTTTCCCCTTTCCCCTTTTGGGTCATACTCTTAAGTGTCTATCAGTTTGATGGCACCTCAGGGAGTCTTTTGTTCTGAACAGGTGAAAAATTGTACCCACAAAAAGAGTTCCCCGTCCAATCAATTCTCGCTAACAATTTTATTGATTAGCTGCAGTAACATTTTTCATTTATTAATTATGAAGAAGATGTTCCAGGGATTTTTTAAAGTTAACCATTGTGATTTTTCCCTCCCCTTGTAGGAACAAGGCTGCAGTTAGTTCTCAATGAAGGTATTATTAGTAATTTAGAGGAGATCTATTAACGTTTCTCTGGTTTTATCCGGTAGTCAGAATCTTCATTTGGAGCCACATAAAATTAGTCTGAGGAACTGATTGTTTGAAAAATATGGGGCGGTACTTTTCAATAATATGCTAGCGTGAAAATATCATCCCGTTATTATGTCTAGGGTAGTGGATATTCAAATAATTAATGAATTGCCACCAATATGAAATCCAACATAGTTTTGTATTTATTAACATTATTTTAGGTAACAGCTTGAAGGAAATTTTATGACAGGAGCTGAAGGACAAGTTGTTTGCTACTACTGAACAGAGCACTGACCTTTCTGAAGTCTAGCAGCTATAATTAAAAGCCTTATTCAGCAGAAAAGAGCCCGTGGTTTCCTGTGCTGTGGAAGTTTACTGAAGGTCACAGATCTGGCTTCCACCTCCTCCTTCCAAGTAATTCAGCAGAAAATTTGGCTGGGCTGCAGAACTGTCATCAGCTGGTTCTGTGATGCTTCCCACAACACAAGAGCTGCTTGGAGATGGAGAGATCATGACAATAAATCTTCATCAGCCCCTTTCCTCTGCCACTTGCATCCTTACAGGATTTTCTACCTGATGCAATAGGGCCAAAAGTGGGTCCAATGCAGTAAAATAATCTGAATTGGTTCAGAAGCCTCAAGCCATCGCTGGTCCCATTTGACCTTAACCTTTATGGGTCTATGATGATTCCTTCCTGCAGTCCTATGCTAACCAGCCCACATTGATTTGGTCGAATCCTTTGAAGGATGGGGGAGAGGAGAGACTTTTTTCTCATTTAAAGATTTTTACCTTGGCTTTTTATATTTCTACATGGCTCAGCACTTTTATTTAGCATCAGTGTTTCTTGCTACCCATGCTCTGCACCCTCCAGCCCCTTATCTAGCAATCTTCTAAGCCCTTGCTGTCCTTCAGATATTAATCTGTGTTTGCTTAAATGTCTCTAAAGCTGCTAGTGAAAAAGGCCAGGCAACACTTTCGTGATGGTCCTCGCACAGCTGAGATCAGAAAGGCAGCCAAAGCTTCAGTTGCTTCTCACAGCCTCACACGGATTATCAAATTTGTTGTCTTTCCAAACCTGGGCTGCAAATATTGCGAGAACACGCTCTCAAGAGACTTCAGCAATCTCTGCTGTCAGTTTTTCTGGGAGGATAGCACCAGGAGATCAGAGTCTTTCATGGTAATCTGGCATTTGTGCTTGCTAACATATGACTGGGACATCAGCAGTTGTGCCTCGTCATTGGAGCAGGAGTTGGAAGCCAGGAATCAGAGCCTAGGCTCAAAGCTAGAGTCAGAGGCCAGGTGCCTGAGCCAGGGATCTGTGCCAAAGTCAGAGGTCAGGAATTGGAGCCAACAGTCAGTACTGGGTTACCTGGAGTGAGGTGAGACTGGGACCAAGGAGGAGTATCCCAGCTTGGGTGAATGCTTTGAGCAGCCATTGAACTGCTACTGCTGCTGGGTTTAGGAGCTGGTCTGCTGACTTTTCCAACAAATCAGGCAGCCTATTACAAGCCAGCTGCACTCCTAGGTTGCCAGAGGATTGGCTTTGCTGCCTGACGCTTCCAGTCCTGGTTGGAACCAAGAGGTGAGTGACAATGAAAAATAACAGGGGACAAAATTATCACTGTATTAGAACCTCAAAAAAAGGTCCAGTCCAGATTTCGTGCAAAGGAACACATTGGTTTTTGTTTTACCAGAGCTAATTTGCTCTTCCCCTGGTTAAGCACAGAGACGCCTAGAGATAAAATATTCTGGACTCATCCTGCTCATTGATGCCCATTGACTTCAATAACAAGATCAGACTTTTTATAGTTACAGAAACTTTATCATGGTCTCGTCCAATCCTGTCTTGTTCTCGTAGCCTGCGCCCGTGTCCTTTTAGGAAACCATCAACACACCACAGGGGAGACTCCCAGTACGCTACGGTCATGCCTGAAGGTTCCAGCCAATATCAGGACCTCTTTTTGCCAGGCACTGTACAAACACAGTGTAAAAGTCAGGCCGTGCCCTAAAAAATTAAAAATCTAAATGAACAAGACAGACAGATGTATCATCATTCCTCATTTTATAGTGGGAACACAGAGAGAGAAGAATTGGCTACAGGTAGTCTGTGGGAGAGCTGCAGATTAAAGCCAGCAAGTCCCCCAAGCCAGTCAGTGCCTTAAACACAAGACCATTCTTCCTCAACCTTATAAAGCCATTTTTTCTCCTTTACTGTAAAGATATTTCATTGTATAAACACAGAAGGAAAGAAACTCATCTCAATAAACAAAGCAACCCAGCCAGCATTAAGGGAACTGAAAATATTCAGGCAATCTGAAGCCAGCAAGAATCCTCACCTGTTCTATATCACAGCCTAATACTAAACCAGCACACTATGGAGAAAGCAGTGTGAGTTTGTGGCCCACTGAACACTGTTAATTTTCAAAGTGTATTACAATTACAGAAACACCCTGTGCTGGAGAACTTTGTGTTGAACCACTGTGAAAATCCACAAAGTTTAATAGCTCTCAGCATTTCTAATTTCATGCTTGCGGTGGGTTGTCTTGTGCTTGCACACCTAACAGCAGCAGAGAGGGAAAAAAGATGGAGACACAGTGGTTCAAAACCTCTGATAGGACTTTTTTTTCTTTCATGTGGTTGGTAATATTTAACTCCATTGTGGGTTTTATTGCTTCTCTGAGCTAATGGAATGGAAGCCGAATGTATTCATCTGACTTATTCTTGTCTCAAGATGGGCATCTAAAAATATACTGTTAATGTTTATGCACATACGTTACATACACACTGTGAGGAAAATAGACTACCCAGGCCTTCTTGCTGTAGGACCTGATTCAGCACAACACTTTAACTTTAAACTCATGCTTAAGTGCTTCGCTGAATAAGGACAGAATTAAGCCAATGCTTGAATTTAAGCACATGCTTAACTGCTTTGCTGAACTGGGGCTTTATGTGTCCTGTGCAACCACAAGTTTAATTCCCAGCAGGCCAGACTTAGCTTTTCATTCTTGCAAGGCAGTGAGTTTTATGCCGTTGATTATGCATAGGGTCTTTTGAATAGGATGTTCTGGCCAGTTAGTACCCTCCTACCCACACATGGCATTAGCAGAGGGTGAAATGACTGGAAAGTGTTTGGGATATCGATATTCAAGTAAAAAAATTTCAAATGTGGGTGTCCCAAGTCCACTATAGGCATCCAAATAAAAGTGGCCTGTTTTCCAAAGGGGCCAAGCACCTGATCTCCCATTGGCTTCTGTCTGCAATTTTGTTCAATACACTTGAAATATTTATGTAACTTGGGCCCTCAACACCTCTGAAAATCCAGGCCACTTATCCATATGAATTTGTATGCCTTACTTTGGGGGCCCAGATTTGAAAAGGCCTTTGCATTGTTCTCTACAAACCCTCACTAAGTGCAACAGGCTAAAAAATTGTGGGAACCCCAGATTTTTTTAACCTCGATGTGCCAGTTCAGTGCTGAGTCAGGAACAGCTCATGGAGCAAATGGTTGCATCACTCTCATGCTGCAACAGCTTGTCTTCACTGTCTCTGGAGTTCCTCCCTCTGCCCCAACCTCTTTATTCCCCCAATCCTCAGACCTATGTCTTCACTCCCGCCTTTGTTGGCTGGCTTGCCTGGTATGCTCCTGCAGCAACTTGTTTAGGCCCATCAACACAGCGGCCGATGATAAATATGTCCAAGAAAAATAGCTACTTCTAGTGTTCCCTTGTTCTTACTCCCTTGGCAGTGCTCCAAAATGGCCTTCCCCAAAATCACTGTACCTTAAAACCACGTCTCATGCATTTAAGAAGAGATCCCAGAGATCTCTTTGAAAAATCAAGACTTCCCCATTGTGCCTTGGCAAAATCTCTCCCTTATAGTGGCCTTAGTCACTATTATACCTTAGACAAAGAAATATGACTGAATGAGGAAAGCAGTGTAGAATTGAGTTTAACCTTTTTTTTTCATTTTTTGCTGGGGAATGTGCTTAGACCACAAATCACGTTACAGTTAGAACCTTCTAAATCATTTAATCCATCCATTTTTTTTATTTTTTTTTATAATGGCTGGATATGAGCCATATTCTGAAAGGTCATTGAATAATCCTGCGATTTACCTAATTTGCAGCTCATCACATGAATGTTAAACATTTAGTCACCTCATTCACTCAGTCATACTCTCTCTCTCTCTGTCTCTTCCCCCCCGACCCCTCTCCAAGGAGGTGCATACATCTATTTTTTCAAGCACGTAAGAGTTTTGCATTTTATTCAACTTTATGGTTGGGATCTAGTCTCTTGTCTACTCACACGTTCAACCCATTAGCAGTAATGTAAGTTGAGTATACTTACAGATGTGGGATGCCTTAGAGTCCTGTTTGAAAGTATTTCAGTCGCTTCCAAAATTTGGACTAACCAACAGTGGACATAATGCTCCTTATGGAAGGAAAAAAGTCTCTCAACCACTGTGTAGAACAAAAAACACCCTCAGACCTGGCACCAGTTGAAATGTTTGTTGGCAGAATGAGTAGAAAGTCTAAGCTTTTGATGAGCATGGAGATTTAAACTACCCTTTCTTCCTAGAGGCGGTGCCACCATATCAGTGTAGAAGTACAATATCAGACTTTATGCTTTCAAGTTCACACTGATTACCATGTGGTCAACTGGGGGTTGGGAATTGTTCTTTCTTTGTAAAGTCACTGCATAATTTGGGTGAGTATATTATTGAAATGAGGGAGTCAGGTAGCAGAAGGGACTGCACCTTCATCTGAAGTATCAGTTACATGCCACTGCTAGAAACAAGACTTGATGGGCTTATGGTTTGTTCCAGTATTGTATGTTGGTGAAGGGGTTGGGGAGGGAGTTTGGTGAAACTTGCAGTCCTCTGTGTGCTGTACCTGCCCTGTGGATAACTTTAGTTTCCAATGTTGCCACTCAGGCACTTTTCACAAGCAGTAAAATTAGTGTTAAAAAGAAACAGAAACACTTTCTTTTTGTCTGAGGTGTTGTTCATCAGAAGTTAGGGTGGCAAGTTAACATTTTTAGTTTGCCATCCAAGATCAGGACATATTCAGGGTGCTTTTGAGTGACACCAGAAATATAGCCTGTGATTTACCAGTGAAAGCCAGGTATCTTAAAGCTTATGCTAAAACAGAGTCAATTCAATCTCATTAGAATAATAATAGTGTATATTTTAAATTTATTTTCCAGATAAACATAAGAAAATACACTAGCAATCCAAACAGAAATGCAGTCTGCATTCTACCATATGAAACAGCAAATATCTGTGTAAGCCCTGAAATATCTTGGCTCTGCAGCAAATAGGTCCATCTGCAGAGGAAGCCTTTCCTCAAGAAAACAGAAATCTGCTCTGCTCAGGAAAGCTGCTGAGGAGATGATGAGCTCATGCAAATGAGTTCTGCTGCCACCTTCTATAGACAAACTGTAAGATACAGAGAGTCACTGACCCAAAGAGCTTAGAATCTAAACACACGAGACAAAGGGTGTGAGGGGAAAAGCGGCTAAGTAGAGTGACTTGCCTAAGATCATGCAGCTGCTCAATATTAGAGCCAGGAATAGAGCCAGGTCACCTGAGTCCTAGTCCAGTGCTGTACACACTAGATTGTGCTGTCCTGCTAGCTTGCATCTGTGATACTGCAATGTGTTGGGTCATTGCTGCAAAATGTTTATAAGGGCTGGGAGAAGGGAGAGGGCCAAGGAGAGGTGCTGTTGCACCTTAAAAGCAAGCACATGTATGTATAGATTATTCAGCTGAAAGCTAGTGTGTTAGTTAAATAGGGATATCATATCTTCCTGAAAAAACTACTTAGTAGGTCAGGCCTCACTTCAGTACAGAGACTTGCTCCAGGGAATGCTGTGAGAAGGCTGCATCCAGAAATGGCTTGCTTTATGACTGACTACGTAGGACAAGTCGTTTTTTGCAGAACAACATTCTAGCATTTCAAACCAGCCCTCGTAAAGGCTCCTCAAATTTTTGGAGAAAGTATGTGGTAGGTATTTGTTTGACTCATTTAAGAAACAAGTAATTTGTAATGATCAAGACTGGCTCCCCTTATGCAACCCAGAAATATCACTGAATGAAGCTATTTACAAAGAAAACAAATAGATTATAAAATAACTTCTAAAAAAATACACCTAAAAGATCTACATCAAACACTAGGAACAGTTTGTGTTTTACAGGGAATGATTGTATCAAAATATTATTGCCAACTGGTTAAAATGTCCATCCACTGAATGTGGCCAATAGTTTCAAATATGACTGCCTACATTTAGGTTACTAAATACGGATTAAGGCAACTAAATATGTGGCCTGAGTACCCACAGCTCCTATTGAAGTAAATGAAAATAGGGCATTTATTTAGGCACCTAAATTCAGATGCAGATTAGACCTGCTCAAAAAATTGTTTTTGTTTCTGCTAAAAATTTTGACTTTTCATCAAAAATCCCCAAATCAAAAAGTTTTCAGTTTTCAGCCATAACTCTTCTGGGTTATCATTTTTTCAGGGTAAACTTGAAATTTTCTGCGGAAAGTGAATACTTTCTGTGAATTTTTTTTTGTCAAAAGTTCAATTTTCCACTGAGAGTTTTCACAGAAAATTTTTGACTAGCCCTAACTTTAGACACCCAAGTTTGAAACATTTTTTAGGGAGGGTGAACACACATTTTCAAACATTTCAGAACTCCTAACTAATAATGCTATTTATAACACATATTAAAATATACCTTTTATTCATTCTAAATTAATATGCCCCTAATAAGAGAACAAAATATAGATAAGTAAAAGCAAACCCAAATGCAGTGAACATTATTGTTCTTCCTCTAATTTCTCTTCCAGACAAAACATTTTGCTTTTCTTTGAAGTGACATCACCAACCAATAATACTGCATTAACGGCAACAATTTCAGCAGATCATTAGCAAGTCCTTTCTCTCCACAATAACGGGTATTACAGTCATCCATCTTCTCACAAATTTATTACAGTGTATTGAGGGTCTCTCCTGGTCTATTTGTAGCCAATTCCATTTGAAGGTAATCTAATCTCAATGTAAGACACTATCTTGATGTTTCTATGAATTTTTTTTTCCTTATTTCATTCTTTTTTTCTTGTTTCTCATTCTTTTTTATTTCACTCCTTTTCTCTGGACTATGTGGGATAGTTCTGTATAATCCAAACTAGACTTATGATGATTGCTCAACGATATATCTTCCATCTGAACCTGCTGTGCAGCAAAAGCCCTAAAATGATATACACTAAAGCTAGTTGAATTAATCATCGAGGAAAAAATATTTATTGTGAATTTTGCCCTTTTTGCTCTTTCTGAACCAATCTTGATTTATGTGACTGGATTCATTGGAAAAATTTCAGTGGGAGTAGATCAGGTCAGTTTTTGATGACTATTTACTGGGGACTGGTTGAAAATTTTCTGTTGAAACTATTTTTGAGTGGAAATTTGGGGTTTATATTTTCAGTGAAAAGCAACTGATTTCTACTGAAAATTTTCATTTTTCATTGAAAACTTGATCTGAAAACTGAAATGTTTTTGTCCAAAACCTAGAAGCTTTGATTTGGAAATGCTACCACAGTGCCTCGTAGGAGCTGTAGTTTGGATGCCTTTTGTTCAGGTTCTTTTCTAAGGACTGGACTTCCCAGACTGGCTACATGACCCATGATACACTTCAGCCCTGGGACACCCATGATGAATTGCAGTGACTCAGCAAGTGGGGATGCTGTGGTAGACCTTGTGAGATGTTGTCTGGTCATTAACCTAGCCCACAGAGGAGAATGGGAGCATGAGGTACTCAGGGTGACCAGATGTTAAGGTGAAAATATTGGGACCACCACAAAGGGAAGACTTTTTTTAACTCACCCGTCCGGGAGTTTGGCGGCAATTCAGCGGAGAGCCCTTCAGTTGCGGATGGTCTTCAGCGGTATTTCAGCAGTGGGCAATAAACCTTGCCACCAAAGACAGAAGCACCCGCTGGTGAAATATCTCCAAAGACCATCCACGACTGAAGGACTCTCTGCCGAATTGCCGCCGAAAACCAGGAAAGAAAATATCGGGACAAATGGCTTCCCAACTGTACTCTGGTTGGGATGCGAGACAAACTCCTCAAAATTGGGACAGTTCCGATTTTATCTGGACGTCTGGTCACCCTAGAGGCACCTGACCTACAAATTCCCATCTTCCTCTTAGCATATGCGCAACATGCCTCAGGTGGCACATGACCAGGACTCATCACCAACTTTGGTCCGCTGGTTAGATCATTAGCTTCCCCCGTCTGGGCCAGTTACTGACAGGGAGCATGATGTGAATGCTGATCCATGCCCCCCACAATTCCCATGAGGCACTGTAAAAACATTTCCAAATCAAACTTTTCAGGTTTTGGTTTTGGCAGTTTTCTATTTTATGACAAAAAATTGAAATTTTCTGGGGAATACAAAAACCTTTATTTTTGGACCAGCTCTACTATTTGCTAAATAGTTTGGATGCACAACTTTCATGCTTTGGGTTGTTCACTTCAGCTATCCACCGTGAACAACGTAGATGATGTTTCTACTCCCTATTTGGTTGACCAAACCTTTTTAATAAACACAAATTTCAGACACTTACATGCTGATTTAAGGACCTAAAACAAATATTTAAAAGTCTAAATGTGGATTCAAGAGTCTGCCTCTCAAGTGTCCCTCATTCTGGGGATTGATCCTCCATTTAATCCAAGTTACCAAACAAACTTTAAGTCCCCATCACTTTTGTTGTTGAAAATTACTGACATCAGACATACAGAATCCCAACATTGAGGTTAGAGTCATTCACCTAAGGGTATGGACCCCACAGTATTTTAACTTTCCTGGACTGAAGATATTTGGATGTCCTTCATTCTGGGTTTCCTTTGTATGTTGCATCCCACATTTAGGCTTTGGCAGTGACTTGATGTTTACACTCATGAAATATTTACAGACCATTATCATGCCTCTCCACTCCCTAATCCTTGCTCAGCCAATCTATATATAGTTAGCTGTTGTAGTCTTTCCTTATAAACTCCAGAAAAGCCTGATCATTTTTGAAAGTCTAACTAAGGTGGAATTTATGCCAGTTCATTCTGGCAATTTACCTTTGTTCTGACAGCTTTACTTAGAAAAGCTCATTTGGGTTAAAGAACCTAGTGGACAAAGTATGTTGAACTCTGACCTAAATACCTGAGTTTTGAGTTTCAGGGAATATGAGCCAAAATCAGACAGGATATATATAACTTTAAGTACATGCTTAAGCCCAATTGAATTCAATAGGGTTTAAGCATGTGCTTGAAATAAAGCGAATGCTTCAGTGTTTTCCTGAATAGAGATGGACTGCTGAATCAGTCTAAAGCAACTAATAGATATAGCAAATCTGTGGTATCCAAAACTCAACTTGTATGAGCAGATTTTTTAAAACTTGGGCTTTCATTTTATTTTTAGACACCCACTATGAAATATTAGACTGTCTGTCTCTGTTTTTAGCTTCTTGCTGCTTTGAATTTCAGCCACATACTCTGTTTGTGTCTGCCACTATGTCCGCTCTCAGAGTGTGCTTGCTTCAGTGACAGGGCTTGGAATACATTTGCCTCACTAATTTCACTTGCAGTGTCTCTCTAGAAGTGAGGAGTGTATTCCCTTGAAAGTGGAATCACTGAAGGAAAGAAGAGAGAAAGGTCACACAGCCATTCAAGACTAAATAAGACTGCTGCAATCTCTATAGTGAATGCTCTTTTTCTCCCTTTTCTGTAGGTTTCTCTCAGTCTGTTTTGGGTTTGTTAGGTTTTTGTTTTGGCGGGACAACGAGAAGGATGGGAATGAGGTCATGTCTATGTGAGAACAGCCCCGTGTTTTCAGGCCTCACATGTGCTGCGTTTGTTTGCTCAGTCAGTTCCTGCAGATGGTGGATTCTTTTTGCTTAGCCATTGTTTGGAAAATGGAGAGTGGAGTAGAGAGACTTAGCCTTGACTCAACAAGGTACTTAAACATGTACTTAAGACTCACTGACTCAATGGGGCATAAGCATGGGCTTAAGCGCTTTGTTGAATTAGAACCTAGGATGGGAGAAATATACTTGGCCGTAAATTGAGAGAATGAGTCAGTGGAGGTCACTGAAGTGCAAGAGTGGGATGGAGGGAGAAAAGAGAAGGTCAGAAACAGGGTAATTAAGGAAATGCAGCAAAGAGAAATTATACAAGAGAGGATTAGAAATGTACAATTGGTGTCAGTTCCCAAGAACATAAATCATATGCAGCTGGAAAGGAGATAGCAGTATAGCTGAAGGAAACCTAAGGATAGTGGTAGACCACAAACTGAGTTATCAGCTTGACACACTGTATGTCAGTGAAAAATCCGTAGTAATTTATATGCTGTCACATTTTAGACCAGGAAGGTGGCAGCCCTTACCCATGCAGCATTCGTGAGACTGTAACTTGAATACTGCATTCAGTTCTGAGCACATCAATATCTGGAAGATGGCAACAGAAAGCAGACGGAAAAATTAGTGGATCCAAAAAATATGAGCGGTTATTGTTATGGAAAAGTGACTGCATCACTCAGCAAAAATAGGCAGAGGACAAATAGATATTTAGATATTTGATTACCATTTATTCATTATTCAGACAAAGGGCACATGCCTACAAAAATATATGACATTTGACACTTTTTAAATATTTAGTATAATAGACTAGCTTTGGTCTGTTAATATAGCAAACTACGGCCTGTGGGCCACATCCAGCCCAGGGGACCCTCCTGCCCCAAGAGACTAGCCCTCAGCCACTCCCCTGCTGTTCCCCCTCCCTCGCAGACTCAGCTCACCCCATCTCTGGTGCAATGCTCTGGGTGGTGGGGCTGCAAGCTCTTGCCAGGTCACTTAGCTGCAGAGCCACGGCCTGACCCAGTACTCTGTGCTGCGCGGTGGCTGTAGTGCCACCAGCTACTGGTGCTCCAGGCAGCATGGTAAGGGGGGAGGCGGGTTGGATAGAGGGCAGGGGAGTTCAGGGTGGTTGTCGGGGCAAAGGTGTGGATAGGGGTCAGGGCAGTCAGAGGGTGGGAAATAGGGGGATTGGGGGCATGGGGGCAATCAGGAAGGAAACGGGGGTTGGATGGGGCAGCGGGGGGGGCAGTCAGGGGCAGGGGTTCTGGAGGCGATCAGGGGACAGGGAGAAGGAAGGGTTGAATGGGACAGGAGTCCCAGGGGGGGCGAGAAGCAGGACGGGTTGATAAGGGGCAGGGGCCGGACCATGCCTGACTGTTTGAGGAGGCACAGCCTCCCCTAACTGCCCCTCTATACAATTTAAGAAACCCAATGGGGCCCTCAGGCCAGAAAGTTTGCCCGCCCCTGCTGTAGAGCATATTGTTCTTAAGTTTTGTAAGAAAATCCCCAGAAATAATATATCCTGAGTGACGAAACAAGTTTAACTTGGTAATATCCAGCCACAAAGTTTCAAAAACTATTCTTTTTTATTAAAATCCTCTAACCAAAGAGTAAAACAGTCATTTTTGTAAATGTAATCATGGTATTTTTGGTGCTTGTATGATGACTAGATGTAAAATTGCTTATATTTTAGAAATTCAACAGCTATAAAAACAAAAGAAGGAATCCAAATCTGAGCAATAACAACAGTAAAGAGATGAAGGGATTGACAAACAAGGAAAGGTTTAAAAGATCTAAATAGCAATCTAAGACTAAAGTATGTGGCTCAAACATTAACTGTGAATGCAGAAATGTGATATAAAAGAGAGTTTCTACTTTGCTGATATACATTAAGTAGGAACGTGAGATATCCAACAGAATTGTCAATAGGTCAGTCAACATAAAATTGCATTGTTGGTGGATAATTGGTACAGTTTGGGGAATAAACCAAAGTTGCTGGAACTATGGGCTGTACGGTATACAAACAGAGCAGTTGTATAGGGTGTGACAAAGTTCCTCCTCTACCTTGGTGGGTCCTGCGCTTATTGGCAGATTTGCTCACCTCAGTGATCTTCCTCACAGTCTGGGTCAACTTCTCCTGTGTCTGATCAGGAGTTGGGAGGTTTGGGGGGAACCCGGGCCTGCCCTCTACTTTGGGTTCCAGCCCAGGGCCCTGTGGATTGCAGCAGTCTATAGTGCCTCCTGTAACAGCTGCATGACAGCGGGCTACTTCCCCATGACCTCCTCCAAACACCTTCTTTATCCTTACCACAGAATCTTCCTCTTGGTGTCTGATAATGCTTGTACTCCTTAGTCCTCCAGCAGCTCTCACCCTCACCTTTTGCTCCCAGCTCCTCACACACACTTCCTCTCCTCTGGCTCCCCCTCACCTGGCTGGAGTGAGCTCCTTTTTAAACCCAGGTGCCCTGATTAGCCTGCCTTGATTGGCTGCAGGTGTTCTAATCAGCCTATCTGCCTTAACTGGTTCTAGCAGATTCCTGATTACTCTAGTGCAGCCCCTGCTCTGGTCATTCAGGGAACAGAAAACTACTCATCCAGTGACCAGTATATTTGCCCTCTACCAGACTCCTGTACCCTACTGGCCTGGGTCTGTCACAAGGGTTATTATAGCGTGTAGTGAGTCTGGAAGACAAATAAAGGGGCCTGAGAAAAGCTTTAGAAGAACCTGCTGGCAAGCAACATAAACCAAAATAAACAGTGTCCGGAATAAAGAAGAGAATGGGAAAAATGGGAGAGATGATCAATACTTGAAGAAAAGAAACAAAAAGAGAACTGGTGAACAATTTTTATTACTGATCCATACAGTGTGTGCTGCAAGGTGACTACACTGCCCATCTATTTTCTCCTAGCAAGAGAGTAGTGATAGTAAAAAAACCAACAAGATGTATTTAAATGCTGGCTTTCACTGAAACATCTTTAATGTGGATGTAGCACTCCTGAAAAGCTCACAATGACAAGACTTGAAAATGGAAATCTATAGATCACTTGGTAACAAAGGCACAAGCAAACAACATGCATTTTAATACAGCTAAATGTAAATCTATACATCTGGGAGCAAAGAATGCAGGCCATTCTTACAGGAGGGGAACTCTATCCTGGGAAGCAGTGACTCTGAAAAAGATGTGGGGGTCATGATGGATAATCAGCTGAACGTGAGCCCCCATTGTGATGCTGTGGCCAAAAGACCTAATGTGATCCTGGAATGCATAGACAGAGGAGTCTGTGGAATAGAGAAGGAATAGAGAGGTTATTTTACCTCTGTATTTGGCACAGTGCAGTCACTGCTGGAATATTGTGTCCAGTTCTGATGACCCCAATTCAAGAAGGATGCTGATAAATTGGAGAGGGTTCAGAGAAGAGCCATCAGAATGATTAAAGGATTAGAAAACATGCCTCATAGTAATAGACTCAAGGAGCTCAGTCTGTTTAGCATAACAAACAGAAGGTTACGGGGGTGACTTGATTACAATTTATAAGTACCTACATAGGGGACAAGTATTTAATTATGTGCTCTTCAGTCTAGCAGAGAAAGATATAACATGATGCAATGGCTGGAACTTGAAGTTAAACAAATTCAGACTGAAAATAAAGCATGCGTTTTTAACGGTGAGAGTAATCAACCTCTGGAACAATTTACCAAGGGTCATGGTAGAGTCACCATCACTGACCATTTTTAAATCAAGATTGCGTGATTTTTATAAAAGATCTGCTCTAGGAATTATTTTGGGGAAGGTCTATGGCTTGTGTTAGACAGTGGGTCCAGCTAGATCAGTGGTTCTCAACCAGGGATCTGGGGCCCCTTGGGGGGTCGTGAGCAAGTTTTAGGGGGTCTGCCAAGCTGGACTGGTATTAGACTCACTGGGGCTAGGACAGAAAGCCAAAGCCCTCAATTCTGAGTCTTGCCACCCAGGGCTGAAGCCAAAGCCTGAGCAACTTAGCTTCACGGGTCCCCTGTGGCATGAGGCCCTGGGCAATTGCCCTGCTTGCTATCCTGTAACACCAGCCCTGGCTTTTATATGCAGAAAAACAGTTGTTGTGGCATAGGTGGGCTTTTTATAGCATGTTGTGGGGGCCTCAGAAAGAAAAAGGTTGAGAACTCCTGGAGATGATCACAATGGTCCCTTCTGGCCCTAGATTCTATGCATCTATAGATGCACCACACAGACAGTGGTATCACATGCTTTCAACTGACATGGCAGATGATAAATGTAATGTAGCCAACAAACCACTGTCACATGGTGTCACGGAGTTGGGAGAGACAAGGCCCTGCACCCCCAACTTCCTGTGATTTACCATGACTCTTAGCCAGCCAGTAAAACAGAAGGTTTATTTAGATGATAGAAACACAGTCCAAGACAGTTCTTGCAGGTACAGACAACAGGACCCCCTCAGTCAGGTTCATCTTGGGGGACCAGGGAAGACCAGGAGGTCTGTCTGGCCTCCTCTCCATTTTCCCAACCAGCTCCAAACTGAAAGTATCTAGCCCCTCCTCTCCCTTTGTCTCTTTCCTGGGCCAGAGGGTCACTTGATCTCTTTGTTCTCCAACATCTTTAGTTGGCACCTTCCAGGGGAGGGGCCCAGGCCACCACTTGCCAGGAAACAGGGTGTCGGCCATTCTCTGTGCAGATCCTTGCACACCCTTGCCCTCTAGGGCTCTGCAAGAACATTCCCATTTTGTCACAGATGGCTCTGACTTCTAGTCCCTGATCTGCTGGGACAGGATTCAGAATAATTGTAGAATAGTAAATAAATCAGGTTACATACACTTATGGGATGCTATAATGTCAGAAAAATCTCCATCAGCAGAATTTTCTGGTTAGCTGGGTTAGTGTCTTCAGCCTGTTTCAGAAGAGAGGATCTCATACTTAATAGGAAAGATCACCAGAATTCATGACAACTTCCACAGGTCAAAAGAAAAGGAATCATAGCAGACAATTGCAAACATGACATCTTCCTTGACAGAGTTTGGACATCATGCAACTAGACGTCCTGGAAAGTACTTAGGAAGTCTGAACCTCCACACTTGAAATGGACCCCTTCCATTCTGTGATTGATAAAAGTCCATGGATGACACTTTGATCCATTCTTAACTGAGATCATCTCAACGGGGGTATTCATATTATGCAATAGACCAGTTTTCATTTAAAAAACAAAACAAAACAAAACAAGAACACTCAGGATAAATGATCTTGCCAGTTATTCCTCTGTCTCTATCCTCTCCTGTTTGGGAAAAGTCAGTGAGACGCTGGTAGCAAGTCAACTCCAACAACACTCAGTCTCATCCTATAACCAAGGCCTTTCTGAGTTAAGCTTCAAACCAAAGTATGGCATGCATGCAAACAGTGCTGGCAGCATTGGTAGATAATCTCTTTAACAATTCTGGACAGAGGACACAAATCCATGTTCATGCTGTTAGGTCTACCAACAGCCTTGGGTACCGTTAACTGTGAAGTGCTGCTTGTGCACTTACAAGACCTGGCAGATGTGAACAGAGTTACATTAGCAGGTTTTGCTCACTCCTCTTGAATAAGTCCTATAAGTTCATTAAGGATTCATGCTTCTGCTACTTTGAGAGCTACATAGTCCTGCGGACGTCAGATTGGTCCTCTCTCTTGCTCCAAAGTAGAAGAGAAGTAATGCTGGTAGGAAAGAGAGAAAAAACTTTGAGGAAACGCCAGGAGATATGACCTCACTCTCTGCTGAAGGAACTTGTCCCCTGACTGTCAAGGTGGTGTATAAGCCTGGGAGTCTGGTTAGACTCTTCATTACTCCTTGCTTACACTTAGATACCACAGCTGTAGATTTGTGGGGCTCAGCTGGTGTAAATCAACTTAGACTCGGATTTTTAATGGAGACTGATGGTGTTAGATGCCCGACTATTTAAATTGAATGGGAGTTGGGCACCTAAATCCCTTAGACATCTGGAAAGCTCAGCCACAGCTAACACAAATTAATAGAGCTATGCTGATTTGTACCAACTGATGATCTGGACCATAGTTTTGAATACCAGAAGGGACCACTATGTCTGACCTCTTTCCAAACACAAGCCAAAGAATTTCACCCAGTAACTCCTGTAGCGGAGAAGATTATTCTTTTCTACTATGTAAGTGAACACAATATCAAGCTCAGTAATTTGTGGTTGAATCAGAGAAGTGTTAGAAAGCCTTCCAGTTTCAATTTAACAATAGGCATCTTAGGAAAAGCTAAGAGAGAGATGCTAGCATCTCTGCAAATAATTCTCTTAATAAAAAGCCAGTTTAGTTTTAGAAACATGGAATCTTATGAAGTTATCACCCAGCAGATGGTACATGAAACAGTGGAAAACTTTTCCAACCAGCAGCAGAGTGAAACTGACATCATTGTTCTCAGTTTTACTGGTTCCCAAAAGGTTCTGAACAGAAGCAGTAAAAAATCTCTAGTGTTTTATTAATTTCACTCTGACACTCCTGCAGTGAAACACACTGGAGGCACTGGACTGTCTGTCTGCAGATTAAGGGATACAGCACTGCTCTGATTCACATTTGGAAGGCCAGATTCATGGATATAAGAACTGGAAGATTTTATTTTATTTTATTTTTAATGAAATGTAAAATTGATTCCTTTGCCAGCCATCTCTCCTAACTGTCTCCTGCTTCCTCTTCTCTATCACTCCTGCACCTTCCCACACTGCACACTTTCTAGGGAAAGCTTCCTCCTGGCTAATTGTGAGAGGAGTTTTGAAGTATGGGATGGCTGGATATTCAGAATAAGGTTTTGATATGTAGATGAGCATCATAGTAAAGACAGTAAGTGTGGAGATGAAAGATGGACATGGTGGAAAATTGATCATCAGAAACCACTCTAATATCCTCTAAGTGGTTTCCCAGAGTAGGAAAGTTAGAAAAATCAGAAAAGCTTTATACAGAGACTGAGGTTCGTGAAAAAACTAAAGCATTGATCATATAGGATTTAACCTAACCTTTGGCTTTGACACTGGCTTAGATAACAATAGAAGAATCATGATTTTAAAAAATGTACATTCTTGCAGGGACTTCAGAGAAGTTCCCTTATGCTGCAGTAACAGACAGGCTCAGATTATTTTGTCTGGTAGCTTCTGAAATGGCCCAAATATTATAGTGAGCGGATGCCTCTAATGAGGATGTAAATCTGGTACACTGAGCAGTATTTATGATCAGCATCTAACTGGAGCCTATGGCTTTGCCTGGATGTTTTGACTAGACAGAATGCACGGTGTTGTGATTAGAACACTGGTCTGGAAGTCAGGAGGTCAAAATTCAGGCTCCAGCTCTGCTACAGACTTCCTGTGCGACCTTAGGCAAATCACTTAATAATCTCTCTGTATCTTGTCAGTAAATTGGAGATGCTAATACTCTGTTTGTGTCTCTTGTCTATTTAGAGTGTATGCTCTTCAGAACCTGGGCTACCTCTTACTATATGTAGATAGCCATAGTAGGTAGGGATATTTTAATAATAATTGGGGATATACCTATCTCCTAGAACTGGAAGGGACCTTGAAAGGTCATTGAGTCCAGCCCCCTGCCTTCACTAGCAGGACCAAGTACTGATTTTTGCCCCAGATCCCTAAGTGGCCCCCTCAAGGATTGAACTCATGACCCTGGGTTTAGCTCAAACCACTGAGCTATCCCCCCACCCCATTTAGATCATAACAAGCCTGTAGTCAGTTAGGACTTTACAGTCCTACACTGTGCTGTACACCACAGCCTTTAAGAAATTTGCAGCAAAGTAGGACTAGCACACTTCTTGCTTCAAAGACACAGGCACCTAATACTGGAGCTTACACAGGGTCTCTGATGGCTGCTAACAGTATAGAGCCAGTGACCCGCAGCAGAGCTATGATTCTGTGGTCCCAATCCAATCTCGTAGGGGGTAGTGGTACACATACTCTCCAGCCAGTTTGTTTCAGGATTGATCAACCCACACTTTGGCTCGAAATGATCACTAAACAAGCCTTCCTTAATTCAGTTCTTGTGTGAACCTTTGAACTTTTACCTGCTTACTCAAGCCTAGTTTTTAAAACACTAGTGGCTTGATGCCCATAAGTTCTTTTCCTGCTTGTGGCTCCATGCTCATGGACGCTTGACTCTTGGTGGGTAACCTTATATCATGGCCACAGTCCTGGGGCCTGTCCAATTTATGTTTGTGCATGACCTGAGAGTAGGCAAAAGCAGCCACTGAGAGAAGCCACAGAACTGTTGTGCTGGTAGTGGCCCCCAAAGGGTTTGTTATGCCATCCATGAATCACTGAGATGCAGAAGCATTCCAGACCCTCAACCATGCCATCTCCATGCTCCAGATGCTGCTGGCTGCAAGCAAGGGTTGCATAGGACTAGGTGACCTAGCTCTACACCACCCATGAGCTCCCACGCTGGCGGAAGTCTGGCTGGTCAGACCAATTTAATGGCTGCCTAGCGCTGATGGAGCAATGCAAAGAGACCATAGAAGCAGCCAGATCTGGCCCATTATCTTTAAATGGGAACTGTGTCAGGAATAAACTATTAGTGATGGGGGGAGCCAGAACCAAAAATCTGAATCCAAACACCACCAGACTTCAGGGACATTCTGAGCTGGATCCGGACCTTGCAATGTTGGCTGGTCTCTACGTCTGTTAGTCTATAAGGTGCCACAGGATTCTTTGCTGGTCTCTACAGTTATTTAATTAACAATTTATTTAGAAGTCCATACAATTGTGAAAAGACTAAACAGAGAGAGCTGCAGTAAGTCCCAGAAATACTCTTCAAAAAAAGCTTTCTGCCTTTGTCACTAGTCCATGCAAGTGCACCACAAATGCAACATCTTGGTTTTAGTGATGTCCTACTTTTACGCTGGCTTCATCTAGGTTTGACCAATATCAAGGAAGTCAAGTTGGTGGCTTGTTCAGAATCACAGAACGAGTCTTGGGCCTAGTCAGGATTAGAATCAAGGATTTTTCTGGTTCCTAGTCTTTTGCTCTAAGCACTGTAACACAAGACTCCTGCTCTGAAATGGATGGTGAAGAAAACTAATCGGAGGAGCTCAATAATAATAGTGGTGGAAAAGTAGAACCAGAGAACCAAGACATAACAGGGAGACTAGACAATTATGTGACATCTCTGGAGCACATGAAGAGGACAGATGCTTGCTTAAATTCAGGGATTAGATTCCTTTGGCAAAAGAAGATAATAAATGAAACGATTATGAAAAGGTAGGTCTTCAAGTTGACAAGCAATTTAAAAAGACAGTTATATTTAAGAATGAAGAAGGAATTGGGGATGAAGGGCCAGATCCTTGGGAGTGCCATGGTTACACGTGGAGCACTGCCAGTACAGGAGAGCCCTAAAACCAGCATATCTAGCCCTAGGGGGCTCCTCTGGTGGCACAGAGCCAGTGTAGAGCCTCCCTACACCACACCTCCTACTTGCTGCCAGTATATGTGGTGGGACTGTAAGAAAGGGGGTGTGGCCACAATGCCCTATGCTATGCTGATCCCCGGCTGAGGTTTTGGATCTGCTCACTTTACTTCTGTGCTTGAGTTATTCATGCCTGCTCCAGTCCTGCCTGTTTTATTGAGGTGACTAGTTCCACTGCAGCCAGTGGGACTGCTTGCCTGGGTAAGGCAAGTAAAGCAGCCTGTAAATCCAATCAAGGCTTTTAATTTAAGTGGATGCTCCTACTTCATCAGCAATAGGCTATGAGCCAGGCTTGATAATTTTCTTGCCAGTCTTCACATATAGAGAGGCACTTGTATGCTAATTATCTATCCATTCTGCTAGCAGAATGTTTATAGGAATATGGTGCATTTTTCTAAACCATGGACTTGAATCTAGTCAGGGTGATGCTGTTTAGAATCAGATTGCTCTGTTGTTCAGAACCTGGCCCTGTGTCTTTCACATTGACCTTTAAAAGCCTTTCTAGACTTTTGCAATGACCTTGTGATGGCATTCTGAGTGTGATTCCACAACTCCTTTGCCTCCAGTATTTGGAAATGTTTGGATTGGCCTGGGGGGCCCAATGGCAAAATTGTTGAATCCTTCTCTTGTTCTTTCTTTTTGGCTCATTTTGCATTGTGAGCATAATTGGTGTGTTCAAATTTATGGAAAAGATGAAGCCTACTGAGCAATGCCAGCTACTGTAGCCACATGGGGTTCATTTACTGCAGTCCTTATGTTTATTATTGTTAGAATTAAATCGTTTCCTGTGGAGATACGGACAATGGTGTCACTAAAATATGAGGGGAGGAGGTCAAATTCTACCCACTCCTGAGCTAGCTATTCTGCCTTAGTCAAACAAAAATGTTCTAGTTTTCTATTTCTGACAGCAAAAATGTTACAGTGAAAATCCAGTAATATCACTCTCAGTGGATTATGCCTTATAAGTCCAAGTAGGCAGGAGGAGAAGGAAGTGCTTTATGAGAGACAAGTCCCCTCTTTACATAGAAAAATCTAAAAACTATTAATCTGGGGGCAAAAGCTAGGAAGAAATACATGAAATGGAAATTGATTTCTATTTAAATGGTATGTTTTCATCACCTTGTTCAGAGCACGAACATTCATCTTTGAGTACCTGTGCTAATTGATTTCAAATGCAATTCAACACAATTGCTGTAGAATAATAAATCTAGGAGAAAGGACAAAAGAAAGAATATCAACTAAAAGTGACGAGGCTAGAGAACAATGGCTGGAAAGAAAGTTAGACAAGTTATTACAGGAGAACCTATAAAGCTTTCATGCAGTTTGACTTAAGAAGGAAATAGGATCCTGGCATCTGGAATGCAATTTCAACAATGAGAGGTGATACTACTTATGTGAAGCATTGGTTCGCTCCTTCTGGATACTTACATATGAGTTCTGGTCAGCAGTCAGCATGCTAATTACCCTTTGGGATGATGTAGTATATAGCAACTGGAGCCACCGCTTGTCTTGAAGATAAAAGGTACAAAGACACACTGTGAAAGGTGGGCTAATCTCATTAGAGAAGTAATTTAGGGATCAGCCTAATTAAAAGTGTTTATAGCTAATATGGAGGGTCCTATTCGTCCAAACTATCTCTTTGAAGCAGGAAGGATTCTTAAGGAAATGGGACATAATCCAAAAATAAGGCAACTGGCATCAGAAAGGTCCAGATTTTGGCTGGGGCTGCATGGCTGAGAGGGGCCTGTGGAGGAGTAAGAGACCCCCAGTGTCCCTGCATGGCTTTCCCAGACATTGTGTCCAGGCACGCAAGTGTAAACATGTGCTGCATACCTACTACTCCCTCCCCTCTGCAAGCAGGTGGGGAGAGGTGGGCAGAGGGTGAAGCCTTGACCTTCCTCCCTCCCCCATGCTGAGCTGACATGGTGGGTAGTAATCTGCTACTTGAAGCAAGGGACACAATCCTATGCTTCTGAGTCTGCACGGCAGCTTTGGATTGGAAAACCACAACCCAGCCCCAAAGGTCTGGCCCCAAAAGTGTTAAACAAAAGGCCATGGCTACATGGTATAAAAATAATTCCTGACGCAAGAAGCATCAGTGTGTTTGGGGAAACAGAATTTCATTTTTAAGGGAAGGCAAGTGGAAGTAACCAAAGGGACTGAGCAGGTGCCAGCTCCAGGAAATCGTCTTTCTTTTATTAAAGGTTTTGCACGTGCCTGTGCTCCCTTCAATTGTGTTGCCTTGTGTCACACTGATTTCCAGCGTGCTGTGATGTAAAACCACACACGATGATGCAATCCTCTGTAACCTGGACAAAGTTAAAAGAAAACCCTCTAGATCTCACACTGTGAGCTGCTCCTCTCAGGCTTGCTGTCAGCCCTTGCAAGTGCCTGAATTTAATTTATTGCTGGGGATGATGGCTACAGACTAGTGCCTCCCTATGCAGGAGGCAAAGTAAACAAAATTTCCTTAGGGCACATTGATCTTTGTTGTGAGCCAACTGAGAGAGAGCGAGAGCTGAACAAACCTGCAGGTAACTTACTTCTGTATAGTGGGGTACACCTCTAAGGAAAGCCACAATGTATAGCAGCTTCCTGCCCTATCAGCCCGATCCATTGAAGTCGACTTCTCACCTGCCATCTCCAGTTTACAGTAAGAGGAACATGAAGGAAAAGAAAAATAAGGGGAAAAGGGGGGGAGGGAGGAGATAGCAAAGCCTGAAGGTAAAAACGAAGTGCTAAACTCCATTAAATATTTATGATGTGACTGAGATACTCTTATTAGGAGACATTGTACCTGTTACACTGGTAGCTTGTAACTGCTACCCACAACTGCTTTCACTCCAAGCCAGAACTTAAAAGCCAGGTTCCGCTTTCTGGTATGCTGGTGGAAATCCAGAGTAGACCCATTGACTTCAGTGGAGTTATTTGAATTAACATCTGTAACAGAAAGCAGAATCCAGCCCCACATAAGCAGTGAGTCATCTACTTCTCAGCAAGGACAAAAAAGCATCAAGGAAATGTTATATCCAGTCTTCCTCCTATTTGGTGGCAAGTCACTGCTCCTCGTCATGAAGATGATAACCCATTTCCAGGTGGGAGGGAGTCATATTATCTTCAACTCTCTCTTCAGATGCTGTTGATCTGATTTTCAAAGTTACACAAGGTTTACATTGGTCTAACTCCATTGGTTTCAATAGCATGATTTCTAGGAACGTAAGTGAGAGCAAGTTCAGGTTCTTTACCTCCTGTCTCTGTGTTCCTTCGTGTTGGCTGTATTTATGCAAGTAATTAGGGTGGGAGTAATTATGCAAAGTTAACCATGATGGACATCCTAACAGCACTGCCATTGCTAAAAACTGGCTGGTGTAATGACCTAATTGTGATGAGTTCAGTCACAGAGACCCCCTTTGGCCTGTCACCTGACGTTCTGGAATTACCTTTGAGCCCGTTTTCCCTGGCAGCTTGGGACTCCAGAACCCTGCCTTGTTGAGCCAGACACGCTAGCCTGCTGCAACACAGACCCAGGTCTGGTCCATGCCCCCAAAGCTGCAGACTTTAACCAAAAACTCAGCAGGTCACCTGTCTCCAGCACGCAGACACCCAGTTCCCAATGGGATCCAAACCCCAAATGAATCTGTTTTACTCTGTATAAAGCCAATACAGGGTAAACTTTTAAATTGTCCGACCTCTATAACACTGATAGAGAGATATGCACAGCCATTTGCTCCCCCAGATATTAATCACTTACTCTGGGTTCAATAATTAACAAAAGTGATTTTATTAGGAATAAAAAGTAGGATTTAAGTGGTTTCAAGTAATAGCAGAGAGAACGAAGTGAGTCACCGAGCAAAATAAAACAAAACATGCAAGTCTAAGCCTAATACATTGAGAATCCATTTATAGGTAAATCTCACCCTCAGAAATGTTCCAATAAAATTCCTTCACAGACTCCTTCCTAGTCTGGGTCCAATCCTTTTCCTTGATACAGTCCTTGCTAGTTCCAGCAGGTATCTTGGGTGAGAAGCAGGGGCTTTCTCATGACTTGGACCCCCCTTTGTTCTCTTCTACCCCTTCTATAGCTTTGGCGCAAAGTGGAAATCTTTTGTCTGTCTAGGTCCCCACCCCTCCTTCTGAATGGAAAAGCACCAAGTTTAAGATGGATTCCAGTTCAGGTGACATGATTACATGTCACTGTAAGACTTCCTTCTTCATTCTTCCAGGGCTGACCTGCAGGTATCCAGGGAGGTTTGCAATTAAAACAGAGCCATTTACAACCAATTGTTCTAGTTAATGGGAATCATCAAGCTTCCAAATGACCATTAATGGCCAACACTTTTCATAATTACAATAGGACTTCAGAGTTATACTTCATATTTCTAGCTTCAGATACAGGAATGATACATACATACAAATAGGATGACCACACTCGGTAGATTATAAGCTCTGTAATGATACATTACAAGAGACCTTTTGCATAAAGCATATTCCAGTTACATTATATTCACACTTATAAGCATATTTCCATAAAACATATGGAGTGCAACGTCACACTATTAATAGCCAAGAAGCCAAACACAAAGGAAAATAAACCCTAACCAGCACTACTTCAAACTGATCAGAAATGGGAAACATCATAAGGTTGCTTGGTAGCCTGTGTGACAGGACATTATGGTCTCCATCCATTGCCTAATAAGAAGGTATCCAGAGCCCAAAAGCCACTATCATCTCTGGTGCTGTCTGGCACTTTTGCTAATAGTCTTGGGAGAGTGGCCAAAGAGTGAATGGCCCATGGAGAGTGAACTGCTTACTCATCCTAAAGGTGGCCCCTCTGGCTCAAGGTTGCAGCACACTGGATGGGGATATCTGTGATGCTTCCATCAAATGGTGGCAATTTAAGTGTTGATATTGTTAACTGTTTGTTTTTGTGTCACTATCTGGTTAATATACTCGCTCCACATCCTTCCCCTCTGATAACCTCTGTGGTGCGGTTATGCCTTTTCCATTCAAAATGCTACCTCATACCAAAAAACTAAAAGTGTTGGAGTTGAATATCAGAATAAATAGGAGGGCTGCTATGCAGACTGCAGTACCGTTTTTTATTTAATTTAAAGTAAGCTTTCTATTTTTAAAAAAATTCTCTAAAGCTGCTATGGACTACCCAGGGGAGTACCACAGAATCCAGGGACCTTGCCGCAGAATTGAGCACCTGCCTATTGTGGAGTACCGGGTACGTGATATTATCCTCATTTTACAGATGACAAAACTTACACATGGAGAGGTTAAGGGAATTGCCCAAGGTTACAAAGGAAAGCTGTGGCAGAGCAGGAAAAGACCCAGCCTTTGTTCCGTTTTGGTATAATTCAGGGAATTCCATCATCAAGCAGTGATAGAGCCCGGCACTTGTTTGAGAACCATTTAACCCATGGGGGGGACAGAATAATCTTTCAAATTGTATAACTGTCAAGCAGCTTCTTACTAGAGAAGATTCCAGCAAAAGCACTGAGAAAAGTTGGTCAGCTTCTATACTATCAGGGTTCTAATATCTCCATACAATTGTTTGTTCATGTAAAGTTTATCTCATGCTTATATACGGTAAGTGTGACTTTAAAACCTTACACTTTACCCTCTGAGAGCCCAGTAAGATGCATAGACTCATAATGTTAGAAAGTACTGAAAGGGTCATCTAATCCAGGGTTCCCAAACTTGGTTTGTGGTTTGTTCAGGGTAAGCCTCTGGTGGGCCACGAGGCATTTTGTTTACCTGAGCGTCTGCAGGTATGGCCGCTCGCAGTTCCCAGTGGCCGTGGTTCGCCGTTCTCGGCCAATGGGAGCTCCAGGAAGTGGCACAGGCTGGGTCACCACTTCACCTTTTAAGGACCTGTTCCTCATGGCCTGCGACTAGAGATGACTTGGCCACGTCTGGTTGGTCACACTCCACCTCGGACAGGGTCCGTGCTGCATTGAGTGTGTGAGCGCTGCCTAATTAGAGTCCCAGACACCTTGTCTACCTGGAAACTCTTCTAATCTTCCAGCTGTTCAAGCAGCCCATTCATTCCACAAGCATTCTGGGAGGAAGGGGAAGGGGGAGGGGGAAAGCCACTTCACAGGCATTCAGAGAGGGAGTGGAGACAATAGTGGGAGGGAGGGGCAGTATAAGAGACCTTTAGAGCAGAGAAATCACTGCTGCTCCTACAAGAGCAGACTCAGGTTGAGGTTGCTATCCACCACAACTCCCAGATCCTTCTCAGCTGTGCTGCTGCCAAGCCAGTTTTCCCCCATTCTGTATTTGTGCATTTGGTTTTTCTTCCCTAAGCATAGCACCTTACATTTGTCTTTGTTGAATTTCATTCTGTAGTCTATAGCTCAGTTGTCCAATTTATCCAGATCACTCTGAATTTTAGCTCCATCATCCAAAGTATTGGCAACCCCCTAGCTTTGTGCCATCTGCAAACTTAATAAATACGCTCTATATGCCTACATCATCTTCTGTTACCAGCTCACCTTCATTGCACATTGAACCCACACCATCCTTAATCTTTTTTTTTTTTGTCTGACATATTTGAAGAGCCCCTTCTTGTTGTCTCTAACGTTTCTTATGCTGCTTCTTTGGTTTCTAAATATGGGCCTGATCCGAAGCCCATTGAAGAATTCCCATTGATTTTGATGGGCTTCGATCAGTCCAATACTTACACCTTAGACTGTTCATGAACATTGTATCACTCATGCTGCTTATAGGAGTCACTGATCTGCATTTCTTTACAGAAAAGGAGACTCCACTGAAAGACAATATCTCTGCATTAGGTACTGAATCACAGGTAACGTCATTTAACCCACCTTAGTGCTGTGTTAGGATGCTGATATTCCAATATTAATATTCATACTGAAGTATCCCCCAGAAACTGTGGGTTTCAAGATTCAAGTTGAAGTCTAGCTTGGTTCTGAACCATTTCATACATGCCTAGGAAAAAGCCATACGTATGAACTCCCACTATCTGCTCTTTTCTTCTCTTCATCTCTCTGACTGCCTTTTGCCCATGTTATACCTTAACCACTACTAAGTGTATTAGCATAATGCCACAATAATTACATAATCCTATCAACTCATGCTCAGCCTGCTCATTTTTATGCCTCTGTAATTATATTTAGGAATAATGCAAAGTAACTTGAGTGGGAGTATGAACACTGTATATGGGGGAGTTGCATTAAGAGAATAATATAACGGGGCTTATGTTTGCTTAGAGCCATGAAATTGAAGTGGATTACAATAACACTCACAGTGAATATCTCTCTCCCTCTCTCTCTCTCTCTCTCTCTGGATCAAGGGATTGTAACCTTGCCAGGGAGAGTGTTAGACCTCTAGAAAAAAAATCTGATTACTGTTACTACAATTAGACCCAGGAGCAGTTTGAATGCATGTATTGATGCACTTGGGACTGTAAGCAAAATAAAACCAGCAAAATAATAGCCAGTGGACAGGCAGAGACCATGGGAAACCTATTGATTGCAACAGGGTGTCTTTTCTATATGGCAGAATGATCTCAGAAGAGCTGAGCTTTGAGTAATTTCTAGCAAACAATGTATGATAAACCATTATTTGTGGATCCTGAAAATCGAACTGAAGCACCCAGGTCTCTCTAGTACATGTTTATTTTGGACAGGACTTTAGTAAGAAGTCACTGTCAATATATATCATTTTGGCTTTTTTGTCTCATTTTATTTGTCTCAAATGGATATTCATTCTAAGGAGATGAGAATGGTATATTAACATGAAATAAAAGGCGCTGCACATTTCAGGGCTATAAGCTCAGTGAAGTGTTCTGGTGACCCCAGAAACAATGGGAGTGAAGCTGATCACCAGGAGAGGAAAATAAAGCCCCATCGTTCAAAATGTGGTTGCTCCTTCACTTTATATGGATAAATTAGAATAATTATGATAATGCTTTGAAACTGAAAAGCATTATAGAAGTTCTAAGTATGAGGTAGGTTCAAGTCCCACATCTAGGTCTGCCCAGCATTCCCAATTGCTCTGGTACCCTCCCTATTCCCAGTGTTTTACCTTAGCTTTATAATGGGTCAAACCAAAAACCCCATTGTGAACAGCCCCAAACTTTCACCATTTTGAAATCCAGATCTGGATCCAGTTCTGAATTTTGTGGTTTTCATCTCCCTTCACTTTTGTGTGATATTTTCCAGATCCATGGCTAACTCATGTTGGCCAATGCAGAGCAGAGAGCTCATTTTAGAAAGGTTCATATGCATGTAAACAATATGATTCTCTAAGGACCTGATCCCATTTCCACTGAAGTCATTAGTGGCTTTATTACTGAAAGTGGGGAACAAGTCCCGCATCTGTATCCCCCTGTATACCCAGATTCGCCAGCCTTTTCATTCTCTGGACCCTTTCACAAGATAGTGAAGGATCATCCCTTAGCCACCTCCCTTCCCAGCATCCCACTGTTTACTTCTCAACATATTTTTTGTTCTGGGGACCATGCCGAAGAGTTGTGTGGGCAGCTAGTGGTCTGCAGACCAGAGTTTGAGAATCACTGCCCTATTCTGAACCCTGTTAATCTGGTTAAACTTCTCGTCCCAAACCATTTCTAATCTAGATACATATGGGCCTGAGTGTATCCCTGGTGTAGCTCAAACTGAAGTCCATGGTACTCAGATGCCATGGCAATGGGCATAAAATCCTAAATCAGACAGAACAGGGCCCCCAGAATCAATAGGTGAAATAGATCTAAATCTTTCCTTTATCAGCTGCTATTTTATCAAGGTCTGAATTCTGACAGTCCTACCTCTGTGCCCTCCTGTGATGCTTCTCATCATTAGTGGGGTAAATCCCTCCATTTTCACCCGGTACTAGACAGATCCTAGAACTGCTGTGGTTACAGGTTTCTATCGCCCCCTGGCTAGGGCCCTTGGCATCTCTGCCTCTCTCCTGAGGAAAGTGCCCGCTGGTTCCTGTTTAATGTGCAGCACTCATGTTAATTCCTATTAGTTTTTAGTCATGTTTTGATGTGGGCTGGGTGAGAAGAGCAAGGACACTGACACGGACATCCCAGCTAGGCCTGTGATGACGGGGAGGAAGAGTCTGTGCCATTCCGATTGTGAAACTGTGACTGTGTGGGTAACTCCTATCAGCAGACAAAATCTCTCTCCTTTAATCATGAGCATATCCATCTGTACAGAGAACAAGTACTATATAAATCGCACAGAGGGGGAGCTGGGAATAGAGCCCATGTCCTTTTGCTCCCAAAGCACAAGTTTCTGTGCCACGTGACCTAAGGAGAGCTATGCAGCTGCATGTAAGGATCCTCTTGTGCCCCATGCCAGCTTCCCACATCACCAGACTCTGGGTGGATGGCCAAGCTGTTCCCTGATGTGCTATCCTTGACCCCTGCACAGGTGGGTGGGCAAAGGTCGGGCAAAGGGCAGAGTCTTGGCTCAGTCTCCCAGTGTGCCAGCCAGCATAGCTTTGCCAGTGGGAGGGGCAGGGGATTATCTGGCATTGCAGTGTGCCACTAGTCAATTGCTTTCCCAGTGAAGCCAAGGTGAGTCACAGTCACCTCTTAGCGTGGTGCAGCTATGCGACCCGCATGCTGAGGGCTCCAGAGACACTCAAAACTCTAGTCCTTTCCTGGTAGTAGCTGCAGATCCCTATTTAAGTTTCTCTGTGAACCAGCCATTAGGGGGCAACATTGTGTACATGCATACAAAGCCAGTATACTGCAGTCCCTGCATTCCAGCACAAATAGCATGCGCATAAAGTCTATCACGCAATCCTGATGGAGTCAGCACAATAACACAGTGGGATGTGACACATCAGCATCTGGATTATAAAAAGGAGATCTGTGTCTTAGTTACTGTGGCTCCAGAAACTTCCTGCAACCAGCTTGATTTAGCAGCATGTAGTAGAACCATGTAATAACATTCATTTTGTAACATATAAACTGATTTTTTACATTAGAACAGAGAAGGCAGGGTGTTGGTTTTTTTAAAACCACGTATGTAGGCTGTAATCCCTTAACACAGCAGAGTGAGCTACAGATGAGATTTAAATCTTGCTTCTGAATTTCTTAGATATTTTTTCCTTTCATATGAATTTTTCTAAAAGTCAGAAACACTTGAAATGAAAAATACAGTCAATACAATCATCTGGCAGTAACTGCACACTGCCTCTGACATACACTGGGGTTTCAGTCATTACCTATCTGTCAGGAAGAGCGTGAATAAATAGCATGCAACCTGAATAAAGTTGCAAATCACGATAAATCAGCTTGTGTTTAAGATTCCGTGCTTTGCTATGAAAAGCTTGCAGAGCCTTATGGTCAGAGCTCTCCCAGTAACCAGGAAGCCAGTATCTATGAAGAAACAAAGCTTGAGGGAAATTTGCAGGGACAGTCTCTGAGTCTTGGTCACCCACCAATAATCAAGGTCAGTACTGAACATGCAGTGAGTGTCAAGGGGATCACATAACATTTATTACAGTACAACTAGGGTGAGTGTACACAGCAATTGGCCTGCCGGTTTATTAGGGTTATACTGCACTGACAGGCAGTAAAAAGAGTGGGAGACAAAATTTAAAACACATACTCCTGATAGAACAGCAGGGGAAATGGTGGAAGAGATTCAGTGCTGCCTCCTGCAAGATAAGCGCCTTTGTTGTGTTTCAGAATTTTGCCTTCTCTGTGGCTGATTCTGATCTGGCTTATGGTGGTGTAACTCCACGGAAGACAGAGGAAATGGTGAAAACCAGATCAGGATCAGGGATCTGCACTTAAATGTGTATCTTGATGAAGCATGAGGATTTCGTTGATCATCATAAGCTAAATGACATCCTTCCCTCGTTAACAACTGCTCCCTGCTTTACCATTTTTAATAAAAGAGGGGAAACATATCTTAGCCACTTTAAAACTCTTTTTGGTGGTTTGCATAATTTAATTTAACCAATACACAATAGATTTTGCTGCTCACCTGAGGGGATCTGAGAATGAATCCTTTGGGGTTTCTCCTCAGGTTGTCTTGCCAATTTCCTGTGGGTTAAAAATTATTTTGACCTGCCTTGGTCAGGCTAATTGCCAAATTGTCTAGGTGTCCCCTGCTTCTCTGTTACCTAGCTAATTGAAATGGCTCCAGTACTGGCTACAGAGCAACTTTGCAATGAGTGAGGTTGCTCTTGATACAGAGCCTCTGTCATAAATAACATGAGATGGAGTCGTTCTGGTTTTTATTCAGAAGGTGTCCTGTGATGACAGGGTAATAACTAACCACTTGACTTTCCAGTGGCTCTGTGCTCAGTCAATGCAGGAATAGAACCAGCCTTCAGCACCAGTAAAGTAATCTGCTGTTTCGGGTCCCTTTATCCAGTGCAAGCTTTCAAAGAACAGACTGGCTTTATCTCCTTTGCCTGTAGAGGGATCAGAAGGTGGAAAAAACTCACCACCAGGTGACTGCTGCATAGTGCAGAAACCAAATCAGGAACCTCAGCTAGAATAGCTTTGGTTTTAGTCTGTTGTTAGGGAGTCTGGCAGGCATTGACCAAGGATTGATGATGCTGAATCTTTTTACTTATTCTGCTCTCTGTATATATGTTGTTTATTCCTTGCAATATTTATCTATAAAACTCAGCCCTCTGATTCCCAGGGTCAGTGATGGTTGACTTAGGTTGCAGGAGATGCCAGGAAACAGGCCTGTTGATGAACATTCTCAATGTTTAATTGAAATAGCATTTTGTGTTTTACCTGGTGGTTGTTCTGGTCTGACTCTCACCAAATGTTGTCCCATAGAACTCTGCTGTTGTGAGTTTTAATCTGGAAAAAGCACAGGAGGGAAGTTCAACACCTGCCCATCACACCCCCTACTAGACCTGTCTCCATAATATAGACAAATATGGAACCATAGGTTCAAATTCCAACAGGGTCGGCTCACCTTGTCTTTCCGAGGGACACAGATTGTTTCTTTTGCAGTTTTACTTTTTGTTGGTCTATTGGAAAAGATCTTAAACTTGACGACCTGTCTCATCTGCGTGGGCATTAAAGCTCTTGTGGCACTTCCTGTTTAAATAGGGGTTTGCCCTGATGTCTTTAGCCAATATTTCCCTTTCCCATCTGTTGTGTAGCATGTTGTGTACTGATTATCCAACCCTTGTTTCCATCCTCTACCCCAGAGGTGGATGCTTTTCAATGGTAGATGAAGTGCTGCATGTAAATATTGAGTCACTTCCTCTTTTCCTTATTTAATACATGGGGAGTGAGGGGAAAGTGAAATGGGTGGGCAGGGGGGCAGGGGAATATCTGGAAAGTTTACTCACTACAGAAATAATTGTGGAGCTGGTTTTTCTAAATGTCAATGGTTGGAAATTAAGGTCAGAATTTCAAAAGTGGCCCCTGACTTTGGGTTTCCAACACAACATAGCTTGGGCCTGATGTTCAGAAGAGCTGATCCAACTGAAACCAGCTCAGCGCCCCTGAAAATCAGACCCAGTCCCCCAAAACATGAGCCACTTTTGAAAAGCTTGACCTGGTATTCCAGATGGCTTAGCAAGAGTAAAGTACGTGAATAAGCTGAAAGGTGTGGGGCCAAATCCTGCTCCCTTTACTTACATGAACAATCCCAGTAACTTCAGTGGTTGCACTCTTATGAATAAGTGAACAGAATCCATCCCTTTGTTTGGTTTGGGGATGGAGTTTACCTCTTTGGAAGCATTCCCAGTCCACCCCATACAGATGTGGAGTGACCAATACCTATTTTTCATGAACCTTTGTAGCTTACACCAATTTTTTCCATTTCTGTTGACAGATCCCACCTCATTCCTAAGGAGAGTGATAAAAATCAGCACTTGTGGCTTTACCTGGTGATTGTTCTGACTCTCATCAAATGACAGCATGGCTGGCAGCTCTGTGCGCTGTCATGGCAGAACCCAGTTACAGTGGCTAGGAGGCCCCTGCTCTTCTGGCTTGGATGTGGGATGAGGATTCTCAGGGCTGGAATCTGCTCTCAGTTATACTTGTGTAAATATAGAGTCACTCTTCAATAGGAACATTTGGAAGGAACTCTGCAGAGCAGGCAGAGGCATTATTACCACCAGGCACCTGACCTTGAGTTGAAATTACTCTTGATCTACATCAGTGGGCCAGATCCCCAGCTGGTGTCAATCACTGTGGCTTCATTGCCTTCAATGGAGCTGTGCTGATTGGCACCCAGCTGGGGATCTGGCTCATCGCACCTGACATCAGAATCGGGCCCCAAGAATTTGACAGGCTTTGAGACAAGCTTCCTTCCCCCTCACTCATCTGAGCTAGAAGAGCAGACATCTCAGAGCTGCTATCTAACTGGGTTCTTTCATGACAGCTCACTGGGCCACTAACCCTGCTGTCAGTCAGCTTTTTGCTTTTATTTTTAAACTCTGAGCACAGTCAGCTGATAGGGCAGTGGAAATCCTCATGCTATGTCCACATTGCAACTTCCACCTTTGGGAGCTGAGAGATACTTGCACATGGTCCAAGTGTAGCTGTACCACCTGGGATTGGGATCAGGCCTTAACTGTTAAGTATAGCTCTGCAGACTTGGGCCCCAGTCCTGCCATCTGACACTTGTGGACAGGCCCTGCGGCCATGCGGAGCCCACATGCATCACGTAGCAGGATTGGAAACATTGAGGAATTTAATTTTCTCTTGCCTGGCACAGAGTTAGAGCAGCATATGTGTTGCCTACACGACGGTTTGGAATACGAGGGAGGGGAGGCGTTATAAGGACACAAAAGAAGTGGTCCAGGAGGTAGGGGAAGACTGAAAACTCTGTGGCTTCAGCCCAGTGTTATTAAGCTGCTGCCTCAGGGAGGTGAAGGTCTCGGTGGCATATGTCTTGATCATGGTAGAGTGTGGAAAAAGAAAGTCCACATTTCCATGCCTGAGGCATTCCCTTCCCCCAAACAATGAATAAATAAAAGGGCAAGTCTAATCGTGGAAGATGTTTGAGATTTGTTTTTACAGAAGGAAGTGCTTTTCTTCTCCTTGTTTTGTATTGCGTGGGCTCCTGCATTGTGAGATAAATAGCTGCACTAGGTGATATAAAGCAAATAGCCTCATGAACACGTATTGATAATAAAATACAGTCAGTGGGCCAGATTCCGTAGCTGGTACAAATCTGTGCTGAAGTCAGTGGAGCTATGCCACTTGATGCCTTCTGATTTTCATAACGGCATTTAAAAAAATATATGTAAAAACTAAGTGTGTTTTGTTAAAGTTGAAATGATCCTCGAGTAAAACTGGGATTATTTTAAAAATGTATTTACTGGTTCACTGTGCAGATCAGCATGAATGAGGCCAGCACAGCAAAGAGAAGGAGTGGCAATAAGATACAGAGTGAAAACTTACATTTAATAGCATCAGCAAAAGGATAAAACACAGAGCAGAAATTCTGATGTTACATTCCTTGTTACACTGGAGAAAAAACATAGCTTAACAACTCATTGATACACTCGACCATAGAAAATGTAAGGTAACCAAATACTGCCTCCGTGACAGTGCCTTGATGTGAGATGTTTATCAACACTAAGCACCATTCCAGCCCAGCAAGCTGGGTGTGCTATGAACCAGGCACACTTTTGCTGCGAAAACCAATAAATGACTTTAACAATTAACTTCTAATTCCTTTAGTGTTTCATAATTGAAACGAGCAAATATGAAGCATCATTCAAATTCCAGCTACATCTAGCAGACTTCTATGGTACAAAGAGGACTTCTATGGTAATTAGTGGGATCCAGCATGGGAGGAGTCCTTTGCTGGATTTGGGGCCATAGGAAGTACAACCAAACAAATAGTCTTTTTTTGTGCCACTGTGTATAAATGTTTATCTACACATTTGAAGTAGAAGATTCCTGCTTGCATATGCATATGTATTAAAAGGTTTAGACAGGTGAAATATCAGTAGTGATCGTATTTGTGGTTGTTATATAAGAAATAAGCATTGTCTTACAGACCTTTGTAGCAATAGCTTGTGGCTGACACTTCACGAAAAGCAGTAAAAACAACAAATCAACCTCAAAACAAAATTAAAAAACACATATTGCCTCTAGCTGATTTGTGAATTGCTAAATAAGGAGTAAAATATCCTTCCTAATCCATGCAGGTACTCATCCGATGCCCTGAATTATGAGGCTGGAATACACTTTTTATCCTGACTTCAGCTTGCAAGGCTGCAAATAATAACAATGATCACAAAGTTATCCTGTTCATGCCATTGCACTCCTAAATTCTCTTTCGTTCAATGTAGCACATTTTCAAAAGGTTGAAGTACGGAGAACAGTTGCTCACCAGAACCTAGTGATATGCCAGAGTTGAAAAGTTTGGATCTGGAAGCAGGTCAAGATCTGAATTTACCTGAAGTTTGAGGGCATTTGATTTGGTACCATTGCAATTTGTCAGGACTTTGTGGGGCATCAAAATAGGCCCTTTTTTTTATTAAGTCAAGCACCTGCTCCAATTGAAGAAACTTTTACATTTATATGGAATCCAAATTAAAATTGCTGACATATAGAGGTGGTGGGGGCACAGTTTCAAAGCAGTTTCAGGAAGCCTTGAACCTGTCTCCAAACGTTAAAGTCAAATGTGCACTAGCCAATGTGCAGACAAACATCTGCAAATGCAAAACCCCAGCTATACTGCAGGAGGGCTTCAGCCATCCAGCCTGCCACCCTGGAATTATACTGCTGAGTGACACCAGCAAAATCCCAGTCCCAGAGTTGTCCCCAGAAATGCGAGTCTTGTACTGGCCAGGACCCTCCTGGACAATACAAGCTCATAGAAAGTCCATCATTTCACGCCAAAACCACGCCACAAACTGTGGACGCCAATCAGTAGTGACTCAACCCGGGAGACCATGGAGATATATGACATGAGTAACCAGGAGCTGGGCCGTCTCTTCTGCAGAGGACAGGTGCACAATGGGGTCAAAGTTGGCCATTTTTATCAGTTGATTGACCATGGTGAGGACTACAGTGTTCTCATTAGACACTGGGAGCTCGACTATGAAGTTTAGGGTAATGGTTGCCCAGGGTCCAGACGGGGTCTCAGAAGGCAGTAGAGTGCCAAGGGGTTTCAAGCATGGCGTCTTGGTGCGAGCATGTCTCACAGGAATCCAGATACGAGTGGATTGTGGTGCACATTCGGGGCCACCAGAAGGAGCGGACAGCCAAACAGACTTGAGGAACCCTAGATAGCCTGCTAATGGTGAGTCATGACAGGATGAGGAGCCATCCTAGTACCCATGACTGTTTCCATGTATGGACAAAGTATTTATGGTTAAATGTAAAGTTATTATGGGTGAGGACGAAATGTATGAATTTGGTGATGTGTTTGGGTTAGATTTCAAAGCATTGTACATTGTCTTTTATGTAATTGAGGCAAGCAGCAATACTATCATAGTGAGGGATATTGGTGTCTAGGGAGGTGACGTCCATAGCAGCAACGATTATGTTCTGGGAGAAGTTGTTAATATTGTGGTGTTTTTGGAGGAAGTCGTTAGTGTCATGGAGGAAGCTGGCCCTTTGTATGGTGAGTGGTTTAAGGATGGTTTCTATGAGTCCTCCAGTAAGCGTGCTGCAGCCAGATACAATGGGTCTGCTTGGGTTCCCTTGTTTATGTATCTTGGAAAATAGGTAGAAGGTTCCTGGGGTGGATTTGTGGGGGATATGGTTGTAGAGTTATTCCTGGAGTTTTTGCGGGGAGGGTTTGATGATATCTTTGCATTCCTATGTGAGTTGTAGTGTGGCATTTTCTCTGACACCACCTACTATTAAGAACTCAAAGAGAAGTCTGTTGGCCTCGCTGATGTAGTCATCACGATTAAGGACTATGATAGCACACCTTTTGTCTGCAGGTCTGAGCATTATCTGGTAGTAGGATTTCAAGGATTTTATAGCTACAGACTACATCCCCTAAAAATGCAGCCCATTTATTTATATCAATTATAACATTTATCTTTGAAAAATAAACATGCTTAATTGCTTTCAGTAACACTGGAAAATTATACCTCGCCCTCATGTCTATATTAGCAGAGATTGCCTGAGGAAGCAGAATTCAGATCCAGATGCAGGCTTTGGCAATGATTTGAGGATTTGATTGCAAAGCCAAACTAGGGTTGTGGTTCAGGCTTGATGTTACCAACATTTTAGAACAAAATGGTAGAAATCTCACAACATGCAGCCAAGATTTGAGCCACATTCTAACCAGAACTAGAGAAATGGCTTGTTTACAGCTTTGGGTCTCCCCTAAAAGCAAAGCCATAAGGATGGGTTCAGAACCGAAAAATCAAATCCAAACTTCACCCTTAAAATCTCAAAGGGGTCAGATTCAAGATTTCAGTTTTGAGCCATCTCTAATTATAACACTTTCCCTGTTGTGACACTGTCACTCGTATAAGGCTACACTCTGGTATTTTGTCCCCATGCCCAATAAACCTTGAATCATAAAAGTTAGAAATGTAAACAACTTGTTAGAACATCCAGTCAATCCACATTGCTGTTTTCATCCTCTTCCAGATCACCAATTTTAGCCCAGATCCCCAAGATAGTCTATTAGACGGTTCCCCAAACTTGACATGTTATAGTTGTCTCCTATCCACTTGTTACAGTCCTTCAGCCAGTTTTCAGGTTTCTTGACATCCAATCCAATTTGAAATAATGTTACCACTAGGATGTCATGAGCCACAGTAAGTATCTAACAATATCTCTTGAGAACATAAAAGTTAACTGGCATTTATGTTATGATGAGGTCCTGCCTTTCCATTGTCCAAGAACATTTGCCATTGTTTAAAGCCATCTGAAAAGAAAAGGGGGGAAAACCCCAAGTTCTTCTTCGAGTGCTTGCTCATATCCATTCCAGTAGGTGTGCGTGCGCTGCGTGCACGTTCGTCAGAGATTTTTACCCTAGCAACAATCGGAGGGTCGGCAGGGCGCCCCCTGGAGTGGCGTCGCTATGGCACCCGATATATACCCCTGCCGACCCATCCATTCCTCAGTTCCTTCTTACCGCCCATGTCGGTCGTTGGAACAGTGGAGCACGGCTTAGCTCATCTCCACCTCCCTAGCTCTTTGCTCGTTTATATATAGTTGTTTGAACATAATTAGTTTTCATAGTTATCGTTAGTCTTTTTGTAGTGTTAGTAGTTATAATATCAGTGTATATAGTTAGAGGATTAGGGGCTAGCCCCTTCTCCTCCCCCGGTACCGGGGCTCATGCCCGGTTCCCCGGGCTTCAAACCTTGTGCGGCCTGTCGTCGGCCAATGCCCACAGGAGATCCACACCAGTCTTCACTGGCCCAATCCTCAGGCAGGCACCGGTCCCTCTCCCTGAGGTCAATGAGGCACAAGGCTCCTGCGGTACCAGCACCTGCTCCACAGTCTAAGCGCACTTCTAAAGCGGACCGCCCGGCACCGTCAACTGCTGCGGCACCGCTTGCCTCTGCACCGTCGATTCCGGTCTCTCAGGAGCCGTAGAGTCCGGTGCCGACTAGCTCCCTGGCGCACGCTGTGGTAGAGCTCGTTGTACTCTCGACGCCGGAGACTTTCTCCACGGCTCGGGACTTAATTGCTCTGACAGAGCAGAAGCTGCCCCAACCCCCGGCTCCGCCAGTGCGGGTCGTTCAATCACTGGGCAAGCCCGTCATGATGAGGCCATCTTCGCCGATCACAGTACAACACCGCAGATCCCGATCCAGGTCCACGGACGCTCTTGCTCCAGGCACCGCTCCCGCTCTCGGTGCCACTCACAGTCCCAGTACCGCTCGCCATCCCGGTACCGGTCGTACTCGCGGCACTGGTCCAGATCCCGATCCCCATCGTGGTACTCTCGGCACCGGTCCAGGTCCAGGCACCGCCGCACCTCTCGCAGCCGCTCTCGGCATGGCGCTGGGAGGCACCGGTTGACCTCCCAGCACCGCGCCGGTCACAGGTCCCTGTCCCGCTCTCGGCACCGCTATGACTCCCAGTGCCACTCGCCGCAGCCGCATAGACAAGACTCCAATGGATGCAGAGATCTGGTCCACGGGGCTTCAGTGCTTCCATGGGCCTCGCGTCACCCTTCAGTCTCTTCACATGCGGACAGCGCCTCTTATGGAGAATCCGAGACGCACACCCACGGCCCAGACCACGGTCCTCATCAGTGATCCTTTTGGACACCCTGGGCATACCATCAAGCCCAGGGTGAAGCGACTGGCCCTTCGCGTTCCGGCCACTCGGAGCACCGCGTGCCGGAGGCCACCATCAGCCGGCCTCCCCCTGTGGACACAGAGGTATCTAGTCTTCCTGCACCGGAACCACACGATCTCCCAGAACCAGAGGTCCCCCCGGACCAGACGTCGGTGCATGATCCTCTCGTTCCAGGGCTGTCGTCTTCATCCTCTCCAGACAAGGCAGTTGCGGGGACGTCAGCTTCGGGTCCTCCTCCGATTGACCTCCTCTCCCACCAGGATCTTCTCCAGCGTATTGCCCAAAACATCAACCTACCGGTAGAAGAGGTCCCAGAGGTAGAGGACCCGGTGGTTAGCATCTTGTCCGCGGAGATGCCCACTCGAGTGGCGCTCTCATTTATCCGTTCGATCCAGGCCAGAGCGGACACTATCTGGCAATCCCCGGCTTCCATACCACCCACAGCCAAGGGGGTCGAACGGAAGTATATGGTACCTCCAAAGGGGTATGAGTATCTCTATGTACACCCCGCTCCATGCTCCTTGGTGGTACAGTCTGTCAACGAACGGGAATGCCACGGCCAACGAGCCCCTGCACCTAAATCTAGAGAAGCCCGGCGCATGGACTTGTTGGGCCGAAAAATCTATTCTGCGGGAGGTCTCCAACTCCGCATAGCGAACCAACAGGCCCTCCTCGGCAGATACAGCTTCAACACCTGGGAGGCTGTTGGGAAGTTCGCCGAGTTGGTTCCGCAGGATTCCTGCCAGGAATTTACGGCGCTCCTGGAGGAGGGAAAGAGGGTCGCAAGAACCTCCTTGCAAGCCTCATTAGATGCTGCGGACTCGGCAGCCAGGACGGTCGCTTCGGGCATAGCCATGCGCCGTATTTCGTGGTTACAGGTGTCCAGCCTGCCACCTGAGTTACAATATAACATTCAGGACCTACCATTCGATGGGCAAGGCTTGTTTTCTCAAAAGACAGACCCCAGACTACAGAGTCTGAAGGACAACAGGGTAATCATGCGTTCGTTGAGAATGCATATACCTCAGATACAGAGACGGTCTTTCCATTCCCAACCGCAGTGCCCTTACCCCTCTCCTCAGCCATGGCAAGACCTTGCCAGGAGAAGAGGTCGTAATGGTCGCAGACACCAGTCTGGGCCTCAAGGGGGCAACAACTCTGGTCCTGCCAAACCAGCGTCGGGATCCAAACCAAACTTTTGAAGGTGCGCCCGAGAGCGGTGTACCAATTACCTCCCCGGATCCTTTTCTTTTCCGCCTTTCCCAGTTCCTCCCGGCATGGTCCCAGTTGACATCGGATCGTTGGGTTCTACGCACGGTGGAGCTTGGATACTGCCTTCAATTTGTTTCACTACCTCCCTTCCACCCTCCCTCCCCGCCCCTCTTCAGGGACCCCTCTCATGAGCAACTCCTCACCCAGGAGGTTCACAAGCTCCTCTCAGTCGGAGCTATAGAGGAGATGCCGGAGGAGTCAAGAGGCAAGGGGTTTTATTCCTGATATTTCCTTATTCCCAAGGTGAACAGGGGCCTTTGGTCTATCTTAGACCTGCGGAGACTGAACGAATTCATCAAGAAGTTAAAGTTCTGCATGGTATCCTTGGGAACCATTATTCCTTCCCTGGATCCCAGAGATTGGTACGCCGCTTTCGACACGCAGGACACATATTTCCACACAGCAATTTATCCCCCTCACAGGAGGTATCTTCGCTTTGTGGTAAACCATCAACACTACCAGTTTACTGTCCTGCCCTTTGGCCTTTCCTCAGCCCCTCGGGTGTTCACGAAGTGTATGGCAGTTGTCGCCACTGCCTTACGTCGTCGTCAAATACATGTCTTCCCCTACCTCAACGACTGGCTCATCCGAGGGAACTCCAAGGCACAAGTCATCACCCAGGTGGCTATTATCAAGGACCTCTTTCTGCGTCTAGGTCTGATTATCAACTTAGACAAGTCCACTCTAGTACCTACGCAGAGGATAGAATTTATCGGCACAATGCTGGATTCCAACCTTGCCACGGGCAGTTTACCACCGCACCGGTTTCAAGCCATACTCTCGCTTTGTCCAAAGCCTTCAGCGTTTTCCAACAACCTCTGCCCGCACTTGCCTAGGCCTCCTCGGCCACATGGCCACATGCACATTTGTTACAAAGCACGCCAGGCTACGAATGCGTCCTCTCCAAACCTGGCTCGTCTCAGTTTATCGGCCACGCAGAGACGCCATAGACATCATTCTCACAATTCCGCCGAGCGTTCTAGGCTCCCTCGACTGGTGGCGAACACCCTCCCGAGTGTGTGCAGGGCGACCGTTCCATCCTCCCCAACCCTCCGTGTCCCTAACTATGGACGCGTCCTCCATGGGCTGGGATGCTCACCTAGGGAACCTGCGCACACAGGGGCGTTTGGTCGCACCAGGAGTTGTCTCTACACATCAATGTCAGGGAGCTGAGAGCGGTCAGGCTGGCTTGCCAAGTGTTTCAGCACCGTCTACAGGGCCGTTGTGTCGCAGTCTTCACGGACAACACAACGGCCATGTATTACATAAACAAACAGGGCGGGACGTGGTCCTCCCACTTGTGCCAGGAAGCGATCCTACTGTGGGACTTCTGCATAGCCCACTCCATAGACCTAGTAGCCTCCTTTCTCCCAGGAGTCAGGAACACACTCGCAGATCATCTGAGCAGGTCCTTCCTAACACACGAATGGTCCATCCGTCTGGACATTCTCCTTTCAATCTTCCGGAGGTGGGGCTTTCCCCAGATAGACCTCTTTGCCTCCAGGGAGAACAGGAAGTGCCACCTGTTCTGCTCTCTACAAGGCCGCTCCCCGGGCTCCCTGTCGGATGCATTCCTCATTCCATGGACGGGCCTTTTCTGTTATGCCTTCCCACCGTTTCCTCTCATCCACCAAGTTCTGATCAAGACGCGCAGAGACAAAGCCCGCCTCATCCTGATCGCTCCAGTTTGGCCGAGGCAGTGTTGGCACACCATGCTGCTCGACCTGTCTCGGTCACGCCCGATTCCCTTGCCACTCAACCCAGACCTGATCACGCAGGACTTCAGCAGGCTACACCACCCGGACCTGCAGTCCCTCCATTTGACTGCATGGCTCCTGGCTGGTTGAGCCAATCAGAGTTGCGCTGTTCTGCCGCAGTGCAACAAGTGCTGCTCGGAAGCAGGAAGCGCTCCACGCGATCCACATACCTTGCTAAATGGAAGCGCTTCTGTCACTGGTGTATTCAGCGGGACCTTTCTCCGCAGGCCGTATCAGTCCCCAACATCTTGGATTATTTATGGTCTCTGAAGGAACAAGGTCTAGCAATCTCTTCGCTAAGAGTACACCTTACAGCTATCTCCACCTTCCATCCTGGGGAGGCTGGCAGTTCTGTTTTTTCCCATCCTACGGTTTCCTGATTCCTCAAGGGCTTGGAGCGACTCTATCCCCAGGTCAGACAACCAGCCCCTACCTGGGACCTGAACCTTGTCTTGTCCAGGCTCATGAGATCCCCCTTTGAGCCTTTAGCCACATGCTCGCTGCTGTACCTGTCCTGGAAGACAGCATTCCTAGTTTCTGTCACTTTGGCCAGACGGGTCTCAGAACTTAAGCTCTAACTGTGGATCCCCCGTACACGGTGTTCCATAAGTACAAGGTGCAGCTGCGACCACACCTGGCGTTCCTCCCTAAGGTCATCTTCTCCTTTCACGTCAATCAGGACACCTTCCTGCCAGTCTTTTTCCCAAAACCGCACTCATCACGACGGGAATAGCAGCTACATACTCTGGATGTTCGCAGGGCTCTCGCGTTTTACATCGAGGGAACCAGACCCTTCCGATGCTCACCTCAGCTATTCGTGGCGGTGGCAGAGCGTATGAAGGGCATGGCAATCTCCTCCCAGAGGATCACTTCTTGGATGACATCCTGCATTCGGACATACTACAACTTGGCACAGATCCTGACTGGCCATCTTACCGCCCACTCTACGTGGGCTCAAGCTTCATCTGCCGCGTTTCTGGCCCATATTCCCATTCAAGAAATATGCCGCGCGGCCACCTGGTCTTCAGTCCACACCTTCGCATCCCACTATGCGTTGGTCCAACAGGCTAGAGACGATGCTGCCTTCGGCTCAGCGGTCTTACATTCCGCAACGTCTCACTCCGACCCCACTGCCTAGGTAAGGCTTGGGAATCACCTACTGGAATGGATATGAGCAAGCACTCGAAGAAGAAAAGATGGTTACTCACCTTTGTAACTGTTGTACTTCGAGATGTGTTGCTCATATCCATTCCACACCTGCCCTCCTTCCCCACTGTCGGAGTAGCCGGCAAGAAGGAACTGAGGAGTGGATGGGTCGGCAGGGGTATGTATCGGGCGCCATAGCGGCGCCACTCCAGGGCGCGCCCTGCTGGGCCTCCGAGTGTTGCTAGGGTAAAAATCTCTGATGAATGTGCACGTGGCGCACGCACACCTACTGGAATGGATATGAGCAACACATCTCGAAGAACAACAGTTACAAAGGTGAGTAACCGTCTTGTCTAATTACTGCAAAGCTAAAAATGTCTGTCCAGGTATGAACTAAAAAATGGGTGGAAAGAGTCTGCATCAATGTTATAGACAGGTTCTGTTGTATATTTCTCATTTGTGAGTTCAGTGACAGGGGTGTTAATTTTCCAGCCTTTCAGTGTCCCGGCTCACAAGTGAAGAGAGGTTTTGGTGGTTTGGTCTCATAGTCCCCTGCACCCCATCTTCAAGTCACAAAATTCAGCACAATTTACATGTGTGTTTGCTCAGGAGAGGCCCAGCAAGGTTTGTGGCTGGGCAGGGTATAAGTGCTTCATAGGAGTTAGGATTGCATCTGGCTCCATGTTAATTAGTCATCATATTTCAAAATTCATGCCGTTATAGATTTTTTTTTACAAAATATACAATTTCATGCGATTATTCTAGCCATCCCCTCTCCCAAACATTGTCCTGCCCATCCATTGACTCTCCCACCCCTCCACATACTTCCTCCCCAAAGCTTCCCAGTCCACAGCTCAGTTAGACAAATATCTGACTGGCCTCTCTTTCTCTCTCGCACATACGCCATCAGCAATGGGTGAGTATGGCAGAAGATGGCTACCCTGTTTCTGCCTCTTTCAGCAAGGCTGAGAGATTGTCCCCTCCCCTGCAAGTGGTATCAGGTGGTCACGCAGGAAGTAGGTGTGTTCCCTAAGTATGGTGTGTGCACTACATGTTGTAGGTTGCTACCAGACCAACCAGTGACTCTGGTGCATGAACAAATCATTCCTATTCTTTGCAGGAACAAAATGTATAAAGGAGTGTGGTTATGGCTGACATCAGGCAGAATGAGAGTGCATTTTGATGCTGCTTCTGCAACATAGCTATGTGTCTGTTTGGCTACTGGCCATCTAACTGTTGTTATTATTTGTATTATTTGTTATTTGTATTTGATGCCCCAACCCCATAGGTGTTCTGCGAACACACAGCTAGAGATAGTGCCTGTCTTAAAGAGATGATAAGCTAAATAGACAAGAATGACAACGGTGAGAGAAAGGAAATATTATAACTCCTATTTTACAGCTAGGGAACCAAGGGACAGAGAGATGAAGTGATTTGTCCAAGGTCACACAAGAGGTCTGTGGCAGGGCCAGCACCTGACCCCTGATTTCTGAAGTTCCAGTCCAGCACTTTACCACCATAGCTATAGCACTCCTCTCTAGCCCCCCATTAGCCAGAATTTCACCCTTCCCCTGCTAATCCAACCTGGATTGGGAGTTGTCTGGTAAATTCATGAATGTAATGTGGAATTCTGTGGAAGTGTGGATTTAAATAAGCCTGGTGTATCTTCTTCAGCCATAGCCTTCTCAGCTAACCCTTAAAATGCTAATGAGTGCACAGGAAGGTTCCAGCTTTTCTGCCGCCCAAGCAGTGAAGCGGAAAGAAAAAAATAAAACAGATGAAGCTGATCGGCAGCACTTCAGCGGCAGCTCAAAGAGGAAGAGAGGGACTGAGGGACCCGATGCCAAAGACCCAGACGTGCTGCCCCTTTCCATTGGCCGCCCCAAGCACCTGCTTCCCTCGCTGGTGCCGGGAGCTGGCCCTGGGAAGAGGCATGCAGGAGCGTGCTCAATTTAATAACATTTGTAGGGCCAGTTTTTCTTTGATCAAAATAGATGCATGTATTTATTTATTTTTATTTACTTTGAGTTGTCAACATTTCCCGCCAAAGTATTTTGTAAGCAGAATATGTCAAAAATATCAATAACCCACAGCCCCAAACGCCAACACCAAAGCCTGCTCTTTGCAATTTCACACAAGCATGAAGAAACCCGTCATAGTTTCCAAAGCATTTTAAGAGCTGAGTTTATAAGAGTTACAGTGCACTTCAGCTGTAACAGAGATTTCACTGTGGGTTCAGAGGTTGAGAATTTGATAAGCTGTCTCATATTTTTAAATGAAAAAATGATACTTCATCTTTCTAATGACAGAAAAGTTGGAGATGGTTTACAGTAATATATGCCTCTTTTAATACATGGCTTGCAATCTCAGTACAACAGCTGCATGAAGAATGGAGTAGCAGGCAAAAGGTTAATAGAGCATTGGTCCTTTTTTAATTGAAAAAATGACTGAGGGACCATGTAGCAGACCGAGCGGTAATATTATTACAGGCTGTAAGTACTGTTCCAAAGACTTACTGTTCATCTGGGAACAGAGTAATGAATATCAAGCCGTGTCTCTGTGCTTCAACACGAATGTGAACTTATTCTCAAATAGGTTAACAACCATCTCCCTGTAAAAAAAATGGATAATATTTTTTAAAAATGTTTCTCTTGCTTTTCGAACTTTATTTGCTACAAGAGCCCTGAGAGATGAGCATGCTGAATCACTGGCCAAATTAAGAAGAACTAAGAGACTGATTCACCTCTAATTTACACCAGTTTTATCCTGTGTAGCTCCATTGACTTCAATGGAGTTATTCCTGATTTACACCACTGTGAAAAGAGTATCAGTCCTATGTCAAGCTCTCATGTGTACAGTTTTGTATTTATTTGGAAACTGGATCAAAATGTAGTACACTGGCATTAAACAAAGTGGGTGAGAGCAGCTGTGCTGATTTATGGCCTTTAATTTTATTTCAGACATGTTGTCGTAAACTTTGCCTGTATTTTCATTTAAAGCAAACAGGTATGTTATTGCTGGAAGATTTTCCTATGATTATTGTTATATCATATAATTTATATTGTGATAGCGCCATGGTGAAATTCACTTCGCCTGCATGAGACCTGAGTCATTGGGGTTTAATCCAGTGAAGTGTTGTGGTGGTGGTTGGGGAAATAAGAGTATTCCCTCCCAACGCAAGATTAGAACATGATACTGAAATGATGTCCGTCCCACTTTTCTGTGGTGTTTTAGGGTAGCAGATGTGTGTAATTGTGGGTCTTTCGGCCTTCTCTTGACCTGCTCTCAGGGCTGCCTGAAGAAATGGTGAAGCACTGGAATGGGTTGCCTAGGGAGGTGGTGGGATCTCCATCCTCAGAGGTTTTTAGGGCTCTGATTGACAGAGCCCTGGCTGGGATGATTTAGTTGGGGATTGGTCCTGGTTTGAGCAGGGGATTGGACTAGATGACCTCCTGAGGTCTCTTCCAACCCTAATCTTCTATATGATTCTGTGAAATGCAACAAGTCGCATAGAATGGATGATGTATCGGAGGACAGCAATTCCATTTTGTGGCAACTTTCAAGGTTTTGAAATGTGTTTTTGTTCCACCAGCCCCCAGCAGCCTCTGGGATCCAGGAGAAGCAAAAATAGTGTGCAACCACTTTTGCACCTCCTTCAAGTCCTGTATTGAGCAGATCTGGACCATATGTAAGGAGCTGGTCCTAAAAGTTCCCTTACTAAAACCAAACCTATTGAGCAAAGCTATTTCTGCGTACAGAGAAGAGCACATGGAATTGAATAATTCAGTGAGACTCTCCAATAATCACTGAAATACACTGAAGAAGTATAAATTTCTGTCCACAGAAGCCCTGTATCTAACGGATTGCTGCTGTATTTCTTTGTTTCTTTATTTAATGAAAATGGCTTGATTTGCAAAGACAAAGTGAAATCAGTTTACTTTTCTACTATAAAACAATTACAACGCTTTTACACTCTGGTCTTATCAAGCTTTATTCATCTTGCTAAAATAAGAACAAAATAAAGGTAATTTAATACTTAAAGTAGTTAGAGCTTTGCCTTTTAGTACCTTAAACCCTGTCCTTGTCATGAATGCCAAAAGGGGCAGAGGTAAGATTCTCACTGCGTTTGTACAAGGCTGTGATCCTCCTAGGTGGTGATCACTTTCAACTCCCAGTGAGGACTCAGAAATCAGGACCTTGCAGGCCTGGGCCTGTGGCTTCTTCTCCTGAGCAAGATTGTAACTTTGCAAGCTCAGGAGCATGGCTGGGAATGAATGAGGACTCAGAACCACAAGTCCTCCCCTGTTCTCCCTTTTCTCTTCAAGGGGAGTTACCTCACCCATTTGCATGGAGCAGCCTACTCCCCCTTTGGCCCTGGCCAGCTGTTCTGATGGCTGAGAAGAGAGGTAAAGCCAGGATTGCTCCCTCTTGCTACAGCCCTCTGCCCTCACCCTACCCTATTTCTTGTGGAGGGTGGGAGAGTATGGAGCCCAGGGGTGGGGACCAGAGAGACACTGTCTCAATAGTTGGGTGATTAGGCTAGTGAATGCAGAGCCCCAGGTTCAAACATAGCTTTCCCCTTACCCTAGGCAGCCACGGTCAGAACAAGGCTAAGCAGTGGAGTAAGGACTGATACAATCTAGCCTGGGGGTAGTCAATAATTTTTTGTCAAGGCCCAAATTTCTTGGTCAAGGTATAGTTCAGGTCCAGACCCCAGAGAAAATAATAAATAATAATAATGATAATAAGTAAATAAAAAGGTTTTAGGGTCCATTCAAAAGCATCTGGCAGTCCGGATTTGGCCAGTGATCCGCCTATTGACTACCCCAATGTAGCTGTCAGCTTTATGGTGGATAAAGTTAACCTTAAACGTATGAACTGATAAATTAAGACCATTGTACCTATATGTATAGAGCTTATCTGCCTGTGAATATTGTACATTCACCAGATAAATAAAATCTTTGTGCATATCATGGTAATTTCTCAGCTAAAGCTGATTTTGAAAACTCGGGGAAAAATACGTACATCAATAGAGGAAATAAAGAAAAAAAAATGAGGCCAATGACATACAAAGACCCTGACGGGGAGAAAAAAAAAAAAAGCCTTCAGACGAAAACGACCCTGGAAACCCATGGGGGGAAGCGCTCTCCAATAATAAATAAAAGTATGAATTATAACAGTAAATTATAATGTGCAGCACAATAGAGCTTATGAGCCTGCTTAGGCTATGAAGAAGCTAGCATTCCGAGGAGCAGAGTTGATGGTCATTAGTGCCTGGCTTCCACCAAGCCAAGGTATTTCTGAATGTAATTAAAAATAGAAGAGAGGGTAAGGATTGGGGCTCAAACTGAAATGGTGGAAAGGGGCAAAAGGATACCCAGATTCCCTCCATAAAATAAAGATATATACTAGGAAGAAGGAAGATTCATCTGAAGCCCAGTTTGAGGTGCTATCCTTACTCATTTGCCCAAGGAGGCGTGCAGAACATTACAACAGTCAAACGGGAAACCTTGATAAGCTGTGCCCAGAGCAATGCAATGAGGTAACTGGGTTCTAGTTGAGCTTTATTTTCAGATGGTGCTTGTGATACAGAATCTGAGCTCCAGAACATTCCCAGGAGAATAGTGAAACTGACATCAATCAGTCAAGGATCAATTATTTTCCTGATTGAAAATGGACCAAATTAAAATTTATTTTCTGAATGGGAGAGAGCAATCAGATGATGATAGTAATAATTAATAAATAAAATACTTAGCTCTGATATAGCATTTTTCATTAGCAGATTTCAAAACACTTTCCAAAGGAGGCCAGTATTATTATCCCCATTTTACAGGTGGGAAAACAGTGTAACTGTAGAGGTGGCCAGACAATAATCCAGGGGCAGCCAATAGGAAATCTCAGCATTTCAATTTCCCATTATAGGTAATTATGCTGGAGGGGAGGGCAAGGATTGAGGAAATAACTTTTGTGTGTGCTTCCTCTGAACATCCCTGATGCTGTGTGTGTGAGCAGGGGCTGTTTTCATCTCCCTGCAGGTCCTGCTGATGGGTTGTCAAAGGTTGAGAGACCAAGGAGGTTGGTGGCAGTATGGAAGAGAAAGACAGTAGCTAATAGAGAAACAACTAGAAGTTCACTCCAGCACCAATTCTCCATAACTACAGTAGGGTTATGGTAGCCCCTCTATGCTAAGCCTGAGATAATGGGCCTTGGGTGGGGAACCTACATCAGGACTGGTAAGATGAAATCCTTCCCAGGACCCAGAGACTACATAGAGAACATTTCCCTGTGCAGCCTCTACATGGAGTTTTCAGCTTGGGAGATATCACCATTGGTGAATCATAGGTGAGCTGTGCCAGCACAGGGGGAGTGCAGGTTACAGCCTGTCATATAATGTCCCTGCAGCTAGTCCAGAGAAATTAAACAATGGTGAAGTTGCCTTTCCATTATGAGGACTTAAAAGATAGACAAATATTGAATAGTTATTAGTTGGACAGGGGGGCTCTCCAGGATTAATTGCAGCAGTAGGTATTTCAACCACAATTAAATAGCCCTGATTAAATGTGGCATTGTAAAGGAATCCAGATCTGTGAGAGTCAGACCTGACATCCAATAACACTTCCTGACCCTGAAGATATTGTCTTCCCCAAAGGTCAGAAATATGAATAAATTATACTTCAGACAGCCCTGAAAGCAGGAAGAACGATGAAAAGCCCTCCTGAAAAATCTGACATACAAGGGAAAAATACATTTATGATTACAGAGAATAAAGGAAATCTATCACCTCATTTTGCTTAATTTAGGTCGGGCCAGATGAAAAGAAAAGTAACCCTTGGCAGTCGTGTTTAATCAGAAGCTGAGATTAGTACCAAGCTCAAAGCAAAGAGAGATTTTATAACAAAGAATAATATTGGAAGGCTTCAGGCCCAGCAACAATTCTAATTGATTAAAAATTATCATCAGATGGACAATGTCATCCAAAGGAGTTGAACTTTTGACTGGTTGGGAAACAAAATTGTTAAATAGTTTGTGGTGGTGCTTGGAGTTAGCTGAGAATTTATGTCTTGGAGAAGCAATGCTATCTGTCATCTGTGAAAAGTCTCATTCACAGAGGGATAACACCAGAGAAGGCAATCAGCTTGAAATCTGCTAAGCTGTGAATTTATAACCACTCTGCAAAGGGAAGGTTGTCTCTTGTTTCAGGTCCTGTCAGCAGGAGCTGGAGGAACTGAAATCAAGGCATGAAAGAGTAGAAATGAATTACAAGTGTGGCCTTGAGAGGGCATCCTTTTGGATGGAGGGTAGGGGGTCAATGTAAGGAAACTTCAGATCCATCCATTCTACAGTTGGAATGGTCTATATCTTCCATAAATTCAAAGATCCAGCATCCGTGACACACTGCCACCAAATTAGTAATTTAAGCTGCAGGTAACAAGTCTAAAAAAGATCCCTAGAGTGACAGAACAGGCAAGATTAATGACGAAAGAGAATAAAGTGTTTCCTTTCACACACAGGATGATCTTGAACTTCACAGCCCTCTTATTGCTCTTCAAATCAAGGGGTCCCACTCTGTCTAGCATTACTCACACAGTACTCCCATCACCTGTCAGCCTGCCAGAGTCCAAAGATGAGCTGAAGTGTGTTTCAAAGATCCAAAATGAAAGAGACAAAAACATGATTCATGTAGGAAACTTAACACACACTGGGATTTATTCCTTCAGTGTCAATAACTTGTTCGATAACTTCAATGTCATGCTCCTTTATGTTTGATATAAATAATTTTCAGCAATAAAAATGAGGGGCACCAGATCTGAGTGGAACACAGTCCAGATAGGAATGACAGTGAGTGACTTTCACGGAAATTAGGGAGAGGCATTGTGGAGTGGTTATAGAGTTCCTGGTCCTCCATAGTTACTGGAGAGGATCAGGATGTATTGCAAAGGGAGCTTAATCAACAGTGGAACTTCTTGTCATCAGGGAGTTCTCTGTCTGCTGCTTAATGCATGGCTCTTTTTGCTTATGTCCTCACATTACAGCCATGAGTCCTAGTGGCTCTAACAGGACTATTGTACGTGCGAGGACTATATCCTTGGATCTTGAGTTGAAGGATTGGACCCAAAGGGAAGTGGATTGGTGATAGCAGCCAACTCACCCTCACAACCAAACAGGAAAGGATGTGTGTTATGAATGGCAAGTTTCAGGAGAAGTTCTTTGCCCTTAGTTTTTAATCCCTCACACTCGTCAATTATTGTCTGAGTCTATCTCATTTGTGTCGAAGGGGATGGAATCTGGATTCTGAAAAGGGACATGTGATGCTTTCTGGTGTTTTCTATGGAGCCTAGAAGTTGTAGCAGTCTTCTAATCACAACCAAGATTTACTCATAGCTACCTTTATAGAAAGAAGCTCTAAACAGGAGGTCAGAATGACTGCTATTAAAAAAAGACCAGGACTTGCCAATGGTTACTACATAGTACCATGGGAGATGCTGCAGTAATGGCACTATACCCAAAATATAAAATAACCATGTTACCCCAGATACAGTTGTGCAGTAACTGATGGTAAATGTTAACTTCTATGAGCACCAGACTAAAAGAAGACAAGAGATAAAGAAATTAGATGGATTGTCTACCAAATCATGCCTGGTTCTGTTGTGATAGATATGATATGATGGTGGCATAGGCCTTGCGTAACATTTCTTGTAGCATTCTTGTATGTTCTTCAGCATCAAATTGAAGCACATTTTTCTGACTATTGCTGTCCATTATAAAAAAAGGGATAGTCCTTATAAAATCTTAGCCCATCCAGATCTGTCTTTTCTACTTTGTCTGATATTGTCTCAGATATAAGAGCTTTTGGAGGTAGCTCTGGGTTTGAGAATCAAATTCACACTGTTCTGTGGGGCAAAAAATGTCCTGATGTGATGTTTTTGACATTTTACCTAATCCCATGAGAATTCTGGTGATTTTTTAAAATTATGGAGCAAATATGAATACCTGTTGGAGTGGATTAAAGATGCATAGTGGCCTAGGTTAACATAGTCTACATTAACTATGGTGCTTGGGTGCTCTCATGATGGGCCTCCATATAGGAATATGGACTGGTAGATGAATAGGTAGAATATTCATTTTTTCTCCCTATATTTGCCTTCTCCCCTCCCCAGAGTCTGAGCTTTAGTTGTTCCCAGTCACCTAATTCTTTATACTTGTCTTCCTTCTGTGATTTCCCCTCACCCCAAAAAAAGCAAAAATCAATCATTTTCTTTCTAATTTCAAAAGCAGGTGAGGAAAGGAACACACTGAAAAGCAGAGAATGCCTTTTCACCACTCTTAGCACATTTATTTCAGTATTTCTCTCTGACTCTCATGTGAGTGCTTTTTCTGTTAGGAGTGTGTGAATGCTGATGGTCATGGAAGTATTGATTCCTCTCACAAAATCATGGTGCAGCAAGCAGAGTTTACACTTTGACCTTCAGCTCACCCTTCCAGACTAACAAACACACAACTTAAATTTTTTTGCAAGACAAAAAAGCAGTTTCTCCATTGAAAAGCACGCCCTCATGTGAGCTGAAAACTCCTAACATTAAACAGAGCAAAGATTTCTTTTTTGTCTTTTCCTTCCTTCTGTATAAACCATCAGGAATGCTGGTCTCAGTTACTGTGGAGTAGCACAGTAATGCCATTGGAGCTACTCCAGGCTGGCAGCAGGGTAACTAACAGCATTTGTAGTTATTCATTTTCATTTTTCAGTTATAATACAAGAGGCATTTGTCGCTATAGCTTTTCAGGTCAAACATCAAATCTCATTAGTATACTATGTAATAGTAGGTAATGGAATTATTATTTGTATTATGGTAGTGTGTAAAAGCTCTAACTAAGATCAAGGCCCCATTGTTCTAGGAGCTGTGCATATATGTAGTAAAAGACAGTCCCTACACAATTTAAATAGGCAAGATAGACAAAGGGTCAGAGGAAGGGAGTATTATTACAGATGGGGATCTGAACCACAGAGCAATGAAGTGACTTGTCCAAGGAAATCTGAAGATGACCCATGTACTGATCTTGATTGCCTACATCCTAATCCAGAGCATTGGCCTTTTCAATTATAATAATAATTATTATTATTTAGTTATTCACCTCTACCACTACTGGAATAGAAATAACATTATCTCATCCGCATGAAATAGAGAAGCAAAATGCAGTGGAATCCCATTCTGCACATGCTAGAACAGCAGCATGTTTTACATGTGGTCCAAGATGGACATAAGTCTGGTGGTACCTATAATGGGGACTTTGATGGGGAGAGACTTACAGCTGTTTGAGGATGCATCCAAGGTGATAAGATATGTTGATGCTGGCCTGGCACAAGCCAAGTCATTCTACTCATAGACTTTAAGGCCAGAAGGGACCACCATGATCATCTAGTCTGACATCCTGCACATCGCAGCCCACAAAACCACACTCACCCACTTCTATACTAGGCCCATAAATTCTGGTTGAATTACTGAAGTAAGTCCTCAAAATCTTAAATTAAATACTTCCAAGTTACAAGAGAATCCATCATTTACTCTAGTTCAAACCAGCTAGTGATCTGTGTCCCAGGCTGCAGAGACAGACAAAAACCCCAAAGATCTTTGCCGGTTTGACCTGGGGAAAATCCCTTCCCAACCCCAAATATGGCAATCAGACCCAAAGCATGTGGGCAAGGCCCACTAGTCAGAAAGCTGGGAGAGAATTCTCTGTAGTAACTCAAAGCCCATCCCATTTAGTGTCCCATCTCCGGCCATTGGAGATATTTGCTAATAGTAGTCACAGATGGGTCATAAGTCATTGTAGGCAATTTCATCATACCATCCTCTCCATAAATTTACTAAGCTCAGTCTCGAAACAAGTGACATTTTTGGACCCCTGACTCCCCTTGGAGGGCTGTTCCAGAAGTTCACTCCTCTGATGGTTAGGAACTGTTGCCTACTCATTTCACTGCTGGAGAAAAATATTTTTATCTATTCACTATCCATATGAGAAGGCAAATGACAAAGTGACCACATCCTCAATCTGAAGCAGAGAGCTGAAGCTGAAATCACTCACGCGTAACTGAGATAGATAACAAGCACTTCAGTATATAGTGTCCATGTTCTTGTGTTCATGGGTCAAAAACATATTTGTAGGAGAAATTGACCTAATCAATGCAAATGACGTTGACTAATCCACCTGACAGGGTGGATTAGTACATCAAGAAAGGGCTTTTTCCAGCCACGAGTAATTAAGATCGGTTAGAAGTAGTGGCAACAAGGAGGAAAGGATTTCAACAGTGAAGGTGAACCTGGCAACTACAGTACTCGAGGTGGAGAAACCTTTTGGGACATCTGCATAGGCTATGGTATTCAAAGTTATTTTCAAGATACCTCGTTTGCTCTTGCAGTGAAGCAATAATAACCATGTGCAAATGTGGGACTGCAGCAGACAGTTGAGCAAGGCAGAAAATGAAGACAGAAGGTTGGAACAGAAGTCCTGGGTATCTAAATAAAATGCTTTCCTCTAAGTTCAGGCTTTAGAGAAGGAAATGGATGAAATGTAAGATCAATTCTGAGCCACTAAAAACTCGGACATCCTGGAGAGTGGAAGTTAAATTGAGAGCAGGTGAACTCTAGGAGAGAACAGAGTTTTAAAGAATCAGTATGAAGGCTAGAGGAAAAGACCAGGGAGGCGGATGAGAAAACTAGGAGCAGAAGAGTCAAGAATAAGAAAGAAGGTTAGATTAAGGAGGGAAGATGAGAAGTTAGAAGAGAGAAGATGAGGATAGAGAGGAGGTGACACTGACGAGAAAATAAATACACAGGGTCTGAGTCTCGTTTACACTAAGGCTTCTTTGCATTGCTCTGGCAGTTTAAATGAGCTTTAAAGTGGGTGATCCCAGGGCAGTGAAAAGGAGCCTTTGTTTACATACCCTTTAGTGTAAATGACTCAGATTCAGACAACAATTGACCAGTGTCAATGAGACTCAGGCCCAGATTGCTTAATTATGAGAACCGAGTGAAAATTGGAATTTCTGTCCCATATAAAATTCTGATATTTCCACAAAATCAAACTTTTCCACAAACTGCGTTTTCCATCAGAAAATCGTGTTGGATGCAGACATTTACAGCAATGTAAAATGCTACCACCAGTGTAAGTGCTTGGAGAATTCTGATTTGGTAACATTTTGCATCCACTTTGCACAGTTTGCAAAAGGGGCAAGACAGTAAGGATCAGGTCTATATTTATTATTTTTATGCTGTATGGGGGAAATCCTGGCCCCACTGAAGTCAATGGGAATTTTACCATTGACTTAAATGGGGAGTGGATTTCATCCTATGGGTCCAAAATTGCAAATGATTCAAACTCCCACTGCCTTCCATAAGAGTTCTGCATGTAAAACAATGGCAGGAGTGGGGTCCTTGTTTTCCAGAAAATATGGTAATCCCAGAAGAGCAGAATGAAATAGAATTATTTAAAGCACAGTAAGCTTCTTCTGTCTTATTTAAATTCCTATTTGAAGCTACTGTAAAAACTCTTGGTACGGTGGCACTTTAAAGTGATTACAGTAATGGATTTTTGCATTCTACAGCACAATAGAATTAGGGGGAGGGTTTAGTAAATGTATTAAATCTGTTAAGGGAGAAGAGGGAAGCTGACCATGTCTTCAATTAATCGTATTTGATTTTAACTGCACTATACAGCTTTACTGCAAAGCTGTACCTTAATAATCCAGCCATTGTTGGCTTTGGTATATTGCATGACATGCATGTTTTAATGGTTAACAAAATAAAAGTAAAATATACAACTAGAATAATATGACAAAGGTAAATTTCTTTGTTGCAGTGCGGTGCCTCTCACACAGAATTTGTGCTATCATATATCACCGTTGTATCCTGTGCTATACCCAACAACAAATATGATATTAGGTGTCATGCAGCAGGCATTTAACTATTGGAGACATGGGCTTAATGGTATTTGTGTCACAGGAGCAAACAGTACAGATATATCTTGACTCAAGGAGACTGAAATGCTTGCTTCAAACCAACCTCTCTTGATAATAGGTAATTTTACAAAAATGGTTAAGTGAATCTGATTCAAACAAGATCTGTATTTGTTTGTTTGTTTTGTCATCTGATCAATAGATCTGAAAGAAACAATGCCAAATATCATGAATTATTGAGCAGTGCCAATGTTGGTGAGGCCAGTGTGATATAGAAAAGACCAATATACCCTTTTCCTTCTACCATTGCTTTAAACTCTATGTGTACACTTGAGCATGCAGCATGAGAGATTAAAAATTCTGTTCATCAAAACAAAGTTTGCTAATCCGATGAAGTAAATTCTGTTCCTTAAAGTGCCCCCAGAAAAGTTAAGATGAGCATTCTGTTTGGGATATCTTATACAAATACAAAGGCTTGTGTCCAAAATTATTCCTTGTGCACATTTAAGGCCTGAAGTTGAGCTCGTCTGAGTAATAAGTAAACATGAAAAAATCCATTACCATGTGGACACACACAGAGATTAAAGAAGCGGTACATTTTACACTTGTTCTAAGCAAAATAAAAATCCTTCCTGTAAGTAATGTATTATTCTTTACACAAATACCTCATTATCTGGAACTAGGATTTAAAAACACAGTTTAATTAAAAAGTAATGTAAGCCAAAAAATCCTTGATTTAGTCTTTAAAAAAATGAGTCTCCAAGACTTAACATTGTGTGTGTCTTCTCTGTCCGAGAATTGCTGAAGTCTGCGCATGGAGTACTTAGAAATTTAAAGGTACAGTGCACACAACACAAAAAGCATTGCAATGCAAAAGAACCCCTGAGCAGATATTACAAGCCTTTCATGGATTTGGCTCCCTAGCATTATATGGATTAGAGAAGTGGAGAGCTGAGACTTCTGTTTTTCAATTAAACTCTATTCTATTGTTACCTCATCCTTCCAACCAGTCTCTGTCTGGTTTCTGTGTTTCATCCATCAATTGTATCCTGACTGAAACTTAGGTTGGGAGCTCTTTGGGTGGACTGTCCTCTTTGCTGTTAACTTGTACAATCCCTAGTACAATGGGGCTCTGATTCTTGTTTGGGGTTCATAGGTGCAACTGTAACAGAAGTAATAAATATCAACACACATGAATTCTATCCAGTAGCTGTGTAAGTAATATCCTGTTCAGGGACAGATGGTATCAACTTTGATGCATCATGCTATAAAGTTCATATGGAGTACATAGTAAAATCTGTGCATGGAAATTGACTATGGTCATGGAGCTGGTATTTTCTAAATCATCCAAATGTATTTTTAAATGACAATGTTAAATTTAATTATGGGTCAAAACCATGATCCAAACTCTGCATGTATCCAAGTCCTCTCTTTGTAATAAGCTAAACTAAAACTCCAGACCAAGCATCAATGAACTTTGTGGAATTTCCAACCCAGAATCAAACTGGGCCACACTGGGGTCTATCCCTAGTTTAATTGCAGTTTTAAACAGGACTGATCTAAAACAGCAAAGGAATCTAATGAGCAAATTTCCAAAGATCATTAAAAGCTGTTTTGAGAATGGTGTAAACTTAACAGGATTCTGTAAACAGAAAAATATTTCAACTCTTATCTCTTGACATCTGAAGCGGTATCAAAAAATCAGTGAGTAAGGTGAAAGATAACGTTCCTTCCGTTCACGCTTGAACTTGCACACATTCTAGACATAATGGATAACATATAAAAACAGATATAATCATTACTTAGAAACTAATGACAGTTGAGACAATGAGAAGGCTTAGTTCCAAAGTTCCTTGAACTGTGATGTTTGGTATGACTCACTGCCATTAAAACTGTAAGCATTTACTTTTGTGTCACCTTTGCACTTACTGGTACTGTAAAAGTACAATAAATAATTGGTTCAAATTTACGTTTAGCAATATGTAAAGTTTTCATTTTATTAGATGTTTTCTAGTTGGTTGAAATTTGGCCTCACATTTGTACATATAATTCAAAAGGTGTGAGACAATAATAAAAGCATTTTTAAAAGCCCCTAACCCCTGATAAACACTTACCCAGTAAAATATTTGAGCAGTACTTTGCATATGCAAAATCCCTATGCCGTGCTCTGTTAATAAATAGCACTGATGTTTGATTAGTTAATTATGAAATCATGGTTTCCTCAAAGAGTTTGGCAGGCCTGGCTAAAAGTAGCAGGTATCAGTAAGAACGTGACAGAGGAGGTCTCAAAGGCTAGTTATGTTTTCATAGTAATTCTATTGTTGCAATTTTTTTGGCAGGAGTTCACTGTGAGTGTGGTGCATTAGCCAGAACCTTTAATGTCTCACCGTTCCGAGCACAAGGCCTGGAGTGAGCTTAGCCAGGTCTTGTAGTGAGGATTAGGAGGACAGCATTGAGTTTCAACACTGAGCACAGAAGGAGGGTGTCATAAACAGATAGCTAAGGGTTAATGTTTCTTTTACCTGTAAAGGGTTAACAAAGGGAACCAAACACCTGACCAGAGGACCAATCAGAGAACTGGATTGTTTAAAGTCAGGGGCGGGAATTTGTATACTCGGGGTCTTTGTTGTTTTCTTAGCTATGAGGAAACAAGTCTTCTTCTAATTCTCTCCTAATACTTCTTCTAAACATCTGTAAGTACCCAGGAACCGCAAAGTAATTCAGCTATGATGGTCTTTGGGGTGTATTTACCTGTATGTTAATTTGTTGTGCTGGTTTAATTGGGCTATCTTTTAAATCAGACTGTTTCTTTATATTTTCTTATAAGCAAGAGCCTGTATTGAGTTTCTTAATGCAAGATGATTGTTTTATATTTTCTTTCTTTTTTTCTATAAAGTTTTCTTGTTAAACCTTGTGAAAGTTCTTTTCCTAGGGAGGCAAAGGGAAAAGCCAGGCTGTGGGCTATTTTCCTATTTGGGTCCAGGGAAAGAGCAGACTACGGGGAAAGAGACGAAGAATTCTCTCTGTTCTCTGGTGGTTACAGTTTTTCCCTCATTCCTGGAGCAAGGGGGGTGGCAGAGCCCAGCTGTGGGTATTTTGCATCTCCATTGTCCTGAGGGAAGCAGAAAAGCTGGTTTCTTGGGTCACACAGGTTAGCCGCGAGGCAAGCCTGATAAGGAGGGGGAAGGGGTTATTTTCCCTGCTTTTAGCATCCAAGGGATTGGGAATCTGGGTGTCCCACCAAGGGAGGGTTGGGGACACCAGAGGGAGGAAAGGGGGGATCAGGCCCCATAGATTAATTCCTGATCTGGTGGCAGCGAGAATATCCAAGCTGGTAGTGAGCTTGGGGGAGTTTCAGGTAAGCCCCCAAACTTTGGACGCAAAAGTCCAGGTTTGGGACAGGACCAGACTGGTGGACACTAAAGTCCAGGTCTGGGACTGGACGGCTAGATTACCACATGGTGTGCAGCGGATTGGGAAGTATAAATCCATAAGCCATAGCTACATTAATTTTTTTTCCCTGCTAGGCATTAGCAGGCAGAAGGAATTGGGTTTTAAAGGGCAGACAGATAAAAATTTTTTCTTTTCCCTGCTGTTTCAGCAGTTCGCATTTTTACTAGGCTCATTAAAGAGAGCCATTAAGAGTCATTGGTTGGAACAATAGCCTTCTCTTTCAGAGGGCTTGCTAGCAATCACACAGTCCCAGGGAGGAAGAGATTGGTTTTACAGACAGCAAAATTTTTTTTTCTTTCTCCTTGCTGCTCTTAGCATCTTACTTTAAGGAAGACAGGGGTTTTACAGGGCTAGAGAGCTTGAATTTGTTTTTTCTGCTTCAAGTTTTTTTTGCTTGCTGTAGCAGCTTGAAATTTTTTTTTCCTTGCTGCTAGCAGCTTGCAAAAAAAATTTTTTTTTTCAGTCATTACAGAGACCCATTACATATCTTTTGTTAAACAATTGAAACTTAAGTACCCAGCCAGCAAACTCACACAGGTAAATACAGTAGCTTTGTTTGGTTCAATTGCCAATCCAAACAGAGCTAGGACAAATCTCAGCAGGCAGAAAGCCAGCAATTCAGACAACAGACACCAGAGGGCACTCCAACACAAGAAAACAAACCATGAGTTCAAAAGATGAGCAGAAAAAGGAAAGAGCCCGGCTACAAGCCCAAGACAACGAAAATAAACATAGGAGACAGCTGGAACTAATTAAGGCCGAACAAGATGCCCAGGAGGCAGCTCACCGAAGAGATCAAGAAGCCAAAAAGGCAGATCACGAAAGAAAACAACAAGAACAACAGGCAGTTTACGAAAGAAAACAACAAGAAGAAAAGGCAGTTTACGAAAGAAAACAACAAGAAGAAGAGGCGATTCACAGAAGACAGGTAGAACTACAAAGAGAGGCTCACCAGCAGGCCTTGGAATTAGAACGGGCTAAGCAGCAGACCCCAACAAATCCTAACCCTCCGCCGCCCGTTGTTGTTCCACCGCACAGGAAATTTCCCAGCTACAAGGCAGGTGAGGACCCGGAGACCTTCTTAGAAAATTTCGAAAGGGTCTGTATTGGGTACAGCATCCCTGAAAACCAGTACATGCTAGAGCTGAGGTCACACATCAGTGGACCCTTGGCAGATGTGGCGGCTAAAATGCCAAGGGAACAAATGAATGATTATAAACTGTTTCAAACCCAAGCCAGATCCAGAATGGGGATAACCCCGGATCACGCCCGTCGGCGGTTCAGAAACCAAAAGTGGAAACCAGAGGGGTCATTTCCCAACCATGCCTACTACGTTGGGAAGCATTGTGACGCCTGGATATCAGGAACCCAGGTTCGAACCTTTGAAGAACTGCGCCACCTCATATACATGGAGCAGTTCTTGGATGGTGTTCCTGAGGACATCACACGGTACATCCTAGATGGAAAACCCAAAACTCTCACCGAGGCGGGGGAGATTGGAGCCAAATGGATGGAGGTGGCAGAAAGCAAGAAAGCTACTGTAAAGGGGAGTGAAAACCCCAGGGGCCACACCGATAATAAACCCTACAACCGAGCGCAACCCGACAATAAACCCTACAACCGAGGGCAACCCAAAACCCCACCTACAAACCAAGGAAAGCCACAGACACCCTATCCTTCCACCTCACCAGTCTTCAGTAACTTACTTCAACCCAGTGACCCGTTATCTGGAAGATGCTATAAGTGTAATGAAACGGGACATATCAAAGCCAACTGCCCAAAGGCCAACTGCCCGAATAACCCCACCCGGGTGCAAGTCCTTGCACCCCCAGCAAACCAAAGATCCCCAGGCCCAGATACCTCTCAAATCCCCTTGGAGCGAAGGGAAAATTTGAGAGTGGGCGGAAAGAAGGTTACCGCGTGGAGAGACACGGGGGCACAAGTGTCAGCTATCCACCAATCCTTCGTCGATCCCAAACTCATCAACCCAAGGGCCAAAGTGACCATTTACCCCTTCATGTCACAAGCTGTAGACTTGCCTACAGCTGAACTGCCTGTCCAGTACAAAGGCTGGTCAGGAATGTGGACTTTTGCAGTCTATGACAATTATTCCATCCCCATGCTACTGGGGGAAGACTTGGCCAACCAGGTGAAGCGGGACAAGAGAGTGGGAATGGTTACACGCAGCCAAACCAGGCAAGCTTCCAGACCCATTCCTGTTCCTGAGCCGTCCACAGGGAACCCGTCTGTGTTACCAGAGACCCAGACAGAGGTAGTGGACCCGGATCCCATGCCAACGGCTGAACCAGCCACAGCACCTCCAGTCCCAGGACCGGAACTGGAACAGCAACCAGCACCAGCACCAGCAGTTGCAACCACATCTTCAACCCCAACGCCAGAGGGGGCCAGCGAGCCTAAACTGGAAGAAGCAACAGACAACCATACTGAAGAGGCTCAGCCAGAGCCTGAAATACCCCCAGGTGCACCAGCGGAGAGCGGTTCACCGGCAACGGAAACAACCCCATCACCTACATCGCTTCCAGAGGGACCAAGCCCAAGTCCACAGTCTGAGGAAGAACTGGGGTCCCCAGCCTCAAGGGAACAGTTCCAGACTGAGCAGGAAGCAGATGACAGCCTTCAGAAAGCTTGGGTGGCGGCACGGAACAACCCACCGCCTCTCAGCTCTTCTGACCGATCCCGGTTTGTTATAGACCAAGGACTTTTATACAAGGAAATTCTTTCTGGTGGATGCCAGGAAGAATGGCAGCCGCACAAACGGTTGGTGGTTCCAACTAAATACAGGGGGAAGCTCTTAAGCTTAGCCCATGATCATCCCAATGGCCATGCTGGGGTGAACAGAACCAAAGACAGGTTGGGGAAGTCCTTCCACTGGGAGGGGATGGGCAAGGAAGTTGCCCAGTATGTCCGGTCTTGTGAGGTGTGCCAAAGAGTGGGAAAGCCCCAAGATCTGGTCAAGGCCCCTCTCCAGCCACTCCCCATAATTGAGGTCCCATTTCAGCGAGTAGCTGTGGATATTCTGGGTCCTTTCCCGAGAAAGACGCCCAGGGGAAAGCAGTGCTCCTTGTCAGTGCCCAAAGTCTTTGCACCAGGAAAGGGAGTTGGGGAGAGAGGGGGAGATGCTGGTTCTTGAGGCTATGCTGGGATGGGTTTCAGGCCATGAGTGGTGTTCCTAATGTTGGTTAGGTTTTTTTCAGGACATCTAATAAACATGGAGTACCACAGTACTGTCAACCTCAAGGATTCAAAAATCTTGATATTGGCTTAAAAATCTTGAGATTTTAAATAATAAATTAGAGGTTCTCTTTAATTGCCTATTGGTTTCTGAGCTCTAAGGGTACACATGGGTCACATTTTCAAGCTCTTCTCGTGCAGCCATGAGGAAAAGAAACTGGCTGGGTTTTTTTTACATGAAACCTGAGATTATCATGCAGTCCCAGGATTCAGAAGGTGAGGCTTTAAGAAGAACACCAACTGTCTCAAGACACAATAAAATTGTGAGCATTTGCAGCACCGAGTACTACTCTGGACAGGTTAGCTGGCAAGGTACCATGAGAGGAGATGTAACTGTTAACAGTTCACAGTTAAAGTCTGTTCACTTGAAACCTTCATTCAAACCGTAACCTTTTGTGTAACGTGTGATTGCTGCACTTGCTGTGGCTATGCCAGGTAAGCCTTGGCAAAAGCCAGCAGAAGTCCCCCTGAAGTAGGGTGACCAGACAGCAAGTGTGAAAAATCAGGACAGGGGGTGGGGGGCAATAGGAGCCTATATAAGAAAAAGACCCAAAAATCAGGACTGTCCCTATAAAATCGGGACAGCTGGTCACCCTACCCTGAAGTCAATGGGAGCTGTGCCACTTATGTCCAGACTGAATTTGGCCCTGTGAAAAAAATCTACTATGTGTCTCATAATTGACTGTGACCAGAAACTATATGCAGCCTGCACTCCAGACGCCAAGGAACAGTGTTCTCCTGTGCAAATTGCCTTGTTTTATTTTCCTTTAAAAGGGCTTTCTGGCTTTTAATAAATAATTTTTGCACACACACACACACCCTACAACTAAACTAGAAGGAGATGGTTTTTAGTGGACTTTGTTGTTAATGACAGTGATACAGGAAATAAGCATTAATTGATTTTTCACCAGTACCTTTCTCTCCCTCCCATAACAACTACAGAGCTGTCTTTGAGTATAAAATGTAGGAGTCACGTGATAAATAAGCTTCACCTACAGACTTGGTGACTAAACAGCATGACAATGAGAAGCATTGTTCTACCATTCTTATCTTAAAGGCGTGCAACCCACATACAACACTGTGTGGTGCTGATTCCACCCACCAGGATTGCTATGGAATAAAGGCCTCCCACCATCACAGGATTATTGTTCAATGTGGGCCAGATCATCCACTGACTTCAGTGGAGCTATGCTGATTTACACCAGTTGGAGATCTGGCCCTATATGTTCCCAGCATATTGTAGAAAGGGGGCTGTATAGCTCTATCTAGGTACTTATGGCCCCTGTATCTGAACGCCTCACAACCATCAATGTATTTATTGATCACCCTTGTGAGGTAGGGAAGTGTTAACCCTTTTTAAAGGTGAGAGGGAAAGGGCCAGCTCTTTAAAGGTATTCAAGCAGCTAGACACCTAGTGGGATATTCATAAGGGCCTAGCAGCCCAACACCCATTGATTTTGAAAAGCTGGCCCTTACTCACTTGCTCAAGATCTCTCTCTCTCTCTCTCTCTCTCACACACACACACACACACACACACACACCCCTAATGTTAGCCAGCTTTCTGACCCTTCACTTAAACTCACGGCTAGGGGGCATGGATCAGTGTTCACATCATAGTACCCAGGCTGGGGAAGCTAATGATCCAGCCAGCAGACCAAATTCGGTGATGAATCCTGGTCACGTGCCACTTGAGGCACATTGTGCATATTCTAAGAAGAAGAACTTGCCAATGCCAGTGAAATAAATGTTTCCTCTGAAGTTCATATCATATGAAATAATGTCCCTGTATCTCTCTGCCTCATCAATTCTCTATTTCATTATGAACCTTAGCTGAAAATGTATTTCCCCCGCCTTTGCTTTTTAATTTCTCCCTCCCTGTGCAATTATTTTAATTTTAACTTTGGAACTGTATTATTGAACTCCCTAAACCTTTCTGTGAATCATTTTGTTATGTAGACCCTCTACATAAATTAAGTTTTGCTGTCTCTTGATAGCACCTTAATTACTGAATCCAGGCATGGAGTTAGGAAAAGAGGGAACATTGATAGCCCAGACTACAATTAGCAACCCAGCCATCATGCGTCTTCCTCCCAAAAGGATAATCTTTAATTCTGAGTATGTGGAGCAGGGTGTTTAGCAGGACTGTAACCTAATTCATGCAAGAAGGTAGCAAGGGGTATGGTAGATAGGAAAAAGTAAAGTCTGGGTAAAATATAGGGTTCTGATTTTCCACGGCCTTGTCTTATCATTTACGTGCAGGCAAAGTGCATGCAAAATGGTTGTAAAATGCTACCATACCACAATGATAATAATTTACAGCCACTTTGCACAGGCGCAGATAATGACAGGTGGTTGGAAGCAGTGGAGAATCAGGCTCAGGAATTGTAAGAACTGCCTACCAGACATATTTGCTTTTAGATGCAGTTCTCTGCTATGTTTCATGAAATTTTGGTATTTATGCCGATTTTAATTTAATCACGTCCTGTCTAAATTGAGATGGATCGTAAGCATTAAGATGATGTCAACCCAAGGCACAGAGAGAGGCACCATACCGCCCTTATGTTCATTTCTTCCTTTAAGAATATAGCAAACTGGAATTGCATGGAATGTGAGTAACTTTTACAAGCAGCTTCCCATCATGATTAATTGTTTTTTCAGTACTCAGTGCTATGAGTTGAACTCACCCAGGAGCCCCAGGTGCTTTCCAGGGAAAGGAGCAGCTCTGCACTGCCCCATACTGTGGGCACACAACTGAGCCTTTATAGTGACAACTGATGTAACGCAGAGCACCTCTGAAAAGCCAGTATCCAATGCTTTGTCTAAAATCCTGGCCCTTCTCTTTTTAGAAAAAGTTAATTGGAGGCATTCTCAGTAGGAGTCCTAATAACTATAATGAATCCCCAAACATCCAGAATTTCTGGATAGCATCTTTGCATTATGAAACCTTTGGACTGAGGACCACACTGCACTGTTAGGTTTGGATCCCCTGTGTGCCCCAGCTATTCCCACCAATCTTGGGAACATGCCTCCTGTTTCTCCAAGCAGCTGGATGTGCCAAGGAAAGGCAGCTACAGTGGAACTCTACATAAATATAACAAGATCCAATGGCCAGAAGCGGGAAGCTAAGTAAATTCTGACTGTAAATCTGGCATCATTTTTAACAGGAAGGAAAATTAACCATTGAAACCACATATATATGGTTGCGGTAGGTTCTCCGTCACCGGCAATTTTTAAATCAAGATTAGATATTTTTCTAAAAGATATGTTCTAGTTCAAACAGGAATTAATTCAGGGAAGTCCTATGGCCTGTGTTATACAGGAAATCAGACTTGATGATCACAGTGGTCCATTCTGGCCTTATACTCTTCTGGTCTTTTGCACAAAAAGTTGGCAAACTTTTAATGGATAACTGTGCCTGATGTATTGCAGAGTCAGTTCATCCTGAGCATAATTCCAGCATCTTCAGCACAGCTGTAATTCTCCTACAGTCAGAGCACAATATAAACAGTCACTCGTGCATGATGCAACAGCTCTATGTGTACTCAACTACTGTAGAGCCTCCTGGTTAAACTGTCTCCTTCCATTTTCGAAAGGGAACTTGCTCAAGTACTCAGATGGTTGGGTGGTACTTTTATTTACATTTCTGTTCATTCTTTTCTATTAATGGGATTAAAGATGAAGGGATGTTTGTGTTCTTTTTTGGCTTTTGAAAATTATCTGATCCAAAACATTTCACATGATTTTTTCTTTTTTAAAAAAGTGTATTGTTCAAAAATATACACCCCAAACATGGATCAGAATTTTCAAGTCAACAATCAAGTTAAATAAGACAAAATGTAAATTAGTTACAGGAGGCTAAATAGCAGTAGCGCCTGGTGACAGGCCAGTGTGGTAGCGATCAAAGGTTGTTAACATCTAGTGGCTGTTTTATGTCCTGTGAGTTAACAGTCCACGTCCAGTTCCTAGTGAAATAAGTGTAGTTGAATTCTCTTACACCTACCCTAAATTTGAGCATCTAAGATGACATAAAGCAATGTTTTAGAAGAGATAAACAGCACTTTCCGCACTCCAGTTTGCAGTTGAAACTATTTGTGTATCTTCCTGGATTTGAAGATTTTTGGAATAGATAGGCCCAAGAGACAGTATCTGGGTCTGAATTTCAAAACTGTCAAAGTTCAAGAGGGCTTTGTCACATATGCAGGGTCCTATATACTCCATCATTCCACGGCCATGGCATTTTCAGCAGAATTTAGCATTTTGCCAAGCTGCCACAGAATTCCCTGCTTGCACTGTGGAATTTGCCATTTTGCTACAGCCAAGCATTTGGTTCCCTCTGTTCCACTGGATTCTCTCTGTGGCTTTCCCTTTCCATACTGCTCTCACATGTTCTTTACACAATAAGCACATCCTCCTATCCTGTTCCCCACCAAGTAGGGACTCAGAAAGCGGGGCAAGAATTTGTCAGGACTGCCCTCACCTATCTTTGAAGTTTGCCCTCAGGGGAGAATGGCTAAGCCCTTGGCTGCAAAATGAACCATAGGCTGCAGGCTGAGCTCTATCATGCCTAGGTCTACGAAGCATGCAAGCTGGATTAAGGCAATCAGAGTTTTGTTCGCCAAGAGTCATGCTGAATACGGGTTAAGTTAAACAAGTGGAACTTTATTAAACCCTGTGCTCTGTCCATGAAGCTGAGTAGCTTCCAGCCTAACTCACTGTGTTTCGTGTTCCACTGGTGTCTCTAACAGTCATTGCTGGGAAGATGAGCCCTCTGACTCCAGTTCCACTCATCATGATACATCTTCCCTGTTTTACAAACATATAATCATTACAAACTGTGGCAAATTGCCGGTACTGTTCTGCTGGGTCTCGCGCTTTCTCTTCTCTGGGGTAGGTTCAGGGCGCTATTGCTTGTCTCTGAACCAGTTCTTAATTACTCCACTAGTGTCCTTGGAGGAGGGGAGTGGAGAGGGAGGGACCTGGGCCCGCCCTCTAC